>NC_044347.1:418480-728480 GCF_007364275.1 Archocentrus centrarchus
TACATGTCTGTCTCTTTCATTCACAAACACGTTTTCACATTCATGGATTCAATCAGTTGATGTTTGAAACTGTTCTCAATGATTCCTTGTAAACTTCTTCCTCTTCAGTCCTTTAAAGATGGAAGCTGCCATTATTCCAGGATCCACATGTTGTTTTTCTGTCTTTTTCCACTCAAAGCTTCACAGTGAATGTGATATGCCTGGCTTGTTCAGGACATAAAAGACATCTACACAGCAACATTTTTCATCAGCCTCATTTACTAACCACAAACTCAGAAAAAGGAGGGTGAAAGAAACTAATAGTGCTGGTTTATAACCAATATGTGACTTCACTCATAAATAATTACAACACCGTCAAACCAAAACGAAAAGGAAACCTACAATTAATGCCTTAAAGGCACCATCCATGTGAGAAAGAGCTGCCATCTTAGGAGGCAACCAGCATATATGGGCTCCCAAATAGGTGAATTCACTTCCTGATTAGATGGGATAAACTGTTAATTGGGACTGAAGGGAAAAATGTGAATGATGTGCTTAGAGTAGTGGAATATAATGTGTTGACGGTTCGAAGTGTTGTAAGGCGTTCAAGGTAAAGTTAGTGGTAGAATTACAAATAAGGAAGTGAAGTTGTATGATTATGTCATAAATAGTAATGTGTAAATAGAAAATAATTGTTTGTTCATATGCAAGATTTGAATAACAAGATAAAGAGTAGAGGTGCGTGTTGTTTGTTGTCTGTGTTCTCTTTTGGTTTATTATTCAAAAAGCAGGAACCAGGCAGCCCTCCAGGTTGGAAGATCACAAGGCTGGACTGGACCGGAGGTCGGAAACAGGAGATGACCCCTGACAGCTCTAAAGACAGAAGAGAATACATCCACCCTTTTTTTATGATTTTGTGTAACTGTAAGAAAAGTTGGACAGAGGCCATCAGACTTTGTGAACTGATATGGAATTTGTATTAGCGGTCAGGCAGACGTAGTCTGGTTGGAGCTCTGTATTTGACTTCATCCTTTTGATGGGAAAATAAACACAATTGGATATGAATTGAGCGCCTCCTGCATTTTCATTAAAGAACACGCAGGTCTACATATTTGGAATACAGGACCTTGAAAGAAGAAAACCCAACAACCAATACTGACCAGGCCAGAGCCATAACTGGAGATGAAATGACTTTAATAGACTGGTTGAAACAGTAAGCAGGCTGACAGAAAAAACAAAAACATATAGAACTTGATGTGTTCCTGTTGCTTTGACAAAATTACTGTTTTAATTTCAAATATATTGTGGAGTGTGAACCTTTTCTGAGGTAAATTTCACTGCTATGAGTAAAGAAGACAAGTAGATTTTATGGTGGAATGAGGAACCACATGAAAGAATTCAAAGGAAGAGGTTAGCAAAGAAGTGGGGTAATCAAGGAGATGACAAAATTAGACCAGAATACTGGGATGCTACAGATACAGCAAAGTATGCGGTGGCAAAGACAGAGGATAAGGTTTATCGTGTCATGACTGTGATTTCAGACGGCCTCACAATGCAGACTCTCAGATCAAATTCAGTTTATTTTATTTACAGTGATATAGTGAAACAGAAAAAGTCAGTTGTAAATCCACCAGTAGCAGAATCTCCAAGGCAGTTTGGTCCATAGTGTGGTGTATTTTTATCATTTTGACATCAGTATTTACTATCAATATTTTTATATCATGTATTGTTACATATATTAATCACACACACTGGGTCAATGTTCACATTATATATTATTTGTCACCTATATTGTCACTCACACACTGGAACACTGCATGCTTTAGGTGAGTGGAAAGGACTGAGGCCTGCTCAGCCAGGGCCTTGGGTTTTTTCCACTAGTAGAACTGCACTCACTCATATTTAGAGGCTCACCTTTGTACACAGTGCACTTTTGACACAGCACTGCCAGAATGAAGGTCAAGTAGCGGGGAGTGTGTGTGTCCCCCGAAAAGTGAAGTTGAAGTCCCACCTGAGCTACTGTAATAATGTAATGGAGTAAATTTGTGTACTGAGATAAGACCGCCCTAAAAGTGTTTCTAGTAATGTGAAAATATGGACAGAAGGGTGGGGTAGTGCGAGGTGGGAGGTATTTTCACGTGGGAAAGTTGGTTGTTTTGGCAGCCCCCAGAGAACAGTCATGGAGCCATTGCATGAGGATCGAACTGGTATGATACATAGTGGATTGTGAGCATCCTACTATGCCCATTGTTCCTGATAACAGCAGGGGGAGGTGTGAGTTTGGGCAATAAAAGGCGGTGGTAAAGTTGGGAGAGAGCTCCTTTTTTAGCGCACTTTTTGCTCTTTCTCTCTCCCCTTTTGCAGCGGCTCCAAGGCACTTACTCCCGGGAGGGCTTCTTTGCTTTCTTATACTCTGTTAAACTCTGGACTTCTACTTTTCTGCTTTTCCTCTACCACCCTTGCAACGGCACCAAGGCACACACTCTCGGGAGGGCTTTTTGCTTTCTTGTGCTTTGTTTAACTTTGTGCTTCAATAAACCCTGGCAACGAAACCTGCTCATCTCCAGTGAGTTTTTGTAAAGTGTGAAGTTACTATCAAGATGCACTTGTTTTCATTGGTCTCACTTCCGCCTGGTAAGAGGGGCAGCGGGAGAGAGCCGCACCACGACCCGACAATAGCTTCCAGCTACAAGATAGCACTTGAAAGGACAGATCCTCAAACTGCCTTCCCACATGATCACTTACTCTCAGGTCCACACCTCCTGTGCAGAGAAGGAGTTGGAGATTATTAACAGATTTTAAGCTGGAGAGAAGCAACTCTGCAAATACATTAGCACCAACAGATTTAGCCAATAATCTGGGTGCAAATGGATGTCTTCCATCCATCCATCCATCCATCCATCCATCCATTCTCTCCGCTTATCCGGGGCCGGGTCGCAGGGGCAGAGCAGGCCCCCCAGTAATTTCATTACTGGCCATTTCAATCAGTGTTTAGTGCAGTGGTGTTCAGTTCACTGAGCATATACAGAGCGGGCCCGAGGCACAGGCGACATATGCGGCTGCATAGGGTCCCCTGACCACCAGGGGACCCCCAAGCTCGCCCACATTTGCCATGAAACTTTTTTCGTTTGTTTTAATTTTTTACAAATACCAATTTCCTAAAAGAAAGAAGAGACTATTCTAACTGTCCAGATTTGTACACTTGTAAGAACACTAATTTAATGAGTTGGCTACACTCTAATATTTCTGTCTCAGAGTGATGCTGAAAAGCTAATTCGTGCATTTATTACTTCTATGCAGGTGAAACAGGTGACAACACAGGTGAACGAAATATACTGACAAGAAAAGGGGAAGTAAAACCTAAAAACAAAGCACAAGGAACACAAGATCATCAAAATAAAACAGGAAGTGACTAAGCATGACACGAATGTAAACTTAACACAGAGGGATGGTTATATTTATTTGAGCTGTGAGTGTTTAATATCAGGTTGATTTTATGGGAATATGGATCTTCAGATCAATTTGAGAAGTGATTTTGATCATGTTTCACATTTTATCGGGTCATGTAGCATCAGGCACTCGTCTTGGTCTTGGGTCTCGGGTTAGGCGGTCTTGACTACAACACTGCCTTGCCAGGTCCAGCAGCCTTCCTGGGGTTCACTGCCAAGAGCACGCGCCGTACCTCATGCTCCTGGACAGTGAGTGGTGTGAAACTGAAGCCCAGTGGGGGGAGCAGGACTGGAGCAGATGGGTGGTCCTGAGGTGTCTCAAAGCGAGCAAAGAAACAGTTAAGTTCCTCTGCTAGTGACACACTCAGGTCTCCTGCAGTCACATCACAGCCTCTGAAGTTTGTGATGTAGATAAGATAGTAAGATAAGATAGTGTTTATTTGTCACATGCACAGTTATACACAGTACAATGCACAGTGAAATGTATTTTGTACCTGCAACCATATATACACACACATATAAATAAGAAGAATAATGATGTTCTGAATGCCCTGCCACACCTCCCGTGTGTTATTGCTGGACAGATGGGACTCTATTCTCCTGTAGTCCACCTTGGCTTTTTTAATTCCTCTTTTCAGGTCAGCTCGAGCAGCACTGTACAGAACTTTGTTGCCTGACCTGAAGGCGGCATCGCAGGTTTTGAGGAGTGAACGGACCTGGCTGTTCATCCAGGGTTTCTGGATTCTGAATTCCATTATTGTCTCATTTTCTAATCTGCTGAATTGTGAATTTTCAAACTGAGTATTAGTTTTGTAGTTTTTAGCACCATTTCCCTTCAGTAGCGTGATCTAGATTGTATTGGACTCATGAAAATTTGGAACAGAAAGCGCAGACTCCAAAACTTTCCAAAAGTACAAACTGCCATGAAACACAGGCTTGAGACAAAGACATGCTTCACATGTGATGATGATTCATGTGATGCTTTTTCCTGCTTTCAGTCTTCCAAGGAAGTTTCCAGACCAAACAAACTGGAAACTGCCTGCAGCATAGTTTCAGCTGGCAGCACTCCTCATCTTTGTGAAGCACCAATGATCACAACAACAGGTCTATATAAGTACACACATCAGGAGTCTAGCTTCCAAAACTGAGTGATTCACACTTTAATTCAGACTTTTAAAAGGTGTCAGAGTTACTTTGTCTAAAGGAAAAAACACTTCACTCTGCTCTATCAGTGGCTGCCACACCTGAATGAGCAGCTGTCAGCACAGGAATGTACAGTTAAACTGAACACAGCCACATAAAGAAATGCTTCAGGCTTCTTGGACTGAAGCCCTGCTGGACTGATGTCTCTGTGCTCCTGAGGTTCTTTTTGGCCCACATGGAACCGTCAGCTTGAGTGAGCTGCCACATCTCAGCATGGGTGTGGACTCAAACATCAAAAGGACAGAACACATATTCTGCTCCTTAAAGAAGCTGTCTCATACATGGACTGTTGAGTATTTTATAAGTATATCATGCACCTGCCCTCTGGCAGGCGCTACAGGTGCATCAAAGCCAGAACAAACAGACTCAGGAACAGTTTCTTCGCCAGAGCAATCACCACCCTGAACTCACACACTCACTCACTGTAACTGTGCAACACCCACATCTCTGTGCAATATTATATTATTCATACTGAACAATATCTAATATTCCTATATTGTGTAATATCCAGTATTCATTCACTAGTGCAATATTCATTCACCAAGTGCAATATTCATCATCTTCATTATTATATGTATACACGCATTTACTTTCTTACAATGTACAGATGCACCAATGTAGGTATGTATGTATATATTTTTATACATTCTATTTTTTGTATATTTTACACATTGTTTATTTTCTGTATATCTCTTGATCATATTGATTATACTAGATTATAATATTTTTATAATATTTTTATTTTCATTTAGAGAGTTTGATTTTCTGTTACATGGCACTGAACAGGAGTGGCCCTCCAATCTCATTGTACATCCTGTATAATGACAATAAAGGCATTCTATTCTATTCTATTCTATTCTATTCTATTCTTTGGCTGATGACCTACTTCTGTCATGGTCCTGGGCTGTGTGCCCAGCTTTTTGTGTTTAGTTTTGTTTTTGCTGAGTTTTGTTATGTCCTGGTTTATTGTGGTTTACATTTTGATTCCTAGTTCCCTTTATCCCTATGTCTCCCCTGTGTCTGTGTTCCTGTGTCTGTTTTGTTCTTTTGTCATGTCCCTCACCTCCTGTGTTTTCATATTGTGTTTTATTCCCAGTGTTGTCTAGTCAGTGTTTCTGCCCCATGTCTGTGTCTCTCTTTGTCTGTTTGCCTGTGCCTTGGTCCCTGTTGAATTTTTGGTGTGCCAGTCTCCCATGTCTAGTCTGCGTGTACCTTGTTTAGTGACTTCTTGTTTTATTTTGACAGTCTTGTGTTCCCCGTGCTTTGTGTTTAGTTTTGCTTCCCCTGTTATCAGTTTCATTTGTTTCACATGCTGTTTTTTCTTTGTCACAAGCTTTTAATAAATCATGCTCCAGTTCACTCAATGTCTGTCGAGTTCTGCATATTGAGTCCAATCCCGCCTCCCATGCAGCACCTCATGACAACTTCAGTCTGAAATGTGTTGTGTTTATTGTTACTGTGTTTTTTTTTTGTAATGGAACCACACTTAAAACACTTTAATTTAAAAATGAAAACATTATATTAAAGAATCAGAAGAATTATGTGTACACGGTCAATCGGTTCAGGCAGACACAGCCATCCCAGCAGCACGCCATGGCACCCCCCCCACCCCCAAGATTCTAGCTAACCATAACATTTTTATACTGCCACTATCTACAAGCAAAACAGATACACTGAGCTGCAGGTTGGCCGTCGTCATTGGTCCGTCCAGTGGCTGGCTCACATGACTCAGATTTCTTCCATCATCGATAGAAGCTCTGTACAAAAAGCACTGCCCTGATGTTTCCCTAATCATTACAGGACAGTTTTATCCAGTTTAATAACAGGACATGGTGACATTTACTCTACTGTACGTCTTAATTGTACATACTGTGGCAAAACCTTCAAGGATAAGATAAATATTTTTTCATCTAAGACTGTAAAAGTCATAAATAAGATAAACATGTCTCCCAAAGCCCGTGAAGTTTGTCTGGCACTATCTGTCTGCTCTCTGTCTAATGTATTTGTTTAATTGTCTATTATTCGCTTCAGCCACTGCTCATTAATTAATTTCCTGGAGTTTACTATTAATCATTTGTCATTGAGTAAGAAATAAACCACAATAGTATCATCATCATTCAGTGATGCTGAAACGTTAATTGATGCATTTATTACTTCTAGGCTGGATTATTGTAATTCATTATTATCAGGCTGTCCTAAAAGCTCCCTGAAAAGCCTTCAGCTGATCCAAATTGCTGCAGCTAGAGTACTGACAGGGACTAGAAAGAGAGAGCAGATTTCTCCCATATTGGCTTCTCTTCATTGGCTCCCTGTTAAATCTAGAATAGAATTTAAAATTCTTCTCCTCACATACAAGGTCTTGAATAATCAGGCACCATCTTATCTCAAAGACCTCATAGTACCATATCACCCCAACAGAGCACTTCTCTCTCAGACTGCTGGCTTACTTGTGGTTCCTAGGATACTTAAGAGTAGAATGGGAGGCAGAGCCTTCAGCTTTCAGGCGCCTCTTCTGTGGAACCAGCTCCCAGCTTGGATTCAGGAGACAGACACCCTCTCTATTTTTAAGATTAGGCTTAAAACTTTCCTTTATGATAAAGCTTATAGTTAGAGCTGGAAAAGGTGACCCTGAACCATCCCTTAGTTATGCTGCTATAGGCCTAGTCTGCTGGGGGGTTCCCACAATGCACTGTTTCTTTTCATTCACCTTATTTACTTTGTTTATACTCCACTCTGCATTTAATCATTAGTTATTATTAATACAGTGACTTGCAAAAGTATTCATACCCCTTGAACTTTTCCATATTTTGTCACATTACAACCACAAACATACATATATTTCACTGGAATTTAATGTGAAAGACCAACACAAAGTGGTTACAATTGTGAAGTGGAAAGAAAATTATACATGATTCAAAACATTTTTTACAAATAAAAAACTGAAAAGTGCGGTTTTTAAAGCCTGTCATGTCTGGCAGTTTTTGCAATCGGAATATGATCCAAATGCTCTGGTGTACCAAACATATTTGCTTTTCCAAGAATAGCTCTCTAAGTTTTCCAATAGGCTACTCTTGTTAATGTTTTTATTTTAATTAAATTTTATTTATTTACACCAGGCCTGACAGGTAGAAAGGAAAGAGTAGGAAAAGTGAGAAAGAGAAAAAAACCAAAGGGGAGAAAAGAATAATCAAAGAATGATACATATATACACACACACAATTCCACGTCTATACATATGCGTATACATATACACACACACACACACACACACAATCCAGCTGTTGCTTGCAATAATGTGTGTATGTGCCTCTGTCATAGAATGTACTCACCAATGGGGGCAACGGTCTTTCACATTAAATTCCAGTGAAATATATTTATGTTTATGGTTGTAATGTGACAAAATATGGAAAAGTTCAAGGGGCATGAATACTTTTGCAAGCCACTGTATTTGTCTCTCTTCCACAGTGTGTCTTTTGTCCTGTCTCTCTCCCCCCTCAGCAGATGACCCCCCCTCCCTGAGCCTGGTTCTGCTGGAGGTTTCTTCCTGTTAAAAGGGAGTTTTTTCTTCCCACTGTCACCAAGTGCTGCTCATAGGGGGTCGTTTTGACTGTTGGGTTTTCTCTGTATTATTGTAGGGTCTTTACCCACAATACAAAGCGCCTTGAGGTGACTGTTTGTTGTGATTTGGCGCTATATTAAAAAAAAATTGAATTGAACGGATATTTGTGTGTCTGCTTTCAACAATCAGATCCTTAGAGATTATTTGAAAAGTGGATCAACTGCTATCACCAAATGAAGCATCTAACTCAAGAACAGTTTCTTCACCAGAGCAATCACCACCCTGAACTCACACACTCACCCACTGTAACTGTGCAACACCCACATCTCTGTGCAATATTATATTATTCATACTGAACAATATCTATCACTCCTATATTGTGTAATATCCAGTATTCATTCACTAGTGCAATATTCATTCACCAAGTGCAATATTCATCATCTTCATTATTATATGTATACACGCATTTACTTTCTTACAATGTACAGATGCACCAATGTAGGTATGTATGTATATATTTTATACATTCTATTTTTTGTATATTTTACACATTGTTTATTTTCTGTATATCTCTTGATCATATTGATTACACTAGATTATAATATTTTTATAATATTTCTATTTTTATTTTAGAGAGTTTGATTTTCTGTTACATGGCACTGAACAGGAGTGGCCCTCCAATCTCATTGTACATCCTGTATAATGACAACAAAGGCATTCTATTCTATTCTATTCTAAACCTGCACTGGAATCACACACATTGTTTTTCCAGTGTAATGGAAGTTGCAGAGGAATGGCCCAGAAGAGAACCAAAGACTAAGTGTTGGCATTGCTGAGGATTAATTTTATAGAAAATTGACATAAAAACCCCAAGCATGGACACAGATTCACTTAGCTGCTGCTTAAAGTCTTCATCAGAAGACACACTTCTCATGGTGCTTTTCACATTGTTTGCTCCACATTGTCTTTGAAATGCAAGAGTTAACAAAGCAAATCCAGCAAATACACTTTTATCTGTAAGTTTGACACATCTTAGCACATTAAATGCTCTTCTGTCAGATGCTGCTGGTGTGTTAGTTATGCACAAGGTCTTCTTTTGTGTCAAAGTCCTGTCAGCCTGAGGGCTGCAGATATCCATCTGTCCTGCTCTAATAAACCCAAATTCCAGGAACACTTTCTTTAGACCTGTTCCATTTTATTCATATAGCACCAGTTAGCAGTCAACAGATCCTGTCTCAGGGCACTGTATACTGTAAGGTGAAGACCCTACAGGTTTAATCTAGGACAAATGTTCACTCACACTCTTTGATGAAGTGAATGCAATTTGGTGGTCAAAAGTGAGGTTTTGACCATAACTCACTACACATGTATAGTGTGGCATTAATGGACAAACTGTTAGGATTTATTTTTATCACCCAATACTGACATTTAAAGTTATTATTCCTACTTCTGTTTATTTGCAACTAAACTGCTTTCTACACTGTAATAAATGCATATTGTGTGTCTAAAAGTAGCAGGAAGATTTGAGGCCTGTTTGAGTTGCTCTTATTTGTGTTCAGGGCCCCAGAGGCTCTGCTACCCCTCCCTAACAGTCTGCTGTGGCCAAGCAGGCCCTCTCAGACCATCCTCAAAGCATACTCATCTTCTGCTCTAGCCCCGTGATGAACCTGTTGCTCATTCAAATTCATGCTTAGGGGTCTCAGCTCATAAAGCTGTCCCTTTTTGAGTTCATGTATAGGACACCAGTCATCCTGTTTGCCCATTTTTTGATTTATACTGGTTATAGGGATAAATCTGTCCAGTGGACCTAGCCGTAGGCTAACTTGCTTATGTAGCACAGCCAAAGACTTTGGAAATGCAAATCAAGAAAGTGTAAATCTGTCCATGCAACAAGTCTGGGGGCAAAATGGGCCCCACTTTCTCCATCATATCTGGTCAGTGTAAGTGTGCGCAGTTGTAAATCCTTCTCCAAGAGTGCCATAGGATGACTTCAAGGAGGTTGTTGCTGACAATTACTGTGATGAATTTTTCTTACTGTCTTGTTGATGTATTGAAAATGCTCCGGGATGTTTGTGCCCTTTCAGATAATGACAGTAGAATTAATGACAGTTTCTAATGAATGTTTGTAAATCGCTGACTGTGCACAAAACCTTAGACAAAGAACGGCAGAGAGTATATAAGTGGATGGGTGGCAGTAGTTGGAGCAGTGTACGTGTGGTGTGGGTGCTGTTGCTGTCCGTTCTTCTCTTGCTAACTGCTAAGGCACAAACTCCCGGGAGGCTTCTGCTTGCTTTTGCTTTTTGTAACTTTGTCTGTTAATAAACCTTGGTAACAAAACCTGCCCATCTCCAGTGATTTTTTAAGGAGTCTTGCTCTCCTGCTGAGGAGCCATCTCGCTCCATTGGGGCTATTTTTCTCCTGCAAAAAGGGGAACGGGAGTGTCGGGCCTCGAATCTAACAAAACATGGATGTAAACTGTAACTTAACAGTTTGCCTGTGGTAAAATGCAAAGTAGTGACTCTAGCTTAAATATCTTCTGCATATTGTTAATTAAAATTATATCATTGTTTGTCAGGTATCCTGTTTGATTAAAAAAAAAACACTTTTCAGGCCACTTGTATGTGTTTATGTGAACAAACTGATTTCAGGAAAATAAAAATACAAAAAAATTATAGACTGTTAGTTTTTTTTATTCATGTATTGGTTATTTAGTCATTATATCATGAGACAATACATCAGTCTAGAGATGATGCTGTCATATTTTCTGATAGATTCTGAGGTGAAGAAAATAAAGGAATGTTTAACATTAAATGTACCAGTTATAAAATGTATCAGTGTTGTTATTTACTAAGTACAGATTTTAACAAAGATGAAGAATTTTTTGAACAAATGCTGTAAAGGTTGTAATTCTTCAGAAATGTATTTTAAAGCATATAAAAAGTGTCATTAATTAGTTAACTTGAAAGTAACTGTCTGTTAATGGTAATATAAACATGATTTTCAATTTTACAATTAATAGAAGTATTCATTAAATTGTATAAAAAATATTCTGTAAATAAATGGAAATTTCTGTTTTAGAGTTGACAGAAATGTATGTAAATAGTACAGAGATATACTGTAAAATCTGCAGAATTTTCTGTTTTACTATTTATGGAAAAGTCCATGAAATTTCCCTAGAAAAACAAAAAATGTCCTGGCAGAAATGAATGAATGAATGAAGGTTTTATTGCCATGTGGGTGAACAGGTTCACACATTGGAAATTGCAATTAACAAAGCACCCATCCAAGAATACAACAAACACAAACACAACACGGGGGGACAGGTGTCCTGAGGTTATGCAGCCGACTTGCAGCGCTACCTTTACAGTTCCCCAAAAAAAGAAAACAACACACATCATGGGGTAGTTAGGTTAAAAAAAAGTCATCTGGTACAGTGCTCGAAAAGAGCACCATACCAGGGTCCAAAAAAACCACCTTAGCAAAGCATATTTGCACATTTAAAGCCAGAATAGCAGCGGTGGGTAAGGTCAGGTCAGGAGGGGATGCAGACGGAGACGAGAGGGTGGGGGCATTGTGGAGCCAGATACCAGCTCCTAGCCAAAACAGTTCGCTGATAGTGATGGAAGTTCATCAGCAGCCGTGGTACACCAGATCCAGCTTCACAAATCACAAAGAGTGGGGGGGGCAACTGTCCCACATAGTCCTGGAGAGATATGGTTGCCAGCCAAGGCCGGCAGGGGAGCCGAATCCTGATAATGCAGATGTTGTTTTGGAACAGGCTGCTTGTTTTTTCCCAACAGCCTTCAGTCTCACTGGGAACCATTCAGTAATCCAATATTCCAAATTCATTAGTTACCGTCCTCACTGTGCAGAACCGAACCTTATCTCCAGATCTAACCCCTCTCTAACCATTACCAGTTTTTTAAGGATTTTTTTTTTTTTTTTTTTTTACAGTATAGCCTTTAATTGTACACAAAATATACTCTAAATAAATGGAATTTTCCATTTTAGAGTTAATGTAAATGTCCATAAATAATCCAGAATATACAGTGTAAATCTGCAGAATTTTCGGTTTTATAATTTACGGAAAAGTCTGTGAAATTTCCATAGAAAACTAGAAAATATCCTGAAAGTTACCTTGAGATTTTCCATTATGGATTTTCTTTTTTTTAACAATTTGGTTAAAACTGCATTAAAAAAATTTAGTCAAAATTGAAAATGAAATGTGCTCTTATTGTGAAAAGGTGCTCCTGCTGAGAGCTTCCTTCCTGTCCTGCTTCCATCACAGCTTCCAAAAATGAGTCCAACAGTAAGAGCATGTGGAGAGGTTGGAAAAATGGCATTAAGAAAGAGAAATCAAAGATTTGGATTGATTTGAATGAGCTCAGACTGGTTGAAAATGCAGAGGAGCTGGTTGTGAAGTGAGCTTCAGAGAAACACAACATCCTGATATTCACTGTGAAGCTTTGAGTGGAAAAAGACAGAAAAACAACATGTGGATCCTGGAATAATGGCAGCTTCCATCTTTGAAGGACTGAAGAGGAAGAAGTTTACAAGGAATCATTGAGAACAGTTTCAAACATCAACTGATTGAATCCATGAATGTGAAAACGTGTTTGTGAGTGAAAGAGACAGACATGTACAGACTGAACTATCTGTTCAACAGTCAGAGTGTTTCTCTAACAGGAGGACGCTCTTTATACTCAGCTCAGCACAGAGAGGCTGAGGAACCAGGAACCAAGAACATAAATCCAGGATAAAGAGGTTCAGTGAATGTGGTGTTGAAGGTGTGGAGGTGGATCAGAGTGTCAGAGGAGACTCTGTAGAAGGACAGAGTGCCAGCAGGACAGTCCACATACACTGCTACTCTGTTAGAGCCAGAGGAGGAGGAGGAGGAGGAGGAGGAGGAGGAGGAGGAGATGGATGTTTCTCTGTTACTGTGCCAAACACAGTAATGATTATCAGAGCAGCTCAGACTCCAGGACTGATCATTGTGTCCAAACAAACACTCATCACCGCCTCCTTTCCTTCTGATTCTTCTGTAACTCACTGATATATAAACGTTTCCTCTCCATTCGACCTCCCAGTAACAGCGACCAGTCAGACCATCTCTGCACAGCAGCTGAGGAAGATCAAACCTGTCTGGATGATCAGGATATGACTGAACCTTCTTCACATATGTCACCTTCCTGTTGTTGTCAGACAGTTGTAGCTTTGTGTTCACTGTGTTTGTGTCGATTGTGAGTTGACAGGAATCTGATGGAGAGAACAAACACAATCCAGCTGCAGTTATTGATCCATCATCTGTTCATTGATTGACACTTTGATGATGACTCCTGACATCAGAGATGTGAATGAGTGATGTGACAGTTTGAAGATGGTTGAATGTGTGCTGCTTTGTTTTCATCAATCACATTAAAAACACACTTACACTTCCTCAGACCTGGGCTCAGCCATCGCACTCCAGCAGGCTCCGCCCTGAAAGGAGGAGGGGGGTCAGAGGTTATTTCCTGTCTTTCTCTGAGCGTCTGCGTCTCTGTTTTCTACATGTTTTTGTTCTGGCTCGGCCGCACGGCTAATTTCCCTTTAGGGCCGATGAAAGTGAAGCTGCGAGCACCATGAGGGATGACCGCATCATTGAACTGTTCTCAGATCAGCATCAAAACCCTGCAGCTGCAGGTCTGACCCGGCTACAGGCAGAGGCAGTGATGGCCAGTGGGAGCCTGTTTGAACACTTTGGAGTTCATTCTTTGAAGCTTTCAGTCTGGATGTTGTTGATGAGAAAGAAAGCATTCAAATGCAGCACTGGGCTCATCAAACTTCTTCTCCATCATTAAGTAGAGGAAAAGAAGTGACAGAGTCACAGCTGTGCTTCAGAGGCACACACACACTTGAAGATGTCTGACCTTTGAATATGACAAGTATAGGAAAATGATCCACGGATCAAGGAGATCAGATCCTGTGGATTAGTCTGCAGCACCATCAGATTGTTTTCCTGTTTTTGTCTCAAAGTGTCCTTTATACAGTCAGAAAGGCACAAAAGTCAAGAGGATTTAACCCAACAGCTGAAATGATGTTAGAACAGAGGATGTCCACGTGTTGGGCTCTTTGTCTTTCAGCAGTGCTTCACAGGATCTTCCAGTTACACATTGTTTTCACACTGGAACAACATTTGAATCTTCATTTGAACATCAATTCAAAATGACTCATTGAAGGGAATTTGCAGCTTTTGTCTTCCAGCTGAGAACTTAGAAGATCTGCAAACTGCACAAGGTTGTTAAAAGACTTGAAGCTGGAAATTAGCTCAAAATGGAAAACTGGCTCTGAAATCTGAGACTACATCACGCAGAATAATCACAGCAAGAAGAACAACTTCCTCTGTGGAGCTCAGGGGTGGCAAGTCTGTCATTATCGACTTCATCAACTCCAACCAAATTAGCTTTTTACTAGCAGAATCCTGGTTAAATTCTGGTGACTTTGTGAGATTACTGAAGAAATGTATGAATCTGTCAGCCTGCACATAAATTCTTCGCCTCTGACTGGTTCTGTCCTTTTTTTTTTTAGAAAAGCAATTGTACAACATCTTCTGAAAAAACCCCACTGGATCGTTTCTCCAGGGACCTAAAAACAATTGTTGCTGAACAATTAATAGCTTTATTACAGTTTTTCTCAATTGCCAAAACACTAAACCCTGTTGTCTGAACGAAATGCTCAGTGCCCTGAACCCATTTATTGAAATGGTCACCTTTATGGCAGAACCTTTAGCACTTTTCACCTTGTTAGACACAACTTGCAAACATATTTTCACCCACTAAAACACATTTTGCACTGTAATGCACTTGGGTTGCATAATGGTAAGCACAGGTAGCAAAAGTGAAACTCAGTGAAAGCACAGGTGTCTCAACTTAAACACAGCAACTCAAAACTGATCACACATGTGGCTGATGATGTGAAGAAACCAATATAAGCCAGTACAAGGAGCCCCAGTCATTGAGGTTTCACTATCCAACATGGCACCTCATGGCAAAGAACTCTCTGTGGATCTTAAAAGATGAATTGTTGCTCTACATGAAGACTGTTATATAAGCTGCACACAGACTACTGTTCATTGTGTAAAAGTGTCATTTTGTCAGTGTTGTCCCATGAAAAGATAGACTTAAATATATGCAGACATGTGAGGGGCGTACTCACTTTTGTGATTCACTGTATGTATATATATATATATATATATATATATATATATATATATATAAATATAAAACAGGAGTTTTGTTTTGAAACAGCATTTTTGTGAACAGTAAAGATCATTTCTAAAGACTTTATGAACTGATTGTTGTTTTCCTTTTTTCTATGTTGTGTGTAATGACTGTTCAGTGGTGTTTTTCATTTTGATTGCACATATTGCTCATTCAAAGCTGGCCGAGGTTTTTACAGATATTTTTAATTTGTCCCTCTCCCAATCATCTGTGCCCACATGCTTCAAGTCCACCACTATAGTGCCCCTCCCCAAGAAAACCAACACAACCTCTTTGAATGACTATCGTCCCATTGCACTCACTTCACTTGTAATGAAGTGCTTTGAGAGGATGGTCATGTCCCATATTAAAGGATCCATTCCGGACACATTAGATCCCCTGCAATTTGCATACCGTCAGAACCGTTCAGCTGATGATGCTGTTAATGCAGCCATCCATACAGCCCTCTCACACCTTGAAAATAAGGACACTTATGTTCGAATGCTGTTTATAGACTACAGTTCAGCTTTCAACACTGTCATCCCAAGCAGGCTGGTTGAAAAGCTGTTCACCCTCGGAATACCACCCTCCCTCTGCCGCTGGGTCTTGGACTTCCTTACAGACAGACCTCAGGCAGTCAGAGTTGGTACCAGGACATCAGAAACAAAGACAGTGAGCACTGGGACCCCACAAGGCTGTGTGCTCAGTCCTCTCCTGTACACCCTCTTCACCTACGACTGCATCCCCTCCCAAAGCAACACCTCCATCGTCAAGTTTGCTGACGACACCACCGTCATTGGGCTGATTACTGGGGGAGAGGAAGCAGCTTACAGGGAAGATGTGGCCCAGCTGGTGTCCTGGTGCCAGGAAAATAATCTCTCCTTAAATACAGAGAAGACTAAGGAGATGATTATTGACCCGAGGAAGAGAAGAGACCAGCATGCTCCATTATTCATCAACGGGACTCAGGTGGAGAGAGTGAAGACCTTCAAATTCCTTGGCACCCACATCAGTGAAGACCTCACCTGGACCTACAACACAGCACAGACTGTCAAGAAAGCTCAGCAGAGACTCTTCTTCTTAAGAAAACTGAGGAAATTCGGATTATCCCCCAAGCTCCTCAGCAACTTTTACAGATGCACTGTGGAGAGCATCCTGACAAACTCCATCACGGTGTGGTATGGAAACTGCACCAGTCAGGACAGGAAGGCTCTCCAGCGTGTCATCAAAACAGCACAATTCATCTGTGGAGCTGCCTTCCCATCACTACAGGACACTTATAATACCCGGGTAATAAAGAGGGCACACAACATCATCAAGGACCGTACCCACCCACAGCACACACTGTTCACACTCCTGCCGTCTGGCAGACGTTACAGGAGTGTAAAAGCAAGAACAACCAGACTAAAAAACAGTTTCTATCCACAGGCCATCAGGCTACTGAACCACTGACTGATTACCAAACTGTGATTACCTGCCTTTCTTTCATCTGTATATATCTGTATATATTGCACTTGCTTTATTATTTATTTATTTTTATTTTCTACTTTTACTTTCCTAATATACTAGTTCTTAAATTTTATTTTAACTTAGTTGCTTATTTCAATTGTTTGTAAAGCAGTCGCAAGTAAGAATTTCATTGCTCAGCATAACCACAGTGTTTTGCGGTGTACATGACAATAAACTTCTTGAATCTTGAATCTTGAATATTAAACAAATGTGCAGGACCGCTTTTTTGCATTTGTGCAATATTTCTAAAATTAGAAACATCCTTTCTCAGAGTGATGCTGAAAAGCTAATTCATGCATTTATTACTTCTAGGCTGGATTATTGTAATTCATTATTATCAGGCTGTCCTAAAAGCTCCCTGAAAAGCCTTCAGCTGATCCAAAATGCTGCAGCTAGAGTACTGACAGGGACTAGAAAGAGAGAGCAGATTTCTCCCATATTGGCTTCTCTTCATTGGCTCCCTGTTAAATCTAGAATAGAATTTAAAATCCTTCTCCTCACCTACAAGGTCTTGAATAATCAGGCACCATCTTATCTCAAAGACCTCATAGTCCCATATCACCCCAACAGAGCACGTCGCTCTCAGACTGCTGGCTTACTTGTGGTTCCTAGGATACTTAAGAGTAGAATGGGAGGCAGAGCCTTCAGCTTTCAGGCCCCTCTTCTGTGGAACCAGCTTCCAGCTTGGATTCAGGAGACAGACACCCTCTCTATTTTTAAGATTAGGCTTAAAACTTTCCTTTATGATAAAGCTTATAGTTAGGGCTGGATCAGGTGACCCTGAACCATCCCTTAGTTATGCTGCTATAGGCCTAGTCTGCTGGGGGGTTCACATAATGCACTGTTTCTCATTCACCTTATTTACTTTGTTTATACTCCACTCTGCATTTAATCATTAATTGATATTAATCTCTGGCTCTCTTCCACAGCATGTCTTTCTCTCCCCTCAGCCCAACCGGTCGCGGCAGATGACCCCCCCTCCCTGAGCCTGGTTCTGATGGAGGTTTCTTCCTGTTAAAAGGGAGTTTTTCCTTCCCACTGTCACCAAGTGCTGCTCATAGGGGGTCGTTTTGACTGTTGGGTTTTCTCTGTATTATTGTAGGGTCTTTACCCACAATACAAAGCGCCTTGAGGCGACAGTTTGTTGTGATTTGGCGCTATATAAATAAAATTGAATAAAATTGAATTGATTGACTCGGGGTTTGATTTGACAACATTGTTTGCTTTTGAGCACTGTTTGAACGGTTTTGAGGCAATAGTTTGGTTTTGCAGGGAGAGACAGAGGTTTTGAGAAAGTAGTTTGAAAATTGAGTTTTGTGTTTACTGTTTAGAGACATGGAGGGATGGTTTCAAGAAATGTGTCTTGGCAATTGAGAAAAACTGAAATGAGCTCTTTACACCCTGGTGCCTTCATAATCATCACTGGTGACTTAAACCACGTCTCTCGCTTCCCGCCTTCCACCAGTTTGCCAAGTGCACAACAACGGACAGAGCAGCTGTACCCAAATATTACGGATGCCTACAGCTCCACACTCAAAAAAGTGAAATAGGTGGGTTGTGCACTTTATATTATTTTGATGTTTTCAGTTTACTTAAAATACATGTCTTTGTTAAGTTGAAATATTTTTTTCTAATAAAGTCCATGTAATTTTGTCTTTCGTTGTGAGTACAAAATAATTACGTGCTGGTTAATCACAAACCATTTAATTAAAATGAATTATGATTGCAATACTTGCTACACCCGGAAGGTGGCAGTAAGAAGAGGATTGAAGTGCTTCAGACTACGCATGTGCAAACTCTCTCTTTTTCGCTGCTTTTTGGCTGTTAAGCATGCGGTGAAGTTGCTAAGTGCTAATGGTATTCATTTTCCGACTTGAGAGAGGTAAGAGGACATTTTTCATCCATACCTGTTGTAGTAATTTCATATTGACCAAGATTAAATTTTGTGTTTGTGATACAACACTTCTATATTTCCAAAGTATTTGTGTTTCAGAGAGCAGCGAACAAGTGCACAATAACGAGCACCCCCCCCCCCCCCATCCCCTAAACACGTTAACAGGGTTTTCCTTTTTTGTTTGTGTTTGATATACGCAATATTAGCTCTGAAAACTGCTTTAACTAGGTCAGTGTGGTTTGGTGAGTCATTTTACTGCCGTATTCTATCCATGGATATTTTAAGAGAACGATTCTATCCTGTCTGAGATGTCAAGCGTTATTTCACCAGCGATTTATCCCATACCTGGCTGCTTCAAGTTTTCCATTGGCAGACTAGTGGGGGGGCATGGCACTCATCAGTTTCGTGGCAGTACAACAGGACTGATCCACTTTTTGATGAATTTGAAAGTTTACTTTGTATATTTATGTACACTATAAAATCTTTCGGGGTGCTTTTAGCCAAATCTGTAAAGTGTTGTTTTGTTATATATATTTTTTCATTGAATTGAGTGCATGAAAGCCATGTTGAGGACTGACATGGAAGTAGATTTAAAGTAAATATCTGTTGTAGGACCCTGTACATAGCACACTAACGATTAATCTGTGAACCTGTTTATCTATTTTTTTCTCTTTCTCTCTTTTTGTAATAATCCTGTTGCAATTTTTCAGGTCCTGATTTGATTTGAGTGAGTCCTGATTCTTGCTTCCACCTGCCTGCTCATTGCACTGTATAACAGGTATGATCACAACGAGCTACTTTAATTACTGTGAATTGAATTGCCAGAATTTTTATTTTAAGAAACATTTATCAGGTGACAGATTAATTTTCTTGCCCTCATTCTGAATGTGTGTTTTATTTTGTATTACATTAATTTATGGATCCTTTAAACTTGATGAATTTCAGATCCTGGGTGTGACAGCTGTTTCCTAACTCATTGATGTGGTGTAGACGGCACTGCTGAGCTTGCCCATGGTATGTTAACAGTCAGACTTTTCTGTCTTAAAACCATTCTATAAATTGAGTTTCCTTTACCAATACATTCTTTGTGGGTTTTTTGTTTGTTTTTTGCCCTCCTCCCCTTCCAGAATGTGGCAGTGTAAAGGTTGCAGTTCAAAGACCTCAACTAGAGGCCAGTTGCTTAAACATTACAGATTAAAACATCCACATTATGGGCGCAGGCACCCTTATCCTTGTCCATATAGTAGTTGTCCATGTACATCTAAGTCATGGAATGCACTCAGGTCACATTTGTGTAGAGTTCACACTAGAGAAACATCCCGGCAAACATTGACATCGGCAACATTCAGCTGTCAGGTTTGTGGGTTCTCTGAAGTTTCCTCTGAAAAGGAGTATTTCACTCATATAAATTTGCATCTCAAAGCCAATGAAACAGTCCCCTGCATGTTCAAGGGTTGTACATTTAGGACAAATATTTATGGGACATTTAAATCACATAAAAATCGAAAGCACCTTGGTTATTCTTACAGTGACTTTAAACCTGGAATAGTTACAGAAAAAGACAGTTTTGAAAGCTCAAGTGTTTCAGGTGAACATAGAGACGATGACGAATCAGAAGAAGCCAGCTTGAATTGCGGTCTTGTTTTCAGAGAGACTTCTCAGAAAATCTTGAGAAAATGAAAGAAGAGAAACTTGCAGCAGTCTTGCTTAAGCTGGAAAACATACTCCATGTTCCTAGTAATGCAGTCGATGAGCTTTTACAGGACTTACACTTCCTAATGAGTTCTGCATCCCAGACTACATTAAATACCATTGTTTCAGATTTTTGTACAAAGCATAATCTTGCTCTTGATGCAAAAGAAACTGAGGAATTGGCCTCTGCCTTCTGTTTTGCTAATCCCTTGACCAAAGCAATTGGAGATCAGGGCCCACTTGGCACTGCTTTTAAGCGGAAACAGTACTTCAGAGAGTCTCTGGAGCTTGAAAAAGGCGACTGGACTTCTTTTTGTTTCTTGAAGACGTTTCACCTCTCATCCGAAAGGCTTCTTCAGTTCTCAACCAAATGGTGGAGAGACCCAGGTATTTAAACCCCTGTGGGCGTAGTCCCCTGGAGGTGGTTATGACCCTCTATTGATCATGTGCTTGAACACATGTGCCCAGGTGTGAAGGGGGCGTGGGTCATATTTAATCAGTGGTTTCAGTTGAAACCAACTTAGGACTCCGCTCCATTGTTTCCTGTGGCCTATTGAGGTCACTGGAACAAAGGTGTGAATGGGGGTTGAGACGTCTGGGAAGGGAGCTCAGGACAGCACTGTAAGCGGGGGAAAGTTGGTGACGTAATCCACCTCCTCTGTTCAATGATGGTTGTTCACAGTGGACATAGATGGCTTCTTTCACTCCTCTTTCAAACCATCTGTTTTCCCTGTCCAAAATGTGGACGCCAATGGATGCCAATGTCCACATTTTGGACAGGGAAAACAGATGGTTTGAAAGAGGAGTGAAAGAAGCCATCTATGTCCACTGTGAACAACCATCATTGAACAGAGGAGGTGGATTACGTCACCAACTTTCCCCCGCTTACAGTGCTGTCCTGAGCTCCCTTCCCAGACGTCTCAACCCCCATTCACACCTTTGTTCCAGTGACCTCAATAGGCCACAGGAAACAATGGAGCGGAGTCCTAAGTTGGTTTCAACTGAAACCACTGATTAAATATGACCCACGCCCCCTTCACACCTGGGCACATGTGTTCAAGCACATGATCAATAGAGGGTCATAACCACCTCCAGGGGACTACGCCCACAGGGGTTTAAATACCTGGGTCTCTCCACCATTTGGTTGAGAACTGAAGAAGCCTTTCGGATGAGAGGTGAAACGTCTTCAAGAAACAAAAAGAAGTCCAGTCGCCTTTTTCAAGCTCCAGAGACTACTATGACCTGGATAACTGAGAATCTACACAGACATACAGTACTTCAGAGACAAGTTCCAAGTTGTTGAACCAGTTGAATATGTTTTGGATAAGGAGCGAAACCATACCTACCAATATGTATCATTATTGCAGTCATTGCAGCAGCTCCTTAGCAAAGATAGTTTAATTGATGATGTAGTAGAAAATTACAGTTCTCACCAAAATGAAACTGCACAACACGAATACAAGTCATTTCAGAATGGAGAGTTTTTCCAAAAAAATGAGTTCCTATCTTCAGGAGAATTGAGAATAAGTGTGACACTTTATATTGATGAGTTTGAAGTGTGTAACCCTCTGGGCACTTCCAGGAAGAAGCATAAACTTTGCGCTATGTACTGGATTTTGAGCAACTTACCTCCAGGCCAGCACTCCTCTTTGTCATCCATCTACTTGGCAGTACTGTGTAAAAGTAACTACATCAAGGAATACGGATATGGAAAAGTGCTTGAACCTCTTTTGCGCGATCTGGTTGTCTTGGAAGAGCATGGCGTGTTTGTCCCACAGATTGGAAAAAATATTAAAGGCACAGTACAATGTGTAGCTGCAGACAATCTGGGTGCCCATGGGATTGCGGGCTTTGTGGAAAGTTTTTCTGTCGATTTTGCACAGGGCGGTCCAGTGATTTTCAGACCAAGCAGGTTCTGTCAGGTGAGTTTCATCTTAGATCCAAAGACGAACACAAAAAACATGTCAAACATGCAGCGGAAAGTGGCAAGCCTTGTGTTGGAGTGAAAAGGCCGTGTGTGCTGTCAGAAAATCTGTCTCATTTTGATGTAACAACTGGATATCCACCTGATGTACTCCACGATCTGTTGGAGGGTATAGTTCCAGTGGAACTTGCACAGTGCTTAGGTGTGTTGATATCCAAACAATACTTCTCTTTGGACACTTTAAATAAGGTCATTCTCAGCTTCCCCTACAAAGGAGAAGATAAAAAAAACGTCCCCATGTTGTGCCACAAAAACTTTTAAGGAGAAAGACAATAGGTGGCAATGCAGCTGAAAATTGGACCCTCATAAGATTGCTGCCTTTCATGATTGGAGATGTTATACCTGACGGTGAACCACTGTGGGAGATAATTTTGGATTTAAAAGAGATAGTGGAACTTGCTGTTTCCCAGATCCACACAGAAGAATCAATTGATTATCTTCAGTTCAAAATATCTGATCACAGACAGAAATATCAAGATGCATTTCCCAACGAAAAACTCCTCCCAAAGCATCACTTCTTAGAGCATTACCCTCACATGACCCGATGTTTTGGTCCTCTAGTTGGGCTGTGGACCATGAGGTTTGAGGGCAAACACAGTTTTTTCAAGGAAGTTGCTCATCACACCAAGTGTTTCAAGAATGTTGCTCTAACACTGTCAAGAAAACACCAGATGATAATTGCGTATAACTTTCACTCATCACGTCCACAGAAACCTGGAGTTGAAGTACAAAATGTATCAAGAGTCCCTGTTGAGATGCTGAAAGATGATGTATCATTGCCTCTTCAGCAGATGTACCCAAACATGGCAGAAGTAAACATGGCTAACAGTGCAGATTGCAAGGGGATCAACTATAGAAAGGGAATGATAGTCATTTGTGGATTTACTGATGGGCTACCTAAATTCGGAGAAATAATACGGATATGTGTACTTCAGGATACGCTGAATTTCATAGTCAAGATGTACTCAGCTTGGTTTAGGGAGCACTACCGGGCCTTTGAACTGCAACCATGTCCAACTGGCACAATGTCCCTGTTAACATATGACGAACTGGCAGAGAAGTACCCGTTACATGACTACTTTGTTGGGCCCCTTCGACTGGTTACATTTAAAAGATATCCATATATTAAAAGTTGAATATGTGAGTAAATGGCTTTAATTGATAGCTTACTAAATGTACACTAATTCTCTCTGGCATGTGCACCTAATACTAACCCATCACCTCTTTCTACTTGGCTGTTTGCTAACCTGTTTCTGTGCATGGACTAACTCCATGTCACTGGTAGGGCGGACAAAATTTTGATATTGATATTGTGATATGAGACTTGATATCTGGGATTTTGGATATTGATATAGAATATGGCATTAGTGTTGTCTTTTCTGAGGTTTAAATGGTACATTCATTACATTCAAGTGGTATTTTTTGAACTAGCATTTATTTGCTTTTATTCACAGTTATAAATGCTGATTATTATCAAAATTCTAGTTGTATAAATACTTTGTGGAAGCACCACAGTCATCCCCACCATCACAATATCTATATTGAGGTATTTGGTTAAAAACATGTCATATCACCTATTCCAACCTAAAGTAACTAATTTGAGCACTGTTAACCATAGTATGACACTTCATTTTCCATGCTACTATCATTATGTCACTGGCTTCTGTCTGTAGATTGCTTCAGTGTCCTGTTTACATGACCAAAGTCAATTGGTTTCTTTCTAATTTGAATGCTTTTAATTTATACATATTTAATTACTTTATATGTGCGTTTTCATCTTCTCCAGACTGACGCATTTGGATGATGGCTGCACCAGTAAAACTGCGGATTATCCTTGGTTCCAACAATGCTGAAAAATTGACCATAGAATCAGGCTTGCCAGCATCTGTTGAGGATCTTACAAATGAGATCAAACGTCAGTTTGATATAGAGGGGGACATTAGACTCCAGTACATGGACAGTGACTTTGACAACGAGTTTGTTAACCTTAACCAAATTTGTGACATTCAAGACAAGAGCACAGTGAAAATCATTCACTTGTCAGATGCTCTAGACCTCAGCCAAGGCAGCATGAATCAGAGTGGAGAAGAAGCATCGTTCTCATCTTCTGACACAATAATACTCTCCTCTGATTCAGAATCTCCTCGATCATCACATTGGCCGACAGAATTCCAAATTCCAAAGTTTTCATATGACGTAGAGATGCAACTTCAAAGTGCAAACCAGGACTTCATATCAAATGGAGTTCTTCTGACACCCGGTCATAAACTTAAATCAGACATCTTGGAAAGTCTGGCTCAGGAAATCATCAAGTTCAAGGCATATCCCTCAAACTTGGAAATTGAATCTGTTGCTGAAGCTTTGATCAAAGCACATCCATGTTTGAGAGAACAGGGATCCTTCAGTGGTTTCTCTGGCTGGAAAATAAGCCTTAAGTATAAGATAGCAAACTACAGGACAAAACTTAGAAAGTTGGGGTGCCCAGAACTGACCATCAATTCCTCAAGCACAAACCTGCAGATAGATGTCAGCCTGCCTACGATGTCAAAAAACCGAGGAAAGCCGAAGTAAATTTTTGTCCTCCCTATCCTGCTGGAGAGACCCAGGACAGCCTTGAAGGGGAAAGATTGGCGTTGTTATCTGAGGTCAAGAAGAGACATAATGATAAAGTTATCAAAGAAAAGATGGCTAAGACGTTCGCATACAGAAGGCAGGAGGTTGTCAGAGACAAGCCCATGATGGCAGAGTTCAAGATCAGATGGCCAGGACTGTTCACTGTGGCAGAGGTATGAAATGCTTTTTAAATCAGCTATAGTCAACAATTTTTTTCAATTATGCTTTAATGGATAGTGACAGTGTAGAGACAGGGAGGTCAGGGGAGAGAGTTGTTATGGCTTCCAGTTACATGGGAATGTTAATCATTTTATCTAAAAATAACACGGGAAATGCTATTGTATTGCAGCACAGCCTGTTTTTTGTACATTCTTGTGAGAGTATTTCTGTTTTAAATGTTAAATGTTTTATGGTTTTGTGGACATTATGTTTTCAGGTGGAAGGAGAATTTGTGAGGATCACTACTGCCCCCCTTGTCTCAAGGTTCCATGCACAGCTTGACCAACACACTGCCCAGCTCATCAAAGTGTTCAAGAAGAAAGGAGGCTTTGCAGGGACTAACATTAGCAGGATTTTGATCCCAATCACACAGGTATGTTTTGCTATTGGTAGTGAACAATATGGAATTATAAACCGATGTTGACTAGTCAGTTTGGACAAGTATGCTGACAAGTTAACAGTCAGAATAATATTTCTGTGTTTTTTTTCTCTCTTTAGAATGAAAGTATTGAAAAGAGGAGGGAGTGCATCCTGAGGGCACTTTGTATCTACCTCAACGAAGACCCGAACATCCTCTTCAAAGAATACCTGGTTTGTAATTTTAAGTTTATTTTCTACCTATAATAAATCAATTTTAATCTCTGTGGGGGTGTTCCCAAGACCACTGATGTTGGTGCCTTGGGTGTGGCTTCGTTAGTGCTTCATTCTTTTATAACGACTGCCAACACTAAGATATCTATATTAGATGAAATAACTCAGTTGACAGATTCATGCTAATCACTCTAAAATTTTGATGGAATCATTCAGCACTGCTTTATCTTATTTTTACACAAATAGCACTTTTTGAAGTATCATGCTGTTTTCGTTCAAAGGAAACCTGAAAGGCAAAAGTTGTTCTTTGGAATTCTACAAAATCTGTGATTTCATAGATTGATTGTCTTTTCTTTCTCCCCTATGTAAAGGATACTGATGGTACGGCTGTAGAGAGAGGCCTTGAGCAGCTTACCCTGGGCATCTACATCATCAAAGTCGAGGGAGGTGATGCCACCACTCCTCCAGCTGATGTTGGAATTGTCATTGAGGGTGCTGAAGTTCTACATGACCTGGGAGACGTCGCCTCTGCATGTGCACTCTTAATGGGTGCAATATATACAATGAACCTCAGCAATCCTAAGGAACTGAGGTACTTCTTTGAAGTACTTCAAAAGCTCTTCCTTCAACTGGATGCTGGCAAACTTTCACCCAAGGTACAGATGCTCAAGAACAAACTGTTTGAATGAACCAAACATTAATTTGAATGCTCTGGTCAAAAGAAAAAGTTGATACAATTTTTTTTCCCTTCCACACTACTAAATTAAAGGATGTGTGTTGTTATAGTTTGACCATTATGCTGTCTCCAAAAAAAAGAACTACAAGCTTCTTATATTGTTATATAATAGTATTGGCAAATTGGATGTTTTGTAGGATGTTACATTTGTTTATGCTGCATCAAGGTGGTTTATAATTGTTAATATTGGGTAACAATGCTGCAACACAAGTTGACATGTTTGGTAACATAATTACATTTCAAGATAGTCCCTCCACAATATTAAAATGAAAGTTGACAACATGTGTTGTTATGGTTGATATGGTTAGATTATTATGTTGTTACAAAAAAGAGAACTGCCTGTACAAAGCCTGTTCTATTGTTGGAATGCATAAATGCTGTTTACAACTCGCTTATTGACTCTTTTAACTTAACACAACTCGTGTGTGGTCCCACTCATGAAAAAGGTCACACACTGGATCTGGTGTTGTCCTATGGACTTAGAGTCTGCATCACAGGGATACGTGACTGTGGTATATCGGACCATTTTCCTGTTTTATTTACAGCAGCGCTCCCCAGCTCTGGGATAAATAGAGTATCCTCTACACGTCGTGTGCGCTTGGTTAACTCTTCATGCGCTGCTGATTTTGCAGCTGCTTTTAAAAACTCTGACTTAAGCAATTTGGATTTTTGCTTGAGCCTGAATACCGAGGACTTCACTAACTCTTTTATATCTGCTTGCACTGCTGTACTGGACTGTATTGCCCCTTTTACAACCAAACGCACCAAACCTTCCTCCCAGCCCTGGCTGAATGAGACAACCCGCGCTCTCAGACGTGAGTGCAGACGCGCTGAGAGAAGGTGGAAAAAGGATAAGCTCCATGTCTCCTTAGAGATCCTGCGTAACTGTTTATTGAAATACCAGAAAGCAGTAAAATATGCAAAGTCTGCTTATTTCTCTAACATTGTTTCAAGTAACAGTCACAGGCCTCATTTTCTTTTTAGTGTTTTTAATTCACTCGCTGATCCTCGCTGTAATGTGAACCAAGCCAAGGTCTGTCCTGCACTGTGCGAAAACTTTAAGAAATTTTTTGTGGAAAAAATTTCTGCCCTCAGGCCTTCATCACCTCAGCCTGAAACAGACTCATCTGCACCTCCTCCCAGCAGAGCTGTCTTTGAGCAGTTTGAGCCTGTCACACTCTCCACACTAAAGGAGGTGATTCAAAATATGAGACCTGTAAACTCTCCCACAGACTGTGTTCCCTCTCGCCTTTTTAAAGAGGCTTTTGATTCAGTGGGACCAACTATCCTCGCTCTGATTAACAGTGCGCTTGCATCTGGTTGTGTTCCAGCTGCCTTTAAACATGCAGTTGTACAGCCTCTAATCAAGAAGAAGAACCTTGACCCTGATGTTCTTTCAAATTACAGACCAATTTCTAAATTACCATTTTTATCCAAGGTTCTTGAAAAAGGTGTTTTTAAGCAACTTCAAGCATTTTTAAGTGGACATGGAATGTGGGAAAAGTTTCAGTCAGGTTTTAGAATGCGTCACAGCACAGAGACGGCTCTTTTAAGAGTTTTTAACGATCTGCTTTTAACTGTGGACTCTGGTAGTCCTGCAGTTTTAGTACTTCTAGACCTGTCAGCTGCCTTTGACACTGTGGACCACGAGATCCTTCTATCCCGCCTAGAACATGAAATTGGCATTAAAGGCACGGTTCTGACTTGGTTCAGATCATATCTTACTGATAGAAGTTTCTCTGTCCATCTAGGAAACTGTTTTTCTACCACAGCAAAGCTTTCTTGTGGAGTGCCTCAGGGGTCCATTCTGGGCCCAATTCTTTTCTCATTGTATATGTTGCCTCTAGGGTCGATTTTTAGGAAACATAATATTTGTTTCCACTGTTTTGCTGACGACATCCAGGTATATATGCCCATCAAACTGAACAGCAGAGATCCATGGGAACCCCTGCTGAACTGTCTAAGTGACATCAAGTCCTGGATGAGAAACAATTTCCTAAATCTTAATGAAAGCAAAACCGAGGTCATATGCTTTGGTAAATTTGACCCCTCAAGCTACTCCTCTGGCACTCCGAGTCATTTGGCTCCTCACTGTCGTGATGCTGTGAAAAATCTGGGTGTCATTTTAGATAGTAGTTTTAAAATGGAGAAGCAAGTAAGTGCTGTTACCAAAATCAGTTTTTACCAACTCAGAGTTATTGCCAAGGTAAAACCTTATCTCCCACAGCAGGACCTGGAAAAAGTTATTCATGCTTTTATTACTTCCCGCCTGGACTACTGTAATTCTCTGTACTTTGGCATAGATCAATCATCTGTGCGCCGCCTGCAGGTAGTCCAGAATGCGGCAGCTCGTCTTTTAACCGGTTTAAAAAAGCATGAACACATTACCCCAGTCCTGTCATCCCTTCACTGGCTCCCTGTCCGTTTTAGAATCGATTTTAAGATTTATTGCTTACTTTTAAAGCCTTAAACGGACTGGCACCTTTGTATCTGTCTGAGCTGCTTCACTGTCACACCCCTGTAAGAGCTCTGAGGTCATCGAACCAGCTGCTCTTACAGAGGCCTAAAACTAGACTAAAACAGAGAGGTGATCGAGCTTTTGCAGCAGCAGCACCAAAGCTATGGAACGATCTACCTCTCCATATCCGCACAGCTCAGACGATACACACATTTAAATCTCTATTAAAAACACATTTCTTTTCCTTGGCATTTGGCTGCAGTGCTACCTCCTTTTAGATGATTGTTTTATGGTATTTTATGGTACTTGTTTTAAACGTTTTAATTTTTAATTTTCTTATGTTATTTATTGTTCTTAATGTTTTTATTTATTTATTTTTATTTTATTATTTTATTTATTTATTTATATATTTTTATTTTTATTTAGTATAGTCCTTGGGGTTACAGATCTTGTACAGCACTTTGGTCAACGTCGTTGTTTTAAATGTGCTTTATAAATAAACTTGACTTGACTTGACTTGACTTGACAACTGGTGGTGTCGAACCGCTGCACCCTAATGTCTGCTAAGGGTTATATTTTGGACCAAGTGGCAGCAAAATGTTAAATGAATATTAGTGAATAAAGGAAATAACAAAATATGTTGGTTGTATGAAATTCATTTATGTGGAACCTGTTGACAAACTAGAATTAGATCAAACCAATTAGTATAAAATAAATTGGATGAAAACGTATTTTAATTAATTGAACTTAAATTTATTATTTTACTGCTATGAATACAGTATATGTTTGAAGGACAAATGTAAAATATGTAGCCTGTAAATATATTATTTATGTCCATGTAACATAACTAAATTTGATTGGATAAACTTAAATAATTCTTGTTGAACAAAAGTAATTTTATCTAGGTGGTACAATTCACATTGTGTTAATGTAATACAAGTTCATAAAGTTAGATTACCTTAACATTTTTGCTTTTAACTAACATGATACACTTTCATGGAACCTGTTGACAAAATAAATTTAATTAAAGCCAATGTTTCAATTTTTTGAGTGCAGTGCCCTTCCCCCACTGGGCAGGTCAGACCACAACCTGGTCGTGCTCTTTCCATCTTACAAACCTGTGTTCAGCGGTAGCCCGTTACAGACAGAACCATGTAGAAATGGTCTCCCGAGGCCATAGAATCACTGTGTGCTGCCCTTGAAAACACTGACTGGGAGACCCTGTATGAACCATACAGTAAGGACATTATGGTCTAACAGACTGCAGTACTGAGTACTTTGGGTTCTGTGGCCCTTTTTCCACTGACCGAGTGCCAATGCCAGTATTTAAACCGTTCACCAGTAATGCACTTGGTGCGCGGCCAAAAAATGGGTTCAACTCCAGCCCCGCTGTCATGGTTGGGCTGTGTGGTGGAGTGGGTAGACCCCAAAAATGCAGGACTCACGAGCAAAACCAAACTAAAAGGGTGTTTATTAAATAAAGACAAGAATAAGGGAGCTACACTGGGGTGGACAGGTGCCAAAACTAAATATGTGGAAAAACACACACACACACACACACACACACACACACACACACACACACACACACACACACACACACACACACACACACACACACACACACACACACACACACACACACAGCAGCAGCAGCAGCAGGAGTCATAAACATTGAAGACAACGCAACAAAGAACAGATGAAAAGTGAGGGCTTAAATACACAAAAGGTAATCAGGGCAAGAGGAAACAGCAGGGCACAGCAGGTGAAGCAAATGAGACTAATAACAGGGGAAGCAAAACTGAACACAAAGCACACAGAACACAAGACTGGCAAAATAAAACAGGAAGTAACTAAACAAGGTACACGCAGACATAACATGGGGGACTGGCATACAGACACGGGACGGAGACGCAGACTAATCACAACACTAGGAATAAAACTCAAAAATAAAAACACAGGAGGTCAGGGTTAAGACAAAAAGACAACAGACACAAGACCATAGATGCAGGGGAGACAAGGACAAAGGGAACAAGAACATCAAAACAAACTGGGAATTAAAAACTCGGGGAAAATAAACTAAACACAAAACACTGGGCAGACGGCTCAGGACCATGACACCTGCAAACTAGCTGGTCTCGAACCAAGAACGCGTGACGAAAGTGTAACCCTCGTTACCTTGAACGCACACACATCAGCTGACATGATTGGCTCTCCTGGTTTGCTGTCACTGTGGAGCGGCACCTTTAAGACCTAGCAGGCAGGCCTATGTTCGGGTGTTTGGCTCCTGCTGTGGCTGGCACACTCTGCTATCAGATATGGAAACCAGAGGTGGGAAGTAACGAAGTACAAATACTTCGTTACTGTACTTAAGTAGATTTTTCAGGTATCTGTACTTTACTTAAGTATTTATTTTTCTGACTACTTTTTACTTTTACTCCCTACATTTTTACACAAGTATCGGTACTTTCTACTTCTTACATTTTCAAACAGACTCGTTACTTTTTAACACGTCAGAAGAAGTTTGCATTTCCGGTCAGTGCGCCGTCAAACATCAAACGATCTGAGCCTAAACGGAGGAATAATAACACATAAGAGACAATCGTACTGGTGTATCCTCCATCATCGGGGCTTATCTCGTACAAAGGGATTAAATACACAAACCCATATAATTAATGTCTCATTTATAGCGCTATAATCAGGGGTCACAGCGGGCCGGACCGAGTCCGTAAGTTGCGCTGCGGCACATAAACAGCTTAGCTAGCGCTACTGAAGAGGAGCGAGCATGAAGGGAGTAACGTGTGGCAGGTAAATGCAACGTTTCTAAATGCTCAACAAATATCAGCAAACACACAAAGTGTGTGCAGTTTGTCACACAGTGTGTCTGCTAGCTAAAAGAAGAGCTGCTGCATTTCAGGGAGAGCAAAGAGAGAGAAGTTCACTCAGAGATGGAGAAAGAGGACAGGCGAGGAAGAAGAGAGGTTAGAATTAAAGGTAAGGACTGGAAAATAAACTGAAGTATGCTGACTTTGTGTAATTCAAAGATGCTATGAAAATACTGCAGTTTAGTGTGTAATAAATAGGTTAGCTTGTTGTACTGTATTTACAGTAAAGCTCTGTGTTGGACTGGAGCACAGTGTTTGTGTTCATGGTCAGAGTTACAGGTTACATCAGTGCAGCAGAGATGAGTTTGAATCAAAGCTGCTGATGCTGAGATTCAATCACTGAATCCAACATTTCTACAGCCTGTATGCTGTCAGTGTAGGGGATGGAGATCAGCTCAGAGAGCTGTGAAATACTGGGTTACATCTTTGTGAGTTCACTTCATCCACACAGAGCAGTAAACCTCAGAGCAGCAGCAGCAGGTCAGCTGATCACAGCCTGCACACCAACATGATTTACTGCAGCTACAATAGAAAGTTGTGATTCTTCTCCCCATGCAGAGCCACTACAGCTGATCTTAGGGTTCCTCCAGCTTCTGAATCCCACTGAGTATCCTCATGTTTGTGTTTAGGTGGAGGCACAGTCACCCTCTACTATGGAGGACATGGAGAATAGAGCTGTGTTTAAATTCCCTTTCACAGTTTGTGTCCTACATAACAGATTCAAGCTGAGTGCATTCATTAGGATTAAAATTTAGATTGGAATAACGTTTGTATTCTCATGTACTATTTTATATTATTACAATAATATATAACGAGGTTCGGTTAGTTTTACACAAAAATATCAGGTAGAAACGTCCTCCAAAGAACTACTTTTACTTTCTTACTTTGAGTACATTTCAGAGCCTGTACTTTTTTACTTTTACTTAAGTAGAGAAGTTGAACCAGTACTTCGACTTTTACTAAAGTATTTTTTAACATAAGTACTTGTACTTCTACTTAAGTACAGAATGTCAGTACTTTTGCCACCTCTGGTGGAAACTGAACTGCAGGATTATTATACAGATACTCAGCGGTGAGTTACTTTTTAGATGATCAATTAGTGTCACAATGTGTTCACATTAAGAACGGGTAGTTCAGAAGTGAACACAGAACATAATATTCATTAGTCCAACATTGCCATTTTGGATTCGGCTATCCTGCCTGTACAGCATGTTTATTTTCCTGTATTTTCAGTGGATTGTGGTACGGGGAGTAGCTTGTTGGTTGTTTATGATGTAAGCAGTGTATTTTAGTATGATTTGACAGGCTGTGGGTTTTCCATATTGTATGTACTGATGGGTAGAATGTATGTCACAATGATGTCATGATGATAAACTGTGTTTACCGGTAAACTTTTAAAATGATGTTTTTGTAATGACCTTGTTTACAGGTCAGGTTTTTTTGCACGCATCAAGACACAGCTCAAGTGGGGAAAAGTTTGATGGCGAGCTGGTAGGAATACTTGTATTTCCTTTTGGATTTGGACGTTGTTCCCTGGCTTTCCAATAAGGGAAAACAGTGAGTTGAACTGACTTCACCCGCACTTTGAAGGGATGCACACATTGAACTAAAATGGACTGAGGTGATTCTGAAGTCTGGAAGAGAATGAAGATGGGTCCAATATGAACTGTTGTGTTTATTGTGTGTCTTTGTTGTGTGTTTGTTGGTAACCCTTTATGACCTACAATAGAACAGGTCCGCCAGGCCATATCTTTACATTTTTACATGCTGTAGTGCCATTTTTTGGAATATTTCAATTTTCTATACATCAATAGAATCTTTATACCCTAAATTTTCAAAATATGTATGAAAGAAATCCATAGTACCTACAGAAATTAGCTAAAAAGTCGAATAACCCCCCCCAAAAAAATTGAAAATCGTTTTTTAATTTTGCATATTTTTCTAGATACAGAAAAGCCATAGCTGTATTCTTCAAAAGTGTAAATGAGAAAAAGATGCACAGAGGCCTTTCAAACCACAGAAAATAAATTTTGAGTCTGTTCATAACTTCATTTGTAAGATACACTCATTTTATAAACTGTAGGAAAAACGAAAAAAAAATGAATACTGTGCAGAATTTGCAAAAAGACAGCATGTGCATCAAAATAAACTACTTTCAATAGTGTAATCAAAGTTCTAAGTGTCTCTGGAACGTATACAGGAAGGTATAAAGTCAAACATGCAGTGGTTTCTGCTGTGCCAGGCCTAGGAGAATAAAACTACGTTTCCCGGCAAGAATATGAGCGATTCGCTGGAAAATGCAGGTAGTGGCTTGTATGAAATCATGTGATAGTTCGTGTGACAACGTGATGACGGACTTTCCAACGTAGGAAGTCCTGTTAGCAGCTAATGAAAACAGTGACCGCAAGGATTATAATGTTTTGTTGTTTGCGCTTTATATGCATTTTTAAACGATTTCTGCGAACCTGTTGGAGGAAGGATATAGCGCCCTGGGGACATGTTGAATGCACAATATGTAAGTGTAAATTCTCTGGTTTTATATACAAAAAAAATTACTGCTCTCTCTTATTTGGTTGCAAATGAGGACACTGAGGGGCCCGCCAGCAGGCCCGCCGGTACAAAGAGGTTAATCTCCGAATTACATTTGTGATCACAGTAACACCTGGTTTCCTTGAGTAATTCATTGTTCACATCAGTCAGGCTCCACAAAGGACAGTTTTCTGCGTACAGTTAATGCTTCAAACTATTCTCCATTGCATATCTCTTGGTCTACCTCTGTTCTAGGTTAAAAAAGCAGCAGCGGGGCGTGACTCTGCCGTCTCAACATCAAGTTTTCTACCATATTACATGTGTATTACAGGAGAAAAGCGAAGCGATTTTCACGGCTGTGAATTAGGTTGGGCTCTAAGGCTGAACTTGCTGCTTTGTATCAGTTCATATCACAGATAAAAGGACACAAAGTGCGTACTTGTCGTCTTGCTCTAATCTCTGTCTGTGTTTCCCTCTGTGCTGCACACAGATGCTGCAGTAGTTTGGTTTGGACCCTAAAACGTATTTGCAGCACAGAAAGGGGAGCGTGTTCTCCCACGTTTGTGCGCTTCGGCTTCGTGTCCAGACGAGGACCCGCCCACGCTCATACGTAAAGGAGCAGTTCACAGAAACGCGGTGGAAATGCGGGCCCGTTCTTAAGCATTTCGCTGGTTCATTGAAACTGATATCAGCACAGGCACAAGCATGGGCACCTCTGCGGTGGAAACGAAGTATGTGTGGAAAACTAAATTCCTACCAAAGTGGCCCGCTGGTGCCCTAACAACAAGCCCTGGGTAACCAGTAACCTGTCTCCTCAATACTAAGTACTACAAAAGGAAAATTCAAGCTGAGAGAAAATAAGTATACATACAAACCGAAACTGGAGGAAAAACTGGAGAGAAACAAAACCAATGAAGTATGGAGAGGCATGAGATAACTCATCAATCTCCAAAGAAAAGATGGACTTGCTGGGGGGGTTGTGTGTGTGTGTGTGTGTGTGTGGGGGGGGGGGGGGGGGGGGGGGGGGGTACAAAGAGCAGACGAACAGCTACCACTAAGAAATGCTAATAATGTCTCAACTACCCTACAGTGGCCCACCCCTCGCCTGATCCCAACAACAGCCTTCCACCCCCCCCCAGCATTACCGTCACCCAGCACCTCCTCTGTGACACCCACCACACATGACAAACTATCCCCCAAGTCCCCAAGAGAACTGTACATCACATCAGAGCAGGTAATGGGGAAACTGAAGATGCTCAACCAAAAAAAGGCAGCTGGACTGAACAACATCAGTCCCTTCTGTAACAGTGCTTAAGTTGTATGTGATTCCACTTGCCATAATAACCACAATTTGTAATGTGGAGGTTTACTGGCTCAATGGCGCCCTCTCTCAAAAGGCAATGGATAAATGCCGCTGGCAATATTGGAACTGTGGCCAGATCATGAGAAGAGCCTTTAGCTATGGAAAACGATGGCACTGGTGATGGCGACACGCAAGCGGCAGTGAGTGTAAGTGTGTATGTGTAATGTGAACTTGACATTATTTTACATACTTTTTTTTTTACATATTCTTTCATCTGTTTAGTCTGTAGTGAGTGAAGCAACAATGAGTCACCTGAGTTTGAGTGGGTTTTTACTTCTCCTGGTTGTTTTATGCCATTTTTCCTGGGCTCTGTGAGCACCAGGAGCCTTACCGCTATGGTCGTGACTTCCTCTTACTCCTGTATTACTCTGGTAGGGGCTCCGTGGATTGTGCAGTTGTCCTGCCAATGGAGATCGCCAGACCAGCTGATAACGCGCTGAAGAATGGCAGATTGATAGCCAAAGCGATCGTTGCAAGGAAAAAGGGGAAACAAGGCCGTGTGCATCAGAGGCTGAAAAGACTGGGCCATCATCGGATACCTCTCGCTACGGTCATTTTAGCCAATGTCCACAATAAGATGGATGTGCTTCAAGCCAATGTCAAGTTCCCGGTGGAATATAAAACATCTTGTCTCCTGACCTTCACTGAGACATGGCTGAAGGAGCACAATCCACCTTCTGAAGAGGAGCTGGATGGATTTGGCATTCCCTTTCATGTTGACAGAGACCCCACAGTGACCGGGAAGTCACTTGGTGGTGGTGGTGGTGATGGGGGCTGTCTCTATGTCAACAAAAGTTGGTGTAAAACAGTTGTCATCAGAGAGTAAATGTGTACCTCTGATATTGAAAGTTTATCAGTTTCATTCTTCCCCGTCTACTTGCCGATGGAATTTCCACAAATATTTGTAACAATTCTATATATTCACTCTAAGGCTGATGTGGACACTGCGACTTGGACTATAGTTAATAGAGTGAACTGGCTTCAGGGAATTTCTCTGGACCCACCAAACTTTATTATGGGCGAATTTAATCATTGTAAGCTGGGAAAGTCCCTCTGTAACTTTTATCAATATGTCACTTGCCCAACACGACTCACTCAAAGCCTTGATCTTTGCTACGGCTCGGTGAAAGGAGCTTATAAATCTTTGAAGAGAGCTCCACTCGGTACTTCCAACCACTACAGTGTTTACTTGGTTCCGGTCCTGAGGAACCACAAGCCGGAACGGAGGTTAGTACCGGCTTGGTAAGGTGACTCCATTCAGCAGCTCCAGGACTGTTACAGCCTCAAGTTCTTACAAAGATTTGGACACACTCACAGAGACAGTGTCTGCCTGCATTATGTTCTGTGAAGAGTTGATTATTCGTCAGAAGTATGTTGTTGTTTATTCAAACAATAAGCCATGGGTCACCAAATCTCTCAAGAGGGTCAATAACCTATGAAATATTAGTTTTAATGAAGGTGATGAAACCGGTACAAAAAAAAAAAAAAAAAAAAATCACAAAAACAAGTGTTAAGGGAAATTAAAATTGTCAAGAAAATTAAAAGGTCAAAGTTGAGTTCATGCTCAAAGCAGGTAAATCTCAGCCTGTTTGGGATGGGGTAAAGTCCATCATGGCAGGGTTATAATAGTATTAGATTTTACATTATCATTTAGTTTTAGTTAGTTTTTACTTTTTTTTCTCTAATTCTGTTAGTTTTAATTAGTTTTCAGAGCAGTTTTGCTCGTTTTTATTTTTGGTTTATTGCTTAGTTTTAGTTTAGTTTAGTTTAGTTAGTTTCAGTATTAGTTGTAGTTTTCCATACTTTGTCAGGTGCAAGATTCAAGGTACAAGAGTGACTCTTGTGTAATAAAAACTCAACAAAAGATACAGTTTAAAGAAATATATTCAAAAACCAACTTTTCACAGACAGCAACACTACGTGCTAAATGTGTGTAATATTAAGGACACACATGAACATCAACAGGGAGAAACAGAAGAACATGAACTCCCAAACTCAATAACTTCTACAATAAACTCTACAATAAAGTTCAGCGTCAGTGCAGCAGATTAACAACAGCTTCTATTTTGGAGCTAGCTTGGTTAGATGCTCCATATGTGGCCGTGTGTTTTCATTACCTTATGGTCGTGTGCTGGTGTTTTAAATGTGCTGCCGGCTGGGACTTCTTTTGGTCCTCGCTCTTTGTGCTCAGTTTTTTGGCTGCAAACATATTTCAATTCAATTCAATTTTATTTATATAGCGCCAAATCACAACGAACAGTCGCCTCAAGGAGCTTTGTATTGTGGGTAAAGACCCTACAATAATACAGAGAAAACCCAACAGTCAAAACGACCCCCTATGAGCAGCACTTGGTGACAGTGGAAAGGAAAAACTCCCTTTTAACAGGAAGAAACCTCCAGCAGAACCAGGCTCAGGGAGGGGGGGTCATCTGCCGCGACCGGTTGGGCTGAGGGGAGAGAAAGACATGCTGTGGAAGAGAGCCAGAGATTAATATCAATTAATGATTAAATGCAGAGTGGAGTATAAACAAAGTAAATAAGGTGAATGAGAAACAGTGCATTATGTGAACCCCCCAGCAGATTAGGCCTATAGCAGCATAACTAAGGGAGGGTTCAGGGTCACCTGATCCAGCCCTAACTATAAGCTTGATCATAAAGGAAAGTTTTAAGCCTAATCTTAAAAATAGAGAGGGTGTCTGTCTCCCGAATCCAAGCTGGAAGCTGGTTCCACAGAAGAGGCGCCTGAAAGCTGAAGGCTCTGCCTCCCATTCTACTCTTAAGTATCCTAGGAACTGTAGTTCACGATGCCAAAATTGTAGTTTCATTGTGTGGTTGAAGAAATCGTTCACCGACAGTCTTAATGTATAACATAGAGTTTATTTACAAAACAGACAATGTCATAACCGATGCTTTGTAGAGCCATCGGGGGACAGGAGGCCCAATCTTCCTAACTCCCCTGAACAAAGGAGAAACAGACATTATATAGTGTTAGCAACCCCCACATCCTGCCTTTCCATATATGGTTAAGAAAACAGCTCCAGCCTCCTAACCTATAGCTAAACATCTGGACAATCCCTTATATGGAAAGCCAGAGATCCTACAAGGACATTCTATACATTCCTTCTGTGGGGGAAGTTTAAATCACATCTCCTTTGCCTGAACCTTTAAGGAAAGAGACAATACATACATTCCAGTAAAGACTTTAAGAAAGAGAACACATATGCATACATAGAATTTTAGCATAGCAGTACAAACACCATATATAGTATTTTCTGAAAAACCAGGTATATCTTGTTTCCTGCATGTATGTGAGGTCATTCTCTTTTTTGGAGAGAGCAACAAGAGGTTACACTCTCTCATACCATTTACTGATCAAAGCAGCCCTGAACTCAAGGCCTTAATCCTAAAGGAGAAAACCTAAACATAAATGCAGTTTAACACACAGATCGATCAGACACCACAGAACCACAAGTAAGCCAGCAGTCTGAGAGCGAAGTGCTCTATTGGGGTGATATGGGACTATGAGGTCTTTGAGATAAGATGGTGCCTGATTATTCAAGACCTTGTATGTGAGGAGAAGAATTTTAAATTCTATTCTAGATTTAACAGGGAGCCAATGAAGAGAAGCCAATATGGGAGAAATCTGCTCTCTCTTTCTAGTCCCTGTCAGTACTCTAGCTGCAGCATTTTGGATCAGCTGAAGGCTTTTCAGGGAGCTTTTAGGACAGCCTGATAATAATGAATTACAATAGTCCAGCCTAGAAGTAATAAATGCATGAATGAGCTTTTCAGCATCACTCTGAGAAAGGATGTTTCTAATTTTAGAAATATTGCACAAATGCAAAAAAGCGGTCCTACATATTTGTTTAATATGTGCATTGAAGGACATATCCTGGTCAAAAATGACTCCAAGATTTCTCACAGTGTTACTGGAGGCCAAAGTAATGCCATCCAGAGTAAGTATCTGGTTAGACACCATGTTTCTAAGATTTGTGGGGCCGAGTACAAGAACTTCAGTTTTATCTGAATTCACTGGTCTATAGTCACTAAATGACTATAGACCAGTTGCGCTCACTTCACTTCTTATGAAAGCATTTGAAAGGATTGTAAAGGAAGTGCTGCTGACTGTGTTTCAGGCTGATCTGGACCCCTTACAGTCTGCCTATAGGTCTGGTAGAGGGGTGGATGATGCTATTAGCACCTTACTGACCCTGTCACACCAGGAGGGTGCTAAGACCTTGGTGCGACTGTTATTCATTGACTTTTCATCCACTAATAATTGTTTTCAGCCTCATATTTTAGCACTCAGATTGAAGACCTATCACATCAGTCCCAAGCTGATATGTTGGTTGCTGGACTTTTTAACAAATACGTCACAACGTGTGAGGGTCAGTGGTGTTTTATCAGATGCTCTTATATCATCCACTGGATCCCCTCAAGGTTGTTTTTTTTTTTTTTTTATCACCTGTGTTATTTTTTTTATATGCAAATGGTTGTTGCAGCTGGCACACAGGGAATCACATACTGAAGTTTGCTGATGACTCTGTTGTCCTCTCTTTGGTGAGCCAACAACCACTTAGTTCAGGTGGTTAATCAGTATAAGTACCTCGGCACGCTGATTGATGATAAACTCATGTTTGAGCCACAGGTTGATGCTGTGTGCAAGAAAGCACATCAGAGACTTTTTTTTTTTTTTTCTTAATGGAATTTTAATGTTGACCATACTTTTATGAGAATGTTTCATCTTTGTTTTATAGAATCTGTTTTAACTTTTTCTTTTCTGTGTTGGTATGGACTTTTAAATCAGAGGAACAGAAATCATCTCCAGGGAATTGCGGGGGTTTCCCTGAACAATCTGGGGGATGTGTACAAACTCAGGATTGTAAGAAAAGCCCACTCTGTCCTGGCTGAGTCCAGCCACCCTTTTCATGGCCATTTCAGGTTACTTCCCTCAGACCACAGATATGTGGTACCACAGTCAAGGACCAATAGGTTCAAAACTCTTTTGTTACCGTGACAATAAGTCTATTAAATAACACAGGATGATTTTTTAAAAAACTTATTCTCATATATGTGTGAGTGCGGTTGTGTTTTATTGTTGTTTTATTGTCACTGTCAGCTGCAAAACTATTTGCCCCCCTGGAGATAACGAAGATTTCTTTGATCCTTTGAACATCTTGCCTGGTCCCAGTGCCCCAGAAAATTCATCGAGTGGTGATAAATTATTTCAGACCAATAGCACGGACCTCTCACATCATGAAGGGTATGGAGAGACTGGTCCTAAATAAGACCACTGTTCTGCACATCTCAAAAATCCCCGCAATTTGCATACCAGCCACTGGTGGGTGTGGATGATGTAATTATTTATCTGCTGCACAAGGCATGTACCTTACTGGACAAACCAAACACCACAGTCCGCATTGCGTTCCTCAACTTCTCCAGCACATTCAACACCATCCAGCCCACCAGCATGGCCACATGGATCCATGACTAACTGACGAGCAGGACACAGATTGTAAGATTACAGAGCTGGTGTCTAAACATCTCAGCAACATGGGGGCCCCCTGGGGAGCTGTTTTTATTTGTTTATATTGCAATAAGATGCTCCAGACGTTCTATGAGTCTGTTGTGGCAAGCACCATCTTTTTTTCTGTGGTGTGGTGGGGTGCTGGCACCAAGGCAAAGGATGCAAACAGACTAAAAATCTCATGAGGAAGGTTGAATCTGCTGTCAGCTCAAAGCTTGCCACTCCTAGAGGTGGTGGCAGAGGACAGAATGCTGACAAAACTGAAAGCCATCATGACCAATACCTCCCACCCCTTCACAACACAGTAGACAATCCTAAAAGGAAATTTAGAATAGATACCTACACCCCTGCTGATCAAAGGAACGATACAGGAAATTATTCCTTCCCAGTGCAATAAGACTGTATAACTTCTTGGATCTTGGAGTGGCGCTGTCACTTGGTGTTGGCTCTCACTGCGGTATTGTATCACTTCCTGTTCCTGTTTCGGAGCACAGTGTTTTGCTGTCTGTTAGCTGTTATATCTGTATAACTCAATTTATCTGGATAATAACATATTTTAGTGTAATCTTCACCTACTTTAAATAGCATACTCTTTGCTGAATCACCTGTATTCACATTACTCACTTTATTTGTTTTTAGAAATTCGCTAGCTTAGCTCAGCTAGTAGCTTAGCCCTTAGCCGACTCACTACCAGCATGGCTTCTGAGACTGAGGTCCTTTGGTGTCTGCAGGACTCTGTTAAAGACTTTTTATGACTCAGTGGTAGAATCTGCCCTTTTCTATGCAGTGGCCTGCTGGGGGGGTGGATGCACCGAAAGGGACAGGAGCAGGATCGACAAACTGGTGCGGAGGTCTAGCTCTGTGTTGGGATGTCCTCTGGAGTCTGTGATGGTGGTGGGTGAGAGGAGGATGTTAGCAAAGCTGACATCCATCATGAACAACCCCCATCACCCTCTGCATGAGACCGTGGGTGAACTGAGCAGCTCCTTCAGTCAGAGACTGAAACATCCTCGCTGCAGGAAGGAGCGCTTTCGCAGGTCATTCATCCCAACAGTAGTTAGACTGTATAACACATCATAATGTCTTGAGTCACTTGGACACTTTACCTACACTGCCATCACTTTATCCATACAGTCAGATACATTTTATTTATTACACTCACCCATATAATGCATACCGTGTATGCTGTGTACCTTACCGGCTACAAATGTATATAATATTTTGATATCTGTATATGGTGTTTGATGTGTGTGTATATGTGTGTATATGTAAATATATATATATATATATATATATATATATATATATATATATATATATATATATATATATATATATATATATATTTATGTATATAGTGCTTATGTATATGTGTATAGTTTTTTTGCTATTTTATTTTATTCTATTGAATTTTAGTTTTAGTTTTTAGTTTAGTTATTTGTTCTTACTCATCCTTTTCATTTTTTCTCTGTATTGAGCTGCTGTAATGCACAAATTTCCCCGTCGTGGGATCATTTAAAGTTTTATCTTATCTTATCTTATCTTATCTTATCTTCTTCTCCTGTCTCTCCTGCACTTTCCTGCTCTGGGTGTCACATGTTTAGTTACTCCTCGGCCTCCTTTAGCAGTAACGGTACTTGTAATAAATGTAGTCTGTAGCTCTGGAGGCCAGGCTTTCTGAACTGGAGACTCGGCTCCGCACCCTGGAAAATCCTACATCTAGCCAGGCCCCTGTAGCGGGTGCGGACCATGGTAGCTTAGCCGCCGTTAGCTCCCCCCCAGCAGATCCCGAGCAGCAGGGAAAACAGGCCGGCTGGGTGACGGTGAGGAGGAAGCATAGTCCTAAGCAGAAGCCCCAGGTACACCACCAACCTGTTCACGTCTCTAACCGTTTTTCTCCACTCGGCGACACACCCGCCGAGGAACAAACTCTGGTTATTGGCGACTCTGTTTTGAGAAACGTGAAGCTAGAGACACCGGCAACCATAGTCAAATGTCTTCCAGGGGCCAGAGCAGGCGACATTCATGGAAATTTGAAACTGCTGGCTAAGGCTAATCGTAGATTTGGTAAGATCGTTATTCACGTCGGCAGTAATGACACCCGGTTATGCCAATCGGAGGTCACTAAAATTAATATTGACTCGGTGTGTAACTTTGCAAAAACGATGTCGGACTCTGTAGTTTTCTCTGGGCCCCTCCCCAATCAGACCAGGAGCCACATGTTTAGCCGCATGTTCTCCTTGAATCGCTGGCTGTCTGAGTGGTGTCCAAAAAATGACGTGGGCTTCATAGATAATTGGCAAAGTTTCTGGGGAAAACCTGGTCTTGTTAGGAGAGACGGCATCCATCCCACTTTGGATGGAGCAGCTCTCATTTCTAGAAATCTGGCCAAATTTATTAACCCTCCTAAAACCTGACTACCCAGGGTTGAGACCAGGAAGCAGAGTTGCAGTCTTACACGCCTCTCTGCAGCTTCTCTCCTCCTGCCATCCCCCCAAAACCCCATCCCCATAGAGTCGGTGCCTGCTCCCAGACCACCAAAAACCAAAGCTAAAATCAGCAAAAAGCTATTTAAGCATAAAAATTCAAAAACAATAAATAATACATCAACTGCATCATCAACTGCACCAAAAAACAAAACAAATAAATGTGGATTGTTAAACATTAGGTCTCTCTCTTCCAAGTCCCTATTAGTAAATGATTTAATAATTGATCAACGTATTGATTTATTCTACCTTACAGAAACCTGGTTACAGCAGGATGAATATGTTAGTTTAAATGAATCAACACCCCCGAGTCACAGTAACTGTCAGAATGCTCGAAGCACAGGTCGAGGAGGAGGAGTAGCAGCAATCTTCAATTCCAGCTTATTAATTAATCAAAGACCCAGACAAAGTTTTCATTCTTTTGAAAGCCTGACTCTTAGTCTTGTCCATCCTAATTGGGAAAATCAAAAACCTGTTTTATTTGTTATTATCTATCGTCCACCTGGTCCTTACTCAAAGTTTCTGTCTGATTTCTCAGACTTTTTATCTGATTTAGTGCTCAGTTCAGATAAAATCATTATAGTGGGTGATTTTAACATCCATGTAGATGCTGAGAATGACAGCCTCAACACTGCATTTAATCTATTGTTAGATTCAATTGGCTTCTCTCAAAATGTAAAGGAGCCCACCCACCACTTTAATCATACTCTGGATCTTGTCCTAACATATGGCATAGAAACTGAAGACTTAACAGTATTCCCTGAAAGCCCCCTCCTGTCTGATCATTTCTTAGTAACATTTACATTTACTTTAATGGATTACACAGCAGTGGGGAATAAGTTTTATTACAGTAGAAGTCTTTCTGAAAGTGCTGTAACTAAGTGTAAGGATCTAATTCCTTCATTGTTATGCTCTTCAGTGCCATGTGCCAACACAGTGCAGAGCAGCTACCTAAACTCTGCTCCCAGTGAGGTCGATTATCTCGTCAATAGTTTTACATCCTCACTGCGTATAACTTTGGATACTGTGGCTCCTCTGAAAAGGAAAGCTTCAAATCAGAAGTGCCTGACTCCGTGGTATAATTCACAAACGCACAGCTTAAAGCAGATAACCCGAAAGCTGGAGAGGGAATGGCGTCTCACTAAATTAGAAGATGCTCATTTAGCCTGGAAAAAGAGTTTGTTGCTCTATAAAAAAGCCCTCCGTAAAGCTAGGACATCTTACTATTCATCATTAATTGAAGAAAATAAGAACAACCCCAGGTTTCTTTTCAGCACTGTAGCCAAGCTGACAAAGAGTCAGAGCTCTGTAGAGCCGAGTATTCCTTTCACGTTAACTAGTAGTGACTTCATGGATTTCTTTACAAATAAAATTTTAGACATTAGAGAAAAAATTATTCATAACCATCTCAAAGATTATTCTTCATGTTCGGCTGCTTTCAGCACTGCTGGTATTTGTTTAGACTCTTTTGCTCCAGTTGATCTTTCAGAGTTAACTTCAATAGTTACTTCCTCCAAACCAGCAACATGTTTGTTAGATCCCATTCCTACTAGACTGTTCAAAGAAGTCTTTCCAATTATTGATGCTTCAATCTTAAAAATGATCAATCAGTCTTTATTAGTTGGCTATGTACCACAGACCTTCAAGGTGGCTGTAATTAAACCTCTACTTAAAAAGCCATCACTTGACCCAGCTGTCTTAGCTAATTATAGGCCAATCTCCAACCGTCCTTTTCTCTCAAAGATTCTTGAAAGAGTAGTTGTAAAACAGCTAACTGATCATCTGCAGAGGAACGGTTTATTTGAAGAGTTTCAGTCAGGTTTCAGAATTCATCACAGTACAGAAACAGCATTAGTGAAGGTTACAAATGATCTTCTCACAGCCTCTGACAGTGGATTCATCTCTGTTCTTGTCCTGTTGGACCTCAGTGCAGCTTTTGATACTGTTGACCATAACATTTTATTACAGAGATTAGAGCTTGCTATAGGTATTAAAGGTACTGCACTGCAGTGCTTTGAATCATATTTATCTCATAGACTCCAATTTGTTCATGTAAATGGGGAGTCTTCTTCACACACTAAGGTTAATTATGGAGTTCCACAGGGTTCTGTGCTAGGACCAATTTTATTTACATTATACATGCTTCCCTTAGGCAGTATTATTAGAAAGCACTGCATCAATTTTCATTGTTATGCAGATGATACTCAGCTTTACCTATCAATGAAGCCAGATGACACACATCAATTAGTTAAACTGCAGGAATGTCTTAAAGATATTAAGGCCTGGATGACCTCTAATTTCCTGCTTCTAAATTCAGATAAAACTGAAATTCTTGTTCTCGGCCCCACAAATCTTAGAAACATGGTGTCAAACCAGATACTTACTCTGGATGGCATTACTTTGGCCTCCAGTAACACTGTGAGAAATCTTGGAGTCATTTTTGACCAGGATATGTCCTTCAATGCACATATTAAACAAATATGTAGGACCGCTTTTTTGCATTTGCGCAATATTTCTAAAATTAGAAACATCCTTTCTCAGAGTGATGCTGAAAAGCTCATTCATGCATTTATTACTTCTAGGGTGGATTATTGTAATTCATTATTATCAGGCTGTCCTAAAAGCTCCCTGAAAAGCCTTCAGCTGATCCAAAGTGCTGCAGCTAGAGTACTGACAGGGACTAGAAAGAGAGAGCAGATTTCTCCCATATTGGCTTCTCTTCATTGGCTCCCTGTTAAATCTAGAATATAATTTAAAATCCTTCTCCTCACATACAAGGTCTTGAATAATCAGGCACCATCTTATCTCAAAGACCTCATAGTACCATATCACCCCAACAGAGCACTTCACTCTCAGACTGCTGGCTTACTTGTGGTTCTGTGGTGTCTGATCGATCTGTGTGTTAAACTGCATTTATGTTTAGGTTTTCTCCTTTAGGATTAAGAATCACAGAACTCAACGTTTTTGTTAAGAAGGCGCCACCTTTTGGTGAAAGTCTGCAAGTGAGGGAAAGGGGTGTGTTCATGCTGGAAAGTAGATACGCCCAGGAGAAGGAGGGGGACTTCCAGCCTGATGACAGCCAGACGTCGGCCAGCTGTGGGCTGGACTTTAGCTGGCCGACGTCTGGCTGGATGCGGCAACTTTAGGTGGCTGCATCTGTAAGAGTAGAATGGGAGGCAGAGCCTTCAGCTTTCAGGCGCCTCTTCTGTGGAACCAGCTTCCAGCTTGGATTCAGGAGACAGACACCCTCTCTATTTTTAAGATTAGGCTTAAAACTTTCCTTTATGATAAAGCTTATAGTTAGGGCTGGATCAGGTGACCCTGAACCATCCCTTAGTTATGCTTCTATAGGCCTAGTCTGCTGGGGGGTTCACATAATGCACTGTTTCTCATTCACCTTATTTACTTTGTTTATACTCCACTCTGCATTTAATCATTAATTGATATTAATCTCTGGCTCTCTTCCACAGCATGTCTTTCTCTCCCCTCAGCCCAACCGGTCGCGGCAGATGACCCCCCCTCCCTGAGCCTGGTTCTGCTGGAGGTTTCTTCCTGTTAAAAGGGAGTTTTTCCTTTCCACTGTCGCCAAGTGCTGCTCATAGGGGGTCGTTTTGACTGTTGGGTTTTCTCTGTATTATTGTAGGGTCTTTACCCACAATACAAAGCGCCTTGAGGTGACAGTTTGTTGTGATTTGGCGCTATATAAATAAAATTGAATTGAACTGAATTGAATTGAACTCACCCACATTCCAGAAATACACGCTTGACAAATTCTGAGGACATTTGACTGGACTGGACTTGAAACATCATGACAGCACCTTACATACTCACAAACATACATCGTCATCATCACCTTATTCACACAAACCTACACTCGCCCCACTGCCTGCTCATTGCACAAATTCTGTCTTGTTTTTACTGCAATATTGTTCCCTTCATTGCACAAACTGCCAGTGGTCTTCTGCTGCTGCACTAAACATTTTTTTCTTTGCTAATTTTATATATTATATATATATATATATATATATATATATACACACACACACACACACACACACACAGACACACATTTGTCTGTGTATACACACATACACTTTATTTCATTTGTATTCTTTCATATTTGTGTTTCTACTAGGCCACGTTTCTATTAGTACCTACTCAGCACGGGGTGACTCAACTAGGCATGGTCTTGTTTTGTTTCCATTACAATTAAGGACCACCTGAGTGTGGGTGGAGTTGATATAGCAATGCAGGCAGCAGTCTCTTGACTTATGTTGTATGCAACTCAAAGTGTGTTGGTGTTTGTCTACGCTGCTGTGTTGTACGATGGTACCAGTGAGCAGCCATTAGCTCAGAGACCTCATGATAACCTCATTTCTCGTCTCATCTCCCACCAAGCACAGAAGTGTCTGCAACTCCTCATTCTTTCTCCTCAGTGTGTTTGTGTACCTCCAGTTTCTTGCGGTTGAGTTTTAAAAATGGTGCATTTGATTCTGGTGAAGGACTCGCTCTCCTGACTCCACTAGTGATGACACTTCCTGGCCAATCAGTGGCATATTTTTCTTTAACATCACATTTTCATATCGCCTCAGACTGCTTGGAGCCCTGCTGAGTGGGTACTAAAAAAGTACCTTTTATGTATTATGTGCTGTGTATTGGCTTTGCAAAGCAGTTTGTGACTCTTGTGTGTGAGAAGTGCTTTAAATCAATTTCTGGAGGAGTGTTTGCTTTTAAATGTACAGAAAACATTTCCCTGGGGTTGTCAGGTCCTACCACAGTTCTGATCACTAAACTTTATTAATGATTTATTTTTCCTCTTTTGATCAATCTTTCTGTGAAATTTGTCCTAGAGATAAAACTAATATGAATCAGGGAGAACAATGTTTTTTTTTTTTTTTTAATGGCTGCAATGGTAAAAATACATAGGTGTCCAAATGGAGAATAAATGAGCAACAGGCATTATCATCATTGTTCATGGAGAAGTGTCCTTGGAGACCACAAGATAAATCTTTTTATCATTGTTGCTTTTAAACTACACTAGTGCTTCTATTTAAAAAAAAAGGAAAATATTGCTTCATGTGTGATTTTTCATGTCACATGAAACAAAGGAAAGGAGTGAAGGACACAAAAAATATTCCCAGCTCTTCCTCCTCTATCAGACATCCTCTCCATACCTGAGAGTGTCCAGTCTCCAGCGTGGATCCTTCAGTGCGGCCGACAGCAGCTTCATTGCTGAGTCTCCTGGATGATTGTAGCTCAGGTCCAGCTCTTTCAGATGGGAGGGGTTGGAGCTCAGAGCTGAGGCCAGAGAAGTACAGCCTTCCTCTGTGATCAGACAGCCTGACAGACTGCAGACACACAAAACAACAATCCATCTGTGAACCACAATGACAAGGCAAACAAAGTAACACACAAGCTACAGGACAGAGCAGACCAGAGTTCTGTCCAGTCTAGTACCATCTAATCTAATAGTCATATCCTGCTTGGACTAAGCACATCCAAGTTATCCACCAGGTTTCCCCAACAGCATACCTGATATTGGACTCAAAACACTCCATGGTCTAAGAATTCTTCTATGGAAAGGACACAAAAGTGATGGAGTGCCCACTTTGGGTCAGCGATCAGCTGCTATCCCAAGTGGAGGAGTTTAGGTATCTCAGGGTCTTGTTCATGAGTGAGGGGAGACAGGAGCGAGAGATTGACAGAGGGATCGGGGCTGTGGCTGCAGTGTTGTGGATGCTACACTGGTCCATCTTGGTGAAGACGGAGTCAATCTACATCCTTACCCTCACCTATGGTCATGAGTTTTTGGTAGTGACCAAAAGAATATGAATACAAGCGAGGGAAATAAGCTTCCTCTGAAAGGTAGCTGGCCTTTCCCTTAGAGATAGGGTGAGGAGTGTAGCCATTTGGGAGGGGCTCAGAGTAGAACTCCTACTCCTCCACATTGAAAAAATCTGTCAGTTGTGGTGGTTCAGGCATGTGGCTGTCGGGCGCCACTTGGGTGAGGTGCTCCTGGCATGTCCTACCAGGAGGTGGACCCAGAGCAGACCTAAGACATGCTGGAGAGATTATATCTGTCAGCTGGCCTGGGAATGCCTCTGTGTTTCCAAAGATAAGTTGGAGGAGGTGGCTTGAACAGAGGAAGCTCTGGGTTTCTCTGCTTAGGCTGCTGCCCCTGCAACCCAGTCCCAATGGATGGAGGGAGTCTCTGATAAATCCCACTCTTTTTTGGGGGTCAGCGTTGTTATCTTGGAAGACAGACTTCTGTCCCAGACTGTGGAGATATGGGATTGCCACTGGTTGCAGAATCTCATGTCAATAATATGATTTACAGTTTGAATTTTATTAGCCATTTTGTGGAAAGAACCGCCAATACATTTCAGAGACAGTTGCCTGAAAGCCACGAACACACAATTACAGGAATTACACTGTTGAGTATTTTGAATATGATACAATGGTGCCTGGTTTCCTCCAGACATAAAATTTTAACAGTTCAATCTTGGTTTAATCAGACCAGAGGATCTTGTTCCTCACACTTTGAGTCCTACACATGGTTTATTTGTGGTTCCTAGGATAGTTAGGAGTAGAATGAGAGACAGAGCCTGCAGCTTTAAGGCCCTCTTCTGTGGAACCCTCTTTATTTTTAAGATTAGAATTAAAACTTTACTTTTTGATCAACCTTATAGGTAGGGCTGGATCAGGTGACCCTGAACCCTCCCTTAGTGATACTACAATAGGCCTAGGCTGCTGAGGTGAGTTTTGATGATGCACTGAGTGTTCTTTTTTCCCCATTTACATCTTTTCACTTTTTTATGCACTACTCTGCATTTAATCATTAGTTATTATTAACCCTTTAACACAGAGCCATCGCTGCCGATACACCTGTTAACAGCCTTTAACACCAGGGGTATCACTGCTGACATATTTGTGAGAGGGAACTTATGTCTGTAATTATCGTAGGGTCTTAAGGCGACTGTTTGTTGTGATTTGGTGTGATATAAATAAAACTGAATTGAATTGAATTTTTTGGAAACTCCAAGCAGGCTTACATGCATGACGAGAAAATTACCTTTCGCCACTCTGCCATAAAGCCCAGATTTGTGGAGGGCTGCCATGATGATGTCCTGTTATTTAGTCCTGTCTCTGCACAGGATCTCTTGAGCTCAGTCAGATTGACCATCACATTCTTGGTCACCTTTCTCAATAAGACCCTTCTCCCTTGCTTGCTCATTATGGCCAGGTGTATATAATAATAGAGGCAACTTTGCTCTTCTGAACCTTCAGTGATGCAGAAGTTTTTGTAGCCGTCTCCAGATCTATGCAATGCAACAACCCTTTCTCTGAGTGCTGCATGCAATTCCTGTGATGTTGGTTTTTCCTCTAATATGCCTTGCCATCTGTGAAGCTTTCTATGGATTCAGTTCAATTCAATTTTATTTATATAGTGCCAAATCAAACAGTTGCCTCAAAATGCTTTATATCGCAATGTAAAGATCCTACAATTATAGGGAGAAAACCCCAACAGACAACCCCCTATGAGCAAGTACTATAGATGTGTGTCTTTCCAAATCGCATCCAATCAATTTCATTTACCACAGATGGACTCCAGTCAAAGTGTAGAAATATCTCAGCAATGATCAAGAAAACTGGAAGGCATGTGATCTAAATTTCAAGTGTTTTTTTTTTTTTTTTAAAGGTTTAAACTCTTGTAAATGTGTAAAAATGATATTTCAAGCTTTTTATTTTCTATAAATTTATAAGAAATCTTGAAATTAAATTTTTAATTGATTATTGGGTATGAGTGTAGATTAATGAGAAATAAAAATCATTTAAATGATTGTAGGATCAGGCTGTAACATAACAAATAAAGCAAAGGGAGTCCAAACTAGGGATGGCACGCTACCACTTTTTTAGGTCTGATACCGATACCGATATTTTACATTTGGCTATCTGCCAATACTGATACAAATCCGATCTTTTATAAAAAACAAACAAAAAACAAAACAAAAAAACAATTGATTTCAAATGCCTGGATACATTTTACATAAGTCAACAGTCTCTCACACAACAAAATTGAAATCTTTTAGTTGTCCCACATACAAGACTAAGGACCAGGGGGGCAGAGCTTTTCAGGAAGTGGTGACAAAGCTCTGGAACTGTTTACCACTCCAGCTCCATTTAACTTAATCTGTGGCATCTTAAAAAACAGTTGAAAACTCTTCTGTTTAACTTTATTTTTATTCTTTTTCTTTTAATATATAATGTTAATATGTGTTTAACATGGTGTTTTATTTGGGTTTTTTAATATTGTGTTTTAATTATTATACAGTGCTTTGTGACTTTTTGTCTGTGAAGAGCACTATATAAATAAATAAACTTTACTTACTTACTACAATCGCTCTATCACCTGAATCCTGTTGCTCCTATGTGAGAAGGTGATGCATTGGCTTATGGTATGTTGGAAATTTCAGGAGGGCTGCAACTATTGATTATTTTAGTAATCGAGTGTTCTACTTGAGTAACTGGATAAGAAATACTTTTTTTCACATTAACAGTTCATCTGCATATTTTAACTTCCGTACTGCAGTTTTTCCCTGTGTGAAACAAACAGGGTGGATGGAGCATCTACAAAGTTCTCTTTTCTTCATTTACTGATCAGGTGGTTGATGAAGGACCTCCAGCTGTGTCCCAGTAAAGGTTTAATGGAGGTTACAGGGAGAAAACTTTCTTCCGCTCCATCTGAGCTCACCGGCTCCGCCTCTTTGCGCTTGTGCAGACAGACTGCAGGTAAATCAGTTAACTGCTGTTGTGTTATCAGTGTTAATGTTGAAAAACTGGGGGCTGCGTGAGCATAATCTTGTAACGCTTTATATTCACAAGCATTCTCCTAAATACGTTTCTACTGCAGGTCTATATTTAGTCACTAATCAGGGATTAAAGTATCAACAATATTTTGACGGGGAAGGGGTCCTTCCGGTACCGGAGGCGGTGCTCGCTAGCAGTATGTCTAGGAGCTGAAGTAGAGAAAGAAATAACAGCTGAAATTCTCAGCACAGTAAGCACAACACACAAACACGCAGAGAGCTTTGGAGGCGGAAAAACATGTCAGCGATCATCCACTCAGTGTTAAAGGGAATCCGTCGCAGCGACGGAGAACTGAGGGGGTTATTTTCCGATCCCCACTCCATTCCAGTAGGTGGCGGTAATGTGGCTCTAAGCTCAGTTGGTCAACCGCAAACCCACAAGAAGAAGAAGACGACGGAGACCTGTAATGCAGCTAATGTGGGTCGGATCAGATCCGATCACATTTTTTACTTCTTCCCGATATCCGATCCAGTAATTTAGGCCAGGATCAGACCGATGCTGAATATCGGATCGGCGCATCCCTAGTCCAAGTACTCCCTAAATTAGCTGTACACCTTAACACATTTAAGACTAACACTTATATGCCTTAAAGTGGTGGTTTATACGATTGTAATTGATACAACAGAATTTGGTAAGTTGTACACAAGGTAGGTTTTAAATTATCATCAGGGAAAAGTCTGAATCCTTACCTGAGAGTTTCCAGTTTACAGTATGGACTCTCCACACCAGCAGACAGAAGCTTCACACCGGAATCCTGCAAGTTATTGTTACTCAGGTCCAGCTCTCTCAGACTAGAGGACTGGGAGCTGAGAACTGAGGACAGAGCTTCACAGCTTCTCTCTGAGAGGTTACAGACAGTCAGCCTAAAAAAAAAACTATAATCAAATAGACCTCCTTTGATGTTGAGTATACACAAGACAAACAAAGAAAGAAATAAAGAGAATACTGCTATTGAAGAATTTCTTAACAGTATAAATCTACCAAAGCTGAATGATGAACAGGTTATAGCTCTGGATTCACCTCTCTCAACGTCTGAATTCCAAGATGCCCTACAGCACCTTCCAAATAATAAGGCCCCAGGTCCAGATGGTTTTCCAGCTGAGTTTTATAAAGAATTTTGGTCTGAGCTAGCACCCACTCTTTTTAGAATGGTGACTCAGATTCAGAATGATAACACACTATCTCCAAATATAAACTCTGCTAACATCAGCCTGCTTCTTAAACCAGGCAAAGACCCCACACTCCCATCTAGCTACTGCCCAGTCTCACTCATAAATGTTGATGTTAAGATAATTTGCAAAGTCTTGGCCAGAAGATTAGAAAATATTATCCCACTCATAATACATCCTGATCAAACAGGTTTTATCAAGGGTCGACATGCAGCCAATAATACACGCAGATTAATAAATGTAATAGATTACTGTTCCATTAACAAATTAGAAACCACAGTTGTTTCTTTAGATGCAGAGAAGGCATTTGACCAGGTTAAGTGGAAATTTTTATTAGCAGTTCTACAAAAATTTGGATTCGGTTCATCCTTTATAAACTGGATCAGAACACTTTACAGCTCCCCCAATGCACATGTTAGGACAAATGATCTTATTTCCCAAACCTTTAGTCTGCAGAGGGGCACCAGGCAGGGCTGCCCACTCTCTCCTTCACTTTTTGTCATCTTTATTGAGCCACTGGCAGCAGCAATTAGACAAAATGCAAATATTAAAGGAATTCAAACAAAAAACAGACCATAAGATAAGCCTTTATGCTGATGATGTATTACTTTTCCTTGGGAATTCACAAGCTTGTCTCTTGAAGACAATTACACTGATAGAGAAGTTCTCATCTATATCTGATTACTCTATTAACTGGAGTAAATCAACAGTTTTGCCTCTAAACTGTAATTTTGAGAACATCACTACCACGTCACTACAATCAGGCAACATTAAATATTTGGGTACAAATTTTTCTGCCAGACTCTCAGACTTGGTTTGATTAAATCATCCATCCATTCGCTTCCGCTCATCCTGTTCAGGGTCGCGGGGAGGCTGGAGCCTATCCCAGCTGTTATAGGGTGAGAGGCAGGGTACAGGGTAGGGGTAAATCACACAAGGTACAGGGTGCAGGGTAAATCACATTCCTCTATTAAAAATGATAGAGGATGATTTCACACATTGGAATAGTTTACCTATATCACTCATGGGTAGAGTTTCCACCATTAAAATGGTTTTGCCAAAAATCCTATATTTGTTCTCACTGATCCCTAATAAACCTTCTGTTGCTTGGTTTAAGACAATAGATTCAAACATAACAAAATTTCTGTAGAAAAACAAACCATCACGAATAAGTTTAAAAACTTTACAAAAGCCAAAACGCAGTAGTGGTCTAGAGCTACCAAATTTTTATTACTACTTCTTAGCCAGTAGGTTTCAATATGTTTCAAAATGGATCAAACCAAGTTCACTAGACAGCCCACTCTGTGGAAAAGTAACAATCTCTGATCTACCTTTCATTAGCTCCTGTATCAAGCAAGATAATTGCTTTAAAAGCTTTAACATAAACGCCTCTCTGACAGCCTGGTGAGAATTTTTAAAAATAACTAAGTCTTATCCAAAGTAAACTGACATCCATTTGGAACAATCCAGATATATGCCAGAAAAAGAATGTAATGAATTTTCTATCATGGCATGAAAAGGGTATTAATAACTTAGAGCATGTTATTCAAGATGGAAACGTTATTCCATTTCAAGAACTTATATCAAAATATGAAATCAGCAGCAGTAGGTTTCTGGAATATCAGCAACTGAGGTCCATCATACAGGGGGCAGCGGTTCTCACGGGGGACTGTTTGGTCCTGGACTCGGGACCACTGTGTTTGTGTATGTGTGTGGGTAGGATGCTTGCTGTTGTCTTTTGGGAGTGGGTGTGATTTTTGTTGACATCTTTTTGTGTGTGTGTGTGTGTGTGTGGAGGTGTGTGGAGGTGTGCATGTTTGTGTTTGTCTGCGGTGTGGGTGGTGGGTGGTGACCTTGGGCACAGAGGTGCCCTGGGGGTGTGGCCACTTCAGGCCCTGGACCTGCCTTCCCTGCCCTGCGGTTGGGTGTAGGAAACTTGGGTGTTTAGTGAGCCAGTAGTTAGCTGGCTCTCTTCCTCCAGGGGTAGCCTTCTACTTCCTGGTCATATGTATCCTGACCCATCCCCTCCTCCAACTCAATCAAACAACACAACACACATGTAGGGTCTTGGGGGGGAGGGCTGGTGCCTGTGTGTGGGCCCTAGTTGGTGGGGGGGCTGGTGCCGCAGCAAGTAGGGCCACTGACCGTGGGGGCACCGTCTGGGGTCTTCCTCCTCTGGGGTGTGCGTGCAGTTGCCATTGGGATGTGTGGCCTTGGGTCTTCTGTGCTCCTGGTGGGCTGTGGATGACCCTTGTCCCCTAGGTCTTTCCCTGCCTGCCTCTGGATCCTGAGGGGGGTGGTTGCGGTTTCTTGCCCTCATTATTGAGTATGTTCCATGACAGAGGAACACACATACATTACTACAAACTACAACAAGACTGTATGTGTGTGTGTATATGTATATGCATGTGTATATATATATATATATATATATACATATGTGAATGTATGTATGTGTAGCTTTTATCTTCTATTTGCCCCCCCCCTTTTTTTCCCCTTTCACTTTTTTCTTTCTGCTCTCCATCTCTCTCTTCTTCTTTCCCTGCCAGTGAGATCTCACAAGAATAAATAAAATAAAAATACAATTAACAAGAATAGTCTATAGAAAACTTATAGAGCACTTATTGTAAAAGCAAATATGTCTGGTGGTCGGATTATAATTCCGCTTGCGAAAACTGCCAGACATGACAGGTCAAAAAAAAAAAAACAAACAAACAAAAAAAAAAGCAATAAAGAGTTAAATACCATCTAACCATAAAACAAAAATTCAAAAAAAAATGTTCATAGAACCTTTAACATTAACATTATATTTCTATATCTAAAGGGAAACCAGTGAGGAGCCTATAGATTAGGCCATTTCTAAATATGCATGTAAAGGTTATGTCCAGCCATGTACAGTTAATTTTCAAAATAGCACAAGTTTTTTTTTTTTTTTAACTTCATGTCTGGCAGTTTTCACAATCAGAATCATGATCCACATGCACTGTTGTGCCAAACATATTTGCTTTTACAAGAGCTCTATACGTTCTCTATCCACAGTATTCCTGACTTTGCACCATTACTCCTAATTCATAGCGGAAGATAGATAGCGGAGACAGTCAGCTGTTCCCGTATCGCCCAATTAGGGATATCATGTAGTGATGCTGCAGCTATTCTGTGGAAGGTATATCACTTATCTTGATATCAGAGTGTTCAGATCACTGAAACAAACACTGGACTGGCTGAAGGCTGTGATCAGGGAGACACACAGCTGTCATCTTGCTAACTGCTACGTGTTTACATGTGGAAGCCACGCATTGTTAAAGCTTTGTGTAGGCTGTAGTGTCACACTATAAATAAAATAATGTAAAAAAATGAGAGGCTGTACATTAAAGGAAAACTTAAAACTGTCACGTTTGCTGCTGTGGCTGGCAATGCAGGACTCAGAGGAGGAGTCTGAAATTCCTTAAAGCTTTATTTATAAAGCGTGACTTGACATAGGACATAGCTTGACGTAACTTGAAGCATAAACATGAACTCGAAGAATAAACACGAACATAACGCACACAGCAGGGGAAAAACAGATGATTAACTGACGACTCGACAAACTAAAGAACACAGAGACCTTAAATACACTGGGCGATAATGAGGGAAAAAGAAACAGGTGACAACACAGGTGAACGAAATATACTGACAAGACAAGGGGAAGTAAAACCTAAAAACAAAGCACAAGGAACACAAGATCATCAAAATAAAACAGGAAGTGACTAAGCATGACACGTATGTAAACTTAACACAGAGGTAACTTAAATACCATGCACAAGGAAACAGTGGGAAGAGAACTAAGCACAGAGAAGGGCCAAGAAAGACACAGTAACACTAACCAGACAAGAGGATACGGGATACAAAACATAACACAGACAACTCAACAGAAAACAATAATAAACTAAGATCCTAATTCATAACCAGTGATGGTATAGTTACCTTGAAAAAGTAGTCAGACTACTGATTACTGATTACTCCTTTAAAAAGTAACTTACTTTACTGATTACTTAATTTTAGAAGTAACTAAGTTTGATTAAAAGTTACTTTATTAGTTACTTTCAACAGCGACCGGTCTTGTGCCAAAAAGTGATCATCTGTCATAAAGTGATTCAGATGTCTCTATGTATTTTTATGTGTAATGTCTTTGCTTATATTGGTAAATAGAATGCAGTCAGCATGATTTATGAAGGGCTTATATATAAAATGCAGAAATAACCTGTTTTTCAACAATCTTTAAGAGTCTGTGTTATTGTACCTACATTATATAGGGCTTTTCAAGTTTTTCAGCTCTCCCCCACTTACTGGTTTGTACTGAAGTCCAGGCAGTGGCGGTCCTAGCCTGTTTGGCGCCCTGGGCGAGCATCCACGCCAGCGCCCCCCCAACCTCCCATAGCGATCGCCGCAGCAGCGCCTACCGCACTACTCCACTTGGGGGAAAATGAGCACCTGCTGTGTGGTGCATGTAGCTTTCTGCCATGGTCTGACAGACAGGTTTTAACAGAAGGTCTCCCCACCATCACAGGCACACTCAGAATTTCTTTTAAATTTTACTTGAAAAAACATGGAAGAAACTGAAATATTACACAGCTTCTGCTTACCTTTATCTTTCCTTGTTTCTCCTCTTCTTTTTTTCTCTTTTTCCTAAACTGTGCACGTGATGACTTTAACCTTTTCCTTTCCATCTGCCGTAATTCACACTGAAGCGGAATAGGTTATCACCACCGCCCATCCCCAGGGTTGTCAGAGCTGACTGACAGTTGCCAGCCCAACACAACAAAACCTCCATTGAAACTCATGTTAATAGCACCAGGTGTGATATATATTTAAATATACACAGCTTTGGGTGAGTTGCTAAAATTTTGGCTGCTTTTCACCTCTATACATCTATATAATTTTATAATTATATAGATGTATCTATATAATTTTCCAGCCCAATGTGTTCACAAGCTGCCCAATCTGGCAATCTGGCAACACTGCACCATCCACCAACATTTGTCCAAACTGTCTAGATTCGTATTTGTGTTATTTTTTCATCAGGATTCGGGTTCACACAAATACTGTAAATTAATGACCATATTTACAGTATTATAAATGAAATGTGCTTTGTGCTCTATCAGTTGTGTGCATCTAATTTTAGACAGATTCATTCTGTGGAACATGGGAGAAAAAAAAACATGGGAGGACAAAAAAAAATAAAGAGTCAGTTTTGCGAGATCTCGCAAAAGTTTTCAATATTAGTACATACACTTCGTGTTAATGTTGATATGGCAGTGTCAGTGAGGATGAAAGGTTTTGTGACAGACTGCCAGCAAAAGTCGCCTTTATTTATAATTCAGCGGTCACTGTTGGCTGTAACCAGGCCAAAACTGTACAGGCATGAATGAATGAACCCGGCTGACTGTCTCACGCCATCACTGCTTCATTCGACTCGCACCCCAGGCTGAGAGGAGAAGGGGTGGGGCAGGCCTGTACAGTTTTGGCGTGGTGGCCTTCGGGAGGTTTCCCGAACAGGTCAGATTTTTTTTTTGTCAGTTGTACGATCGGATAAAAGGCCTCTCCAAACCAAGCTCCCGGGCTGAATTTCAGCCCACCTCTGTTCATGCCTGTACAGTTTTGGCGTGGTTACGGCCAACAGTAACCGCTGAATTATAAATTAAAGGTGACTTTTGCTGGCAACCTCTCGCCGATCCTTTCAACGTCCTCAGGGACGCTGCCGTATCAAGATTAAGACAGAAACGCATTCAAGATATCGCCAAAACTATACAGGCATGAATGAATGAACCCGGCTGACTGTCTCGCTCTCATGCCTCACTGCTTCACTCGATCGCCACAAACACACACAGCGCTGCCCCGCCCCCTTCTCCTCTCAGGTGTGGGTCGAGTGAAGCAGTGATGGCGTGAGCGCGAGACAGTCAGCCGGGTTCATTCATTCATGCCTGTACAGTTTTGGCGTGGTTACAGCCAACAGTAACAAAAGTGAATTAGGAATAAAGGCGACTTTTGCTGGCAAGCTCTTGCCAAGCCTTTCATCCTCATGGACACTGCCATATTAAGATTAACACGGAAGCGTATGTACTAATATTGAAAAGTTTTGCGAGATCTCGCAAAAGTGAATCTTTTTTTTCTCTTTTTTGTCCCTTGCGGGGTTCTGTAATTCTAGTCTCAGCAACCGAGACGAGAGAATCCCCCACCTGCCCCTTTCCTTCTGTTACAACCTGTCTGACCATAGCAGAAAGGTACATGCACCACACAGCAAGCAGAGGGCGCCCATTACCCCACAAGTGGAGCAGTGCGGTAGGCGCTGCTGCGGCGATCGCAATGCGTTGGGGGGAGGGGGGCAGTCATGCCGCGCTAGATGAAATGCCGCCCTGGGTGGCTGCCCATGTCGCTCATATCAGAGACCGCCACTGAGTCCAGCTTTTGTTGTTTGGGTGCTGGGGGGCTCCTGCATTAGCCGCAGCTCTGCTTCACCACCTTTTGGGACTCACTCTGTAAGTTTGACTGCGCCGTGACTCCAGATGTTTCCTTATATTTGACGTAGTGTTATTGAAGCTAGATAGCACTTTGTTGCCAGCACAGAGAGCACAACTAACCTTGATGTTGTCATCTTTAGCTGACACAGATTCACAATAGTGTCTGTATTTCAGCTAGAAAACGTGCATCTCTCTCCTCCCTCCATTGTTTACGTTTGTGTCGCTGTGCTGTTATTGTCCTCATGCCGAAAACGGGACTTAACTGTTGCATCTGCCGGACGTCACTGCCCGAGACTCAAGAAGAAAGCAAAAATATATCTTTGTACTGAGGAAAATAACAAAAATAGTAACGCACAGTTATTTGGATAAGTAACTTTAATCTGATTACTGGACTGCAAATAGTAATGCGTTAGATTACTCGTTACTGAGAAAAAGTAGTCAGATTAGAGTAACGCGTTACTAAGTAGCGCGTTACCGACATCACTGTTCATAACACAACTCAAAGAACATAAGGGCCTACAGCCCAGGATCATGACAAAAACATAAGGAAAAAATACAATAATAGGATGTGAAACTGGGTAGTATAATTTTGGGGAAAAAGAACAAATTTAAAGAAAAAAATACAAAAATACCAGCTCACCCCTACGGGGTGGCTGTAGCTCAGTAGGTAGAGCAGGTCACCTACTGATCGGAAGGTCAGTGGTTCAATTCCTGGCTACTGCTGGCTGCGTGCCAATGTATCCTTGGGCAAGATACTTAACCCCAAGTTGCTCTCCGACCGTTCTGTCGGAGTATGAATGTGAGTGAATGTTACATAATTAAAAAAGCACTTAGCTTAGTTAATTAATCATGGAAGTGCTTGTATGAATGAGTGTGCATGGGTAAATGTAAAAATGTGTTGTATAAGCGCTTTGAGTGCTCATATCTGAGTAGAAAAGCGCTATATAAGAACTAGTCCATTTACCATTTACCATGTCTTATAAGCTCTGGTCCTCTACCAGAGGCCTGGGAGCTTCCAGGTCCTGTGCAGTATCTTAGCTGTTCCCAGTATTGCGCTCTTCAAGAGAACTCTGTGTCTTGGACAGAGATCTCGGCCACTTCTTCTATCTTCCAGTGGTACATGACATGCAGAGGCCTGCCCTTCCATGATGGTTCCCGTTCTTTCCCCTATTCCTTCTTGGGTTTCTGCCACCTGATGTACTCACTAAGCACATCATCCTTTGTGGCCATCTTCTTGCACATTCTATTCTATTCTATTCTATTCTATTCTATTCTATTCTATTCTAGTGTATTCGTGGATCTTTGTTGTTTCTTTGGCCTCCTTCGTCCCGCTTAGGGCACAGTCTCAAGGTGCTGGATTTGAGGTGAAACCCTCCAGGCATGGTAAGGGGCTTTCTTGTCTTGACATCAATGGCTTCCATTTCATCTTTTGGACAGCTTATTTTCCCAGCAGGATATCTGACAACTTCCCATTCAGCGGACACTTTAGAGACTTGCCTTACTCTCTGTAGGTACTTGGATGTTGCAGCTTTTCTAGCGGTCTCTTCATGGTTCCCAATTGCCTGTGGGATTCCAAGGTACTTGTAGCTGTCCTCAATGTTTCCTTCTGGTAGTGGAATCCCATTGGTTCTGACTACTTTCCCTCTCTTTGTTACCATCCAACTACACTTCTCCAGGCTGAATGACATTCCATTGTCATTGCTGTAGATCCGTGTGGTGTAAATAATAATAATAATAATAAAGCTCCAAGTCCAGATGGTTTTCCAGTAGAGCTCTACAATGTTTTCTAGCCTACCTGGCACCCACTTTTTTTCAGAATGGTGACTCAAATTCAGAATAATCACAAACTATTCAGTTGCAAACTATTCAGAATAATCACAAACTATCTCCACATATAAATTCTGCCAACATTAGCTTGCTTCTTAAACCAGGCAAAGATCCCACACTCCTATCCAGCTACTGCCAATCTCACTCATAAATGTAGACTTTAATAATTTGCAAAGTCCTTTCCAAAAGATTAGAAACAAAAATACTCCATCCATTATATATCTTGACCAAACAGGTTTTATCAAGGGTAGACAGTCAGCCAATAATACTCACAGACTAATATGTAAAACACTACTGTTCCATTACCAAATTAGAAACCACAGCTGTCTCTTTAGATGCAGAGAAAGCAATTAACTGGGTAAACTCCTCCATAAACTGGTTCCAAACCCTATACAGCTCCCCAAATGCACATATTAGGACAAAAGATCTTACTTCCCAAAGGTTACATCTGCAGAGGGGCACCAGGCAGGGCTGCCCACTCTCTCCCTCACCTATTTGTCATCTTCATTGAGCCACTAGCAGAAGCAATTTGACAAAATGTAGATATTATAGGAATTCAAACTGAAAATACAAACCATATTTTACCATATTTTAGAGCCATACTTTGGTTCGCTGGCGCTGGTAATGGCAACAGGCAACAGTAGTTGAGTGCGTTGTGTGCATGTTGTGTATTCATATTTTATACTATTTCTTATTTTATTTTTTTATCGTTATAGGGCAAATGGTAGAAAAGCAACAATCATGATAACTTACACTTGCTTAGTGCACTTTTTTATTGTTTTGACACTTTTGTGTCACTTTTTGGGCGGACTCTGTGTGAACCAAGAACGTCTGCAGTATAGTCGGGATTTCCTCCTCTTCCTGAGGGACTCAGGTGTGGGCTTTGTGGAACCCTCTGCAGTTTTTCCCACGGATATTCTCCGGATTGGAAACTCCACAGAAGATCGACGTTGGGAGCACAGGTTGTCTGGGGTCAGAAAACGGGGGAGACGCGGTGGTGTGCGTCAGAGGCTGAAGTGGCAGGGCCACCGTCGGATGCCACTTCCCACTATTATGTTGGCAAATGTCCAGTCTCTCTGTGGGAAAATTGAGGAGCTTCATGCAAATGTCAGGTATCTGGCAGAATACAAAAGTGCTTGTGTCTTGGCACTGACAGAAACATGGCTAAAGGACCATGACTTGCAGTTGGACTTAGAGATTGAGGGGCTCGGAGAGCCCACTCAGTTGGACACAGACTCCATGGTGACAGGTAAATCACTCAGTGGAGGCTTGTGCCTTTATGTGAATAAAAAATGGTGCAACACAATTGTCATCAGGGAGACGCACTGTACTCCCGATATTGAACTTCTTGCAGTGTCATTGCACCCTTTTAATCTGCCCAGGGAACTTCCACAGCTTTTTATTACCCTTGTCTACATTCATCCTAAGGCCAATGTGGATTTAGCTTCTCAGGCTATTGGGAAGACTGTGCATTGCCTTCAGGGAATTTCCCCAGACACTATGGGGGATTTTAATCACTGCAGGCTCGGGAAGTCACTTGGTAACTTTTATCAGTATGTGACATGTCCCACTCAACTTATGAAGTCCTTGGATTTGTGTTATGGGATGGTGAAAGACGCTTACAAATCCTTAAGCAGAGCCCCGCTCGGCTCATCGGACCACAGTGTTGTTTATTTGGTTCCGTCCTACAAACCTGTCCTGAAGAAACACAAGCTGGAGCCATGTTTGGTTCCAGTGTGGTCGGAGGAGTCTATCCACTGTCTTCAGGACTGTTTGAGCTGCACTGACTGGAAAATGTTTAAAAGTGCATGCACTGACCTTGATGAGCTCACAGACATCATCTCATCTTATGTAACTTTCTGTGAAGAATCAGTCATTGTTTCTTCTCATTCACCTTATTTACTTTGTTTATACTCCACTCTGCATTTAATCATTAATTGATTTTAATCTCGGGCTCTCTTCCACAGCATGTCTTTCTCTCCCCTCAGCCCAACCGGTCACGGCAGATGACCCCCCCCCCTCCCTGAGCCTGGTTCTGATGGAGGTTTCTTCCTGTTAAAAGGGAGTTTTTCCTTTCCACTGTCGCCAAGTGCTGCTCATAGGGGGTCGTTTGGACTGTTGGGTTTTCTCTGTATTATTGTAGGGTCTTTACCCACAATACAATGCGCCTTGAGGCGACAGTTTGTTGTGATTTGGCGCTATATAAATAAAATTGAATTGAATTGAATTGAATCCCCAGGAAATCCATCACTATATTTCCTAATAATAAACCTTGGATTTCCAAATCAGTAAAAAGTTTAATTAACTTGCGAAATATAAGTTTTAATAATGGGGATATGGCTCGATACCAGTTACTCAAAAAACAAGTGAGGAAGGAACTGAAAATAGCCCGAGTGAATTATAAGGAGAGGGTGGAGAACATGTTTAGGTCCAATAATTCTCGACTGGCTTGGGATGGGGTTAAATCTTTGATGGGGATGCCAACCAAAAGGACTTGGATTAATTTTAATTCCTTGCCTGCTTTTAAGTTGTCTAATGATTTTAATAGTTTTTACAATCGTTTTAATATTTATGATTTTACCGAGGAGCTTTCTGGTTTTAAGAGTGTGCTTTCAGGTGTCACAGTCACAGTACACATTGATAGTGGAACTGTTTTTAATCTCTCTCAGAAGACTAAGGAGAGAAAAAGCTCAGGTCCTGATGGCATTGGAGGCTGTTTTCTTATAAACTGTGCCCTGCAGCTGGCAGATATCTTTAGTTTTCTTTTTAACATGTCTCTTAATACTCACAGGATCCCTCAGCTTTGGAAAGCCTCCATCATTGTTCCTGTCCCCAAAAGTAAGGACACTCGGTCTCTGAATGATTTTAGGCCTGTTGCCCTCACTTCATTAGCAGTGAAGACATTTGAAAAGATTATTAAGGAAATTCTTTTATCTAGAGTTAGAGAACATCTGGACCCACTCCAGTTTGTTTACGGGTCAGGCAGGGGAGTGGAGGATGCAACGGGAACCCTTTAAACATGATTTTAAGACATCTGGAGGCACAAAAACCTTTGCAAGGCTGCTTTTTGTTGATTTCTCATCTGCTTTTAACTGTATTCAACCACACATTTTGGCTAAGAAATTACAGTGTTTTTATGGTATTGATTCTGGCCTCATATGTTGGTTGATTGACTTTTTAACTGTACGTTCTCAGAGGGTGAGGGTCAGCGGCGTTCTTTCCGATGTCCTCTTTTCTTCTACTGGGTCTCCTCAGGGCTGTGTTCTTTCACCCCTTTTATTTATTTTATATACTAATGATTGTCACAGCCGGTATCCACAGCGCCACATTTTAAAATTTGCTGATGACTCTGTGATTCTGTCCCTTGTCAGCAGTGATGACCAAGATCACGGACCAGAGGTCAGGGATTTCACTGACTGGTGTGAGTCCTCCTTTTTAAAGATAAATGTTTCTAAAAACAAAGGAGATGGTCATTGATTTGTGGTTATTTCTTGGGAAAATGTTGAGGTTGTGGACCAGTATAAATATCTGGGAACGATCGTTGACAACAGGCTGACTGTTGAAGCCCACGTAGACTCACTTTGTAAAAAGGCCCATCAGAGGATGGATTTTTATCGGAAGCTCCGTGGTTTTAATGTGGATTCAACTTTTAGGAAAATGTTTTACTCTTGTTTTATTGAGTCAGTCATCACTTTTAATCTCATCTGCTGGTTTGATTTTTTAAATGTTAAGAATAGAAATAAACTGCTAGGAGTTGTAAAGGTCCATCCATCCATCCATTCTCTTCCGCTTATCCGGGGCCGGGTCGCGGGGGCAGGAGCCTAAGCAAAGAAGCCCAGGCTTCCCTCTCCCCAGCCACCTCCTCCAGCTCATCCGGAGAGACCCCAAGGCGTTCCCAGGCCAGCCGAGAGATATAATCCCTCCAGCGTGTCCTGGGTCTACCACGGGGCCTCTTGTAAAGTTGTAAAGGTGTGCGGAAAAATTGCTGGCACAGCCCTAAGCAACCTCACTGACCTACAAAAGGTGAGGTCAGTGAAAAAGGCCAGACTTATCCTAGTAGATTTAGACCATCCACTGCACCAGGAGTTTACGTTTCTTTCCTCTGGACGCAGATACCGGTTCCAGGTTGCAGGACAAATAGATTGAGGGAGTCAATTGTCCCAACAGCGATTAGGTTTTTAAATGATCTGTTGTGATTTTATGTTTGCTTTTATGTATGTTCTTATGGTATAACTGTTTTTTTTAGAATTCTGTACTACTGGCTGTGGAAATAATTGCCCTTAGGGGACAATAAAGATATTTGAATTGAATTGAATTGAATTGAATTGAATTGAATTGAATTGACATAATATAAGCCTTTATGCTGATGATGTACTACTTTTCCTTGGGAACTCACAAACCTCTCTTCTGAAGACAATCACGCTTATAGAAAAGTTCTCATCTATATCAGATTACTCCATCAGTTGGAGTAAATCAACAAATTTGCCTCTGAATTGTAATTTTCATAACACCACCACCACACAACAGTCAGGCAACATTAAATACTGAGGTATAAAATTTTCCTCCAGGCTCTTAGACTTGGTACAGTTGAATAATATTCATTTGTTAATAATGATAAGTGTATAATGGCACATACTGGAATATTTTACCTATATCACTCATGGGGAAAATGATGGTTTTAACAAAAGTCAACGATTTGGTCTTACTGATCCCTAATAAACTCTTGCTTGGTTTAAGTAAGAGTAAGATAAGAGTAAGATAGTGTTTATTTGTCACATGCACAGTTATACACAGTACAATGCACAGTGAAATGTATTTTGTACCTGCAACCTTATATACACACACATATAAATAAGAAGAATAAAAATAAAAAAAAGTAATTCACACTATACACTATACTCTATATACTATACACTATACACACTTTTTAAATTATAATATTTACACTGTGCAATAATGGTCCAGTTAGGGCTCAGAGTTGAGCAGACGGATGGCTTGTGGGTAAAAACTCTTCTTCAACCTTTCAGTCTTAGTCCTCAGGCAGCGGTAACGCCGGCCAGATGGGAGCAGGGAGAAGAGAGAGTGTCCGGGGTGGCTGGGCTGTTTTAGGATCTTCATGGCCCTCAGCCTGCACTGCTTGGTGTAAATGTCCTGCAGGTTGGGGAGGGTGGTTCTGATGGTCCGTTCAGCTGAACGAACCACCCTTTTTAGGGCCATGAAGTCCTGCTTGGTGCAGTTTCCCATCCAGGTGGTGATGCTCCCACGCATGATGCTCTCGATGGTGCAGGTGTAAAAGTTCCTGAGCACCTTGAGTGGGAGCTTGAAGTCTCTCAGCCGCCTGAGGAGGTAGAGACGCTGTCTGGCCTTCTTCACAGTGATGTTTATGTGATGAGTCCAGGACAGGTCCTGTGAGATGGTCACTCCCAGGTATTTGAAAGTGTCCACTCTTTCCACCTCAGCACCACTGATGACAAGTGGATGGTAGTCCCTCTGCTGCTTCCTGCTGAAGTCCACGATCAGTTCCCTTGTTTTGCTGACGTTGAGCAGGAGGTGGTTCTCCTGGCACCAGTTCTCCAGGCGGGAGACCTCTCTCCTGTAGGCTGTCTCCTCATTGTGAGAGATTAGTCCCACAACAGCAGTGTCGTCAGCAAACTTGATGATGACGTTGGACTCTGACGTGGCCTCGCAGTCATGGGTGTACAGTGAGTACAGCAGAGGGCTGAGCACACAGCCTTGGGGGGATCCAGTGTTGAGGGTGAGGGAGGATGAGGTGAGGTGACCCACTCGTACCACCTGTGGTCTGCTGGTCAGGAAGCTGTGAACCCACCTGCACAGGGATGGGCCCAGGCCCAGGTCCAGCAGCTTAGAGACCAGCCTGGAGGGAACTATGGTGTTGAATGCTGAGCTGTAATCTACAAACAGCACTCTCACATAGTTCCCCTTAAGATCCAAGATGGCGCCGGTGAGGTCAGCAGCCGTCGTACCTGCTCCTACGCTTTGTTTGTATATATTAGGTTTAGCTCTAATTTTGGACTTTATAATTCCGCCTGCTCTGTGTCATATCACGTATGACAGACAGACTCTTTTTAATATCAGAATACAGCACTCTGGCTGTATTCTGACACCTTTTTCTCCCGACCCGACTTGGCCTCGGGAGATACTGCGTTTCCAGTGGGCCAGCTCAAACAAAGGACGGACCAGGTCACGGACAAGGCCCCGAGGGAAAAGAGCCGGCGTAAGAGAGAGGCTGAGGCGCAGAGTGCACCAAACTCCACTGCCGAGCATCCTGTTGGCTAATGTCCAGTCACTGGATAACAAGCTGGACGAACTCAGGGCCAGGATACAGTTTCAGAGGGACATAAGGGACTGCAACATCATCTGTCTCACGGAGACATGGCTGACTCCCCTCATACCGGACCACTAAATTCAACTAAATTCGCTAAATTCAACAATTTTATGGAAAAACAAAACATCAAGAAATAGTTTAACCACTCTACAACAGCTAAAATTCAGTGATGATCTAGAACTAGCAAATTTTTATCACTATTTCTACATTACTTCTTTATCATTACTTTTTAAACACACATTATACAGACACACACATATACACACACACACACACACACACACACACACACACACACACACGTGCACACACACAATTCAAAGGCCTCTCCGGTTGGCTGACCAGTGACTCCTTGTTGTTCTTATGTCAGGACTGAAACATAGTGGGGATCTTGGATGTCTACTAATGTTCGATTTATTTTAGCGTAGACTATGGACTGATTGAACCTTTTACTGTTTGGAACAATCAGTGGCTCCAACTGGTTGAAGAGTTTTTAAAAGGATAGAAGGAGAGAACCCATGTTAGTGGGTTTTGTAGTGCACAAGTTCAGTGTTGTGGAAGTGGGTTGTTCCAAATTTATTGATCCAAATTTCTTGAGCTCCCTAAATATGTTAAATCTTAATTTAATATTATAAAAATGCAGATGTGTACATACATTTAAACTATTTAGTTTATTGGAAAATTACAGAAATAATTTCTAGAGGTATTATATATGATAAAATCATTTGCGGATATCTGTCAGTGATAGAACTTGTTGATCACAATCAGCAACTTCTGAAGTGTTAGTTTCATGTGGTAGAACGATTCAAACTGTGCCAAAGAAATAACATCTTGTCACTATTAATTATTTAATTGTTAAATTAAATAATTAATGCTGTTTTTCTTTTTTTTTTTTTAAATAAAGGTATGACCACATATTTACTCACAGAGCTTTGTTGGAGGCTTTGACCACTGGCAGCAGCCTCAGCAGAGCCTCCTCTGAAGCAGAGTATTTCTTCAGGTCAAACACATCCAGATCTTCTGATGACAGTAAGATGAAGACCAGAGCTGACCACTGAGCAGGAGACAGTTTGTCTGTGGAGAGACTTCCTGAACTCAGGGACTGTTGGATCTCCTCCACTAGAGAACCATCATTCAGTTCATTCAGACAGTGGAACAGATTGATGCTTTTCTCTGCAGACAGATTCTCACTGAGCTTCTTCTTGATGTACTGGACTGTATCCTGATTGGTCTGTGAGCTACTTCCTGTCTGTGTCAGCAGGCCTTGTAGGAGACTCTGATTGGTCTGCAGTGAAAGACCCAGGAGGAAGCGGAGGAACAAGTCCAGGTGGCCATTGGGACTCATTAAGGCCTTGTTCACAGCACTCTGGTGGAGAGATTTTAAATTTGTTTTCTTTTTAAGTAATTTTGACTTTTGGGGGTTTGTTTGTTGTTCTTCCAGCAGATTGACTCCAGAGTTGATGAAGGTCAGATGGACATGAAGAGCAGCCAGAAACTCCTGAACACTCAGATGGATGAAGCAGAACACCTTGTCCTGGTACAGCCCTCTCTCCTCTTTAAAGATCTGTGTGAACACTCCTGAGTACACTGAGGCTGCTCTGATATCGATGCCACACTCTGTCAGGTCTGATTCATAGAAGATCAGGTTTTCTTTCTGCAGCTGATCAAAAGCCAGTTTTCCCAGAGACTCAATCATCTTCCTGCTCTCTGGACTCCAGTGTGGATCTGTCTCAGCTCCTCCGTCATACTTGACCTTCTTCACTTTGGCCTGAACCACCAGGAAGTGGATGTACATCTCAGTCAGGGTCTTGGGCAGCTCTCCTCCCTCTCTGGTCTTCAGCACATCCTCCAGAACTGTAGCAGTGATCCAGCAGAGGACTGGGATGTGGCACATGATGTGGAGGCTTTGTGATGTCTTGATGTGGGAGATGATCCTGCTGGCCTGCTCCTCATCTCTGAAGCTCTTCCTGAAGTACTCCTCCTTCTGTGGGTCTATGAACCCTCTGACTTCTGCCACCATATCGACACAATCAGGAGGGATCTGATTGGCTGCTGCAGGTCGTGTGGTTATCCAGAGGTGAGCAGAGGGAAGCAGTTTCCCCCTGATGAGGTTTGTCAGCAGCACATCCACTGAGGTGGACTTTCTAGGGTCAGTCAGGATTGTAGTTTTGTAGAAGTCCAGAGGAAGTCGACACTCATCCAGACCATCAAAGATGAACACAACCTGGAAGTGTTCAAAGCTGCAGATTCCTGCTTCTTTGGTTTCAGTGAAGAAGTGATGAACAAGTTCCACCAAGCTGAACTTTTCCTCTTTCAGCACATTCAGCTCTCTGAAAGTCAATGGAAACATGAACTGGATGTCCTGGTTGGCTTTGTCTTCAGCCCAGTCGAGGGTGTATTTCTGTGTTAGGACTGTTTTCCCAATGCCAGCCACTCCCTTTGTCAGCACTGTTCTGATTGGTTCATCTCTTCCAGGTGAGCCTTTAAAGATATCTTCTTGTCTGATTGTTGTTTCTGGTCTGTCTGGTTTCCTGTATGCTGTTTCAATCTGTCTGACCTCATGTTCCTCATTGACCTCTGCAGCCCCTCCCTCTGTGATGTAGAGCTCTGTGTGGATCTCATTCAGGAGGGTTGGGTTTCCTGCTTTAGCGATGCCCTCAAACACACACTGGAACTTCTTCTTCAGAGCAGATTTAAGTTTGCGCTGACAAACTGTGGCTGAAAGTTCTGAATAAAAAATATAAATAAATTTGTTAATCATTTAAAAGGTGCCCAAGACAGTTTCATTCCCCTAAAGAATAAATGAAGACATACTGATTAATCTTGAGACATCAGTAAATGTTCCATTTAGCACCAGCAGCTTAAATATTTAATCCTCTTACTGCTCTGCAGACGGTCAGCCAGCTCCTCCTCTTTTATTTTCCTCAGGAAGTCCAGTGTGATCTTCACAAATGCCTCTCTGCTGCTCCTCCTCTTCTCTTCATCCTCATCCTCTAACACCTCCTCATCTTCCCTGTGATCCTCTAAACATTCTGTGTAATCTGAACTCAGGATCTTCTGGATCTTCTTCAGCTCGTTCATTACAAATGTGATGATCTTGTCCTCCAGCAGCTGGAACAGAATACTTTATGAATGACCCAATCAGACATCATGGGAGATCATGGAGCCAAACATCAGATCCATGTTGGACACAATGACAATACACTGGTCTCCAAAGAGCAGCATGGAGATGACTGTGAGCAGAATAGATGTAACATTAGTTGTACATGTACAGACCATAAATATGGAGTCCAGGTTTATTTGATGCTGCTGGGCAGACTGACCACTGGGACCCTCTGACCTCTGCTGGTTCACTCTGTGGAGGAACCATCAAGAGTTAACTGTTATTGAGCCAGACTTACAGTCTACTTACAGATGCACCCACCGAAAATGGCCGGCCGATCTGTGACGCGACCTTGGCCGATTCGTGGCCGAACCTTGGCCTAAACGTGACCCCCCGCTAATGACGTAGGCATTCCGGCCACTGGTGGGAACGCCCCTAAGCAGCATTTGGGGAAAATGGTGGTAATGTCTTGTTTATCCACCAGGAGGAGCAGTAATAGTGGAAGCGCATTCATTTACAGCCCGCTGTATACTGTACCAAGGATCCTCACATCCAAGCTTCAAAGCCGGGGTCCTGCAGGTTTTTGATGTGTCTGTGCTTCAACACACCTGAGTCAAATATAGAAGTCATTATCAGGACTCTGGAGAACTTGACTGCATATTGAGGCCATTTGATTCAGGTGTGTTGGATCAGGGATCAGGCTGTATACAGTATTTACGCATTTCCTGAAATAAAAACAAGGCTACTGTGAATGCTTTCTGCTGGAGCTGAAATGCTCCAAAAAACAAAACAAAACAAAAAAAGCCCTGAATGAATTTCTTCTCCCAGGCTGGAAATTGGACCGCTGTCCTTCGCATTCCCAAACCAGCGCTTAATTTGCTGAGATAAACCTGCGGAAACGACAGAAAGTGAAGTGATCGAAAAACGCACAGAAGAACATACAGGTGTACTGTAATGAAATAGAATAAAGACGACAGCAACAGTACGGTGAATGCTTAAAGCAATACCAATCATATTGTCCATGATCGACCCAAAAGATTAGATGCTGGAACGTGAAACTTTTCAGACATATAACTGCAAAGATGTTAACACCAGACATATGATTGTATTTTTTTACGTCATAAGGATAGAAATTTATATATACACATATACATATATATATATATATATATATATATATATGTATATGTGTGTGTGTGTACGACTGTTGATTGCTGGGCTGTGTTGAACTGTAATTGTAAGCGGAACTGTCCATTAAAAACAATAGAAAGATGAGAGTAAAGCGGTCATTATAGTGGAGCAGTAAATATTGTCTGGAGGGACGGGCTGGGCTTGAAGTTCAGCCCGGGACCTCGGACAGGCTGTGAGCACTGCACCGCCAGCGAAACTGGGTAAAAAAATAAATAAAATAATTCTGATCACCAGCCGGTTTGTCCTGGGAATGACCTGGGAAGCCTAATCCTCTCATCAGTGTCACATTGTTCTTCCAAGTCTTCACAATGTTAAGCTTTTTGTTTGTTTATATTTTCCCTTTTATTCTATAATCAAAACTGCGACCAAAATGACTCTCCTTCTCAAACTAATAATACTGGCAGTCGTCATATTATGCTGAGCTAGGGTTAGGGTTAGGGTTAGTAATTCAGACTAAATGTCATCCATATTAACAAATATTTAGGAAATTGCTTAATAAGTGGATTATTATTTAATATCCATATTGATTATCAGTCTTCATTTTCACCATTGATCCACCCAGGGTCTTGGTGGGGATGGGCTCTATCCTGGGTTCCTTGGGTGAAAGTTATGTTGCACCCTGCAGGTCTGCAGCCCATCAGTCATATCTAACATTTGGTTTGAGATTATAAATCAAACTAGAAAAAGCATTTCCTGAAGAAAATGCACTGTGAATGCTGCAAGCTGAAAGATTGCAGCTGAAATGCTAAGAAATGCTTCAAAGAGCTGAAACTTTATTTGCTGAATGAGCTTCAACAGCTGAACTGCTGAACAGCTGGATAGCTGAAAGGCTTGGCTTTATTTTAAAGCTTAAATGGTGTCTCTAGCTGAATGTATGCTGAACTCATTAGATTTCAAAGCACAGCTGAACAGCTGGACTGCTGGACAGCTGAACTGCTGAATAGCTGAACTACAGAACAGCTGGATAGCTGAACAGCTGAAAGGCTTGGCTTTATTTTAAAGCCTAAATGGTGTCTCTAGCTGAAATGCCAGGAAATGCTCCAAAGAGCTTAAATCTGGCTGAAAGAGTTTAAGTTGGTGAATGAATGCTCAACAGAAAATCTTTAAAGTTTGAGGTAAAGCGGGACTTGAACCTGCTCTGTCTGCTTCTTCTGCATTTATGGTTCCTTTTTCTACCACTGAGCCAACAGTAGTGTCACACCAGCAGTGAGGTTTGCAAGCATACATATTGGAGAGCTCTGCCAAGCTGAATGCTTGTAAATGCACCAATTGAAAACACCTGCCAGGTGCACTGCTTACCTGCTGAGATGCATGCACTCTGTCAAATTTGCCTCAGCGCACCTGTCAAATAGCTGCTTCTAAGTCAAAAACCGTAGCTCCTATCAAAATCATTTTTGAACTGTGAGTGCCACAAGGACCTGCTCTAAACAGTGGTGTAATTTTTATTTTCCTGGGCTCAAAAGTGTGGCTGTGGGAGCAGTTTAAAAAAGGTGCTCATTTCTGCTTTGGAGAAAATCACCTCTCTGAAATTACTATGGAGGTTAATGAAGGAGTTGGAAGGTACTCCCTCTGTTTGAACGCTTACAGTTTAAAAAGTGTACATTTGACAGGGTTTAGAGACACATTGTTTGAAAGTAGAGAAGCAGCTCTACATTTTGAGCATAAAATGATGGCTGTAGCGCAAAAAGTGTGGACACAGTGGCAGTTTAAAAATAAATTTTCCACCTGAAAGTTTTGAAGTCTCCCACTCTACTAATCAGGCTCCCACTCTAGCAAACGCAATACACAACCATTATAAACTCTGAAACGGCTGAAAAAAAGACCTTAAACTTAAATGCTCACTGTGCTTAAACCATAAAAGATTTTGAAACACAAAGTAATAGCTGAATAGCTGAAAGGCTTGGCTTCATTTTAAAGCTTAAATGGTTTTTCTAGCTGAAAGTATGCTGAAGTTATTAGCTTTTAAAGCCTGAAAGGATTTGAAAAGGATTTGAAACTTCCCCATTCATTTTGAATGGCAAAAATGAAGATTATAAAAAGTTCAAAATCTTACAAAGTATAAAGGTTACAAAAAAGAAAAGTAATAGCGTAAATCTCCAGAACAGGCTGAACGTTTTGATACCAGAACGGTGTCTGTAGCCCAAACGCTGCTTGAGTTTTTAGCGACCGAAGGTTTTTGGAGTACAAGAACAATACTGTGAATGCTTTGCAGCATTCACAGTAACTAAAACCAAAGCAGGCTCCGTGATCAGACTCTCCTCCACCTTGTAACGGGGGCTAACTGCGGGTGGAGAGTCTAGCGAGATTAGCTAGGGCTAGCACTAGCCATGCCTGGGTAACTCATAAACATAGCCGACAAGATTCCGAATACAGTGCCTTTATTTGGTAGAACTTACGACCATCAAACGCCAGGTCTCCACGGCTCTACATAGCCAGATCATACATGACAATAGGCACAGAGAGTCCCGCGATCAGCTTGTCACAACGTAGAGCTCGCGCTCCAAGATGTCGGCTGAGTGGGCATCAGCGCCGCTCTGCAGTGGTTCTCAGTCCAACACACACAACAAGGAAGAAACACCACCTTGTGGCATCATTCAACCTTGCAACATATCCCATCCCTGTTGCTCTGGCTGTTACAACCTGCTTCATCAAACCTCAGCAGTAAACATATATGAAGGCAGCAGCTGACACAGTAACAGTGAGCGCAGCACACTGTGCAGTCTAAACTCTGCTCTGATTAATTATATGAATGTACAGCAAGGCAATCAGGATTGTGAAACGTCAGCTGCAGAGCCCCAGTCTCCATCATCAGAGCCCTGCCCGGTTCATTTTCCTTTTTATAAACAATACTTTAGAGGTTTTAGTGAAGTCACACTGTGACAATGACGTGCATTAGTGTGTGTGTGTGTCATTAGTGGCTATAAAAGGCCTTTTCTTAAAGGATAAAGTGGTGTTTGAGCCACAGTTACGGCAGAGTGGCGGCTCTTTGAAATGGGACGCAGCCTTCCTGCGGCAGACAGCTAGCAGCAGGAACCGGACGCGCCAGGTTAGCCTAAGAAGCTACTGAGGCGTCCGTGACAACCACCATAGAAACAGCCTTTTAAGACCGTTTTAAAAACATCCTCAGAGTTCAAACGAACAAAAATATATGATTTGAAACAGTTACAGCTGCAGAGCTGTGGCGGCTTCTTTAAACGTTGTTTACATAGATGATCATGAATGATACGATGTAGCTAGCAGTGTAGCTAGCAGTGAATGAGGTGACGTCATTGTGTGCGCATTTCACAGCTGTCTGTCTCAGTCTGTTGTTGATATTACTCCAATTAACATGTGTTTACTTTCTCTGGACCATCTCAGGTCCACCGTTACAATTTCAGCCTACAAAATGATTTAAATATGAACACACACTCTAACATCAGTGCACTTTATGAAGTCCAATCCTTAAAATAAATATTATGTTTGTAAACATTCATGTCTCTGAAATAAGTACAGATGTTCATGTTTGTCATTACCATTTTATTTGTTTAGAGAATTGTGAACTTCACATTGTGTATCTAATCAGAGTCTCAGCAACCTTCAGTCAGAGACTGAGACTGGATCACAGCTTTAACCTCTGCAGAGTCACAGACAGACACAAACCTTCCAAATCACACACAAGCAGCCCAGTCTCATCATTTTTGGATGCCTCTACGGTACACTACACTGTGATCAATATATTAAAAATTATAAATGAAAAGATAACATTCACATAAAGCTGTTTGAAAGTAAAATTAATAGGTACTTTCCAATAATATTTTTAAGGATCTCTGTCAGAGACCAGACAGAGCCATGACTCTCAAGAACCAGAGACTGAAATATGGAAAGAAAAAGAAATCCTTATGAGAAATAAATGTGTAACAGTAAATATTTTGTCCAGTGGAAAATAAACGTTTTGAATCAAAAGCTTGGGATATCATCAAACCAGAAAAATAGAACTCATTTTTTTCTTTAATAACACACCTTAGCATGTAGTAATGTGACACATTTCCAAACAACAATACATAGATTTTCTTCAATGTTTTGATTGTGGCAGTGAAAACACATGTTGCTGTGTGAGTGTGACTGGCAGCCTGTGCACTGAGACCATGAAGCCCACTTCTCTGAAGCAGCTTCTTCTTCTTCTTCTTCTTCTTCTTCTTCTTGGCATCAAAACAGAGGTGGGAGAAATCTACCAAAAGGAGAAAGAAGAACATCTGAGGTGAAACCAGTCAGGACAAATGATTAAATTATATATAGTAGTTCAATACAGCCTCTCAGGTAGCTTTGTGTTGATTTCAGCTCACTGCTCCTGTCTGTGGACCCGTGGTTTTTATGTTTGTAACCACTTAACTTCCATTCATCTATTTAACTCAGGGAGGAGAAATGTCAGGTTGGTGCAGGCTGGTGAGTTTAGGAGGGAGGTGCGTTTGGTTCTCTGTTGTCATTATCTGAAAGATTTGGTTCACCCTGTGGCTGGGCTGTATCTGGGGTTACGTTGGACCTGTCACACTTAGCAAGTTTCCCAGGTTGGTGTTTATGGTTTAGAACTTCTAGCTCTGGAGCAGCATCTGTGGCTGTGTAGGGTCCCGTTGGTTTTTGCTGTTTCTCCAGATCTGCGTTGGAAATTAGGTTATTGATCTCAGTGCATTCCTAAACAGGCTGAACAAGGTTATATATCGTCACCCTCCTAAAAAAATGGTCAAAGACATTTTTAAAATTTTATTTTTGTCCAAACTAAATTTTCAACATTCGGTTCAGTTTTTTGTGTTTTCTGAAAAGCCTGAAAAAATACAGTAGACCATAATTTTGGGAGGGTGACGACATGTTTCATGGCTAAATAACATAACTGCTGCAGTCTGATGGTGTCAGCGAGATCTGAAGCAGTGGGTGACGAGGAAGAGGAGGAATACAACAATTTGAAGAGATCCCTCAGTCTACAGTCAGCACAACGGCTACATTAGTGGCTGTTTGAGTTTCCTTCCATCTGCTGTGAACCTGAAGCACGGAGAACACAAAACATCTCTTCCAAATCTGGGATCTCAATTACAAATATGTTCTTATTAAACTATCAGTTTAATTTAGTGCAAATGGCTCACCAGGACATAGAAACCTTTGAAATGAAATCACAGCACCTTATATACAGAGTAATGATCAGAATATCAAACTTGTAAAAGCTGTCTAACTTAGATGATGGAGTCATCCACCCCGATGCCAGGCCGGTAGGCGAACTGCAGTGGGTCCAACGAAGACGACACCATGAGGCGAAGATGGTTGAGGACCAGCCTCTCGAGGGTCTTCATTAGATGTGACGTCAGGGCTACCGGCCTGTAGCTGCTAAGATCCTTTGGATGCTTGTTCTTTGGTACCGGTACCACACAGGAGGTCTTCCACAGTTGTGGTACTTTCCCCAGCTTCAAGCTCAGGTTGAACATGTATTCCATGATGCCACACAGCTGATCTGCGCAGCACCTCAGGAGCCTGGAGCTGATGCCGTCTGGACCTGCAGCCTTTCGCACCTTGATCTTACGTAGCTCCTTCCTCACATGATGAGTTGAAAGGGACAAGATGGAGGTGGGGGAGGGGGGCTGTGGGATGGAGTCCTCTGAGTTGAAGGGGGTAGGTGATGGCTGAGAGCTGAGAGGTGTGAGGTCCTGAGAAGAAAGGTTGGCAGACATTAAAGATGGTGGGGCTGACAGCAGGGGTGACTGGGCTGGGGGAGGGGTGGGTGACTGGTCAAACCTGTTAAAGAACTGGTCCAAGTTGTTCACCCACTCTAAGTCTCCTACAACCTTAGGGCTTGGTTTGTGGCCTGAACTTGAGTTCAAGCTTCTCCAAACTCCACTGATGTTGCTCTGGAGTAGCTGGTCCTCCATCTTCTTCCTGTAGGTGTTTTTTCCATCCCTGATTTTCCTTCTGAGATCCTTCTGCACAGCTCTCAGCTCCTCCTTATTTCCTGATCTAAAGGCTCTCTTCTTCTCCTTCAGGAGAGCCTTTATTTCAGAGCCACAGTTATGTATAACAAGTAATACTCAAGTGAATGTTAAACATGTATTAAAAGAAAAATGATTCAGCTCAGCTCACAAGAAACTGCTGGATACTATTCTGGAAATGCCTAATGAATACAAGGCCACTCTGAGCAATGACAAAAACATGATAATCAAAGAGTACACATTAAGTATCATTGCTCACCTTTATTTCTGAGAATGTCACTTCAAAAATAATTGCATGCTGTCAGCTCTCATGGGTGAAGTCCGGCTTTGAGGGTTGGAGAAGAAGCTTTCCAGCACCTTTGGATTTCCAATTCAGTTCTGAAAGAGTAAAGACACAAACTACAATGATGTATGAACTAGACATGTTTGATTGTTGCTGCAACACTAAACAGGTTTACAAACTGGTAGCTGATATAGCCTGAAGTATTAAAGATGAACCTCCTCTTCCACACAAAAAAAAAAGATTTAGTGGTTCTTTTTGCTGTTCTCAAATCTGCTCCCTCCACTGATAAACAACAACAATGTAAAACATATTAATGAATCAGTAACAAAATTATGGTGTTGAAAGTAAGTAGCCTGATGCTTCTAGATTAGTGACTCCAAAGCAGGCTGAGTCAAAACCTGAGATGGAGTCTGGGTTTGTTTAAAGCTGAGGACAGTGACTCAGTCCCTGCTCACTGACAGGATTCCCAGAGTCTGGAAGCTTCTCCATGATGGGAATGTAATACACTGTAAGTTTCAGCTCATTCTCAGGTGCTGGCAGGTTTCATGGATCCTCAGGTTTGTCACAGAGGATTAAAGGCAGCCAGACTTTGATCAATTCAATTCAGTTTTATTTATATAGCGCCAAATCACAACAGTCGCCTCAAGGAGCTTTGTATTGTGGGTAAAGACCCTACAATAATTACAGAGAAAACCCAACAGTCAAAACGACCCCCTATGAGCAGCACTTGGTGACAGTGGGAAGGAAAAACTCCCTTTAACAGGAAGAAACCTCCAGCAGAACCAGGCTCAGGGAGGGGGGGTCATCTGCTGAGGGGGGAGAGACAGAGATTAATAATAACTAATGATTAAATGCAGAGTGGGGTATAAACAAAGTAAATAAGGTGAATGAAAAGAAACAGTGCATTATGTGAGCCTAGGCCTATAGCAGCATAACTAAGGGAGGGTTCAGGGTCACCTGATCCAGCCCTAAGTATAAGCTTGATCAAAAAGAAAGTTTTAAGCCTAATCTTAAAAATAGAGAGGGTGTCTGTCTCCTGAATCCAAGCTGGGAGCTGGTTCCACAGAAGAGGGGCCTGAAAGCTGAAGGCTCTGCCTCCCATTCTACTCTTAAGTATCCTAGGAACCACAAGTAAGCCAGCAGTCTGAAGTATAAACAGACTGCTCTTTGTTTATATGGTGAATATAAGAAACTTGCTAATATAAGGTTTGTTTACAGTGAATATAAAGAAATCACGGGAACCTCCCCAGCAGCCTAGGCCTATAGCAGCATAACTAAGAGAGGCTTCAGGGTCACCTGATCCAGCAACTGTGTTCAGACCAGTATCATTTTATTTTACATTGTGATAACCCTGGGTCAGTTCAGTGCAGATTAAATGAAGCACTGTACTCGCAGATATTGAATATGGATGCACTGAAGCTCATTGGGATATTTATTTGGAATCTGTGGCTGAAAATAATCATTTTACTTAACTAGTAAGTCCAGAAGCTCATATTTCTGTCATAACATTGTTTAAATAGTGAACGCTTTCCTACGATATCCGCTAACATTTGCACAGAAACTTTAAGCTAGCGCCTCAAAGATGGCAAAACCCACAATAATCTCTACAAATGCATCTCAGAGTTGGGATATCAGAGCTCTCTTACACTACATTAATCTAATTTCAAGTGCTTACTGAACTCACTGTCTTAATAATATCACTATATAAACGCTGTCCATTGAAATCCTCTTACCTGAACACTGCAGCATCCGCCGGAAGTCAGCGAGCATGGATTCTGTAGTCCTTCATCCCTCTGTCAGTGATCCTCCGTTACAATGATAACTACCTTCTCGACTGACTACGAGGTGCAGAAGGCCCTTGCTGGCCCATATCTACAGGCCTGAAAACCGCTAATAAAGTCAGTAATTACCTGATAACATCCAAAGCGGGTGAACAGGCAGTCATGCAATTTACCTGGACAGCAACGGGAATACGCGTGACCATGGTCACGGCCGATGGGGGTCATGGGTACTGTAGTTCATTTATTTATTCATCGTTAGTTCATGGATTTAACACAGAAGAAAAAACTGCTTCAGACCACAGAACTCAAAGAAAAAATTGGACACCGAATATAGCACTAACCATAAACACGTAAATATAAATTTAGACCTAAAAAGCCCCACAAATGTCATTGTTACAACCATAATAAGCACCCCACATTAAATGAAACAAGGAGAAATTCATGTCAAAAGGAAAAGTGGCGGTTAAGGATCGCAATTAAAGGCATAATTCAGCTTCTGAGCTTTCAGTTCAAAAGAAAAGGGGGACAGGGGCAAAAAAAAAAAAAAAAAATTCGGCTTATACTGCAGCTTAGAAGTCATGCTCAGAGGCACGAACTTTATCCCACTGCATTTCAGGCAGGTTAGAAGTCGTGCCGAGTAACACGACAAAAAGAGGGAATTTGCGTTCATGAGCATGAATCAACAGATTAAATTTCGTGACTACTGCACGAACTGCCGTGAGACCGAGTTGGCTCAGCGCAGCACCGCTTCTTTTTTAACCTACTGCATTTATTTACTTATTTAGTTAAAAGATGAAGTGAAACAAAGGAATCTTTTGGTGATTCGCAATGGAAATCTGTGAAAGGTCATACTGACAAAAATTTTAGGCATCTATTTTAGGTTTTCAAAACTTGCTACTTCACCAAAACTTTTTTGAATCACAGAACTCAACGTTTTTGTTAAGAAGGCGCCACCTTTTGGTGAAAGTCTGCAAGTGAGGGAAAGGGGTGTGTTCATGCTGGAAAGTAGATACGCCCAGGAGAAGGAGGGGGACTTCCAGCCTGACGACAGCCAGACGTCGGCCAGCTGTGGGCTGGACTTCAGCTGGCCGACGTCTGGCTGGATGCAGCAACTTTAGGTGGCTGCATCTGTAAGAGTAGAATGGGAGGCAGAGCCTTCAGCTTTCAGGCCCCTCTTCTGTGGAACCAGCTCCCAGCTTGGATTCAGGAGACAGACACCCTCTCTATTTTTAAGATTAGGCTTAAAACTTTCCTTTATGGTCAAGCTTATAGTTAGGGCTGGATCAGATGACCCTGAACCATCCCTTAGTTATGCTTCTATAGGCCTAGGCTGCTGGGGGGTTCCCATAATGCACTGTTTCTTTTCATTCACCTTATTTACTTTGTTTATACTCCACTCTGCATTTAATCATTAATTGTTATCAATCTCTGGCTCTCTTCCACAGCATGTCTTTTCTCTCCCCTCAGTCCAACCCGTCGCGGCAGATGACCCTGAGCCTGGTTCTGCTGGAGGTTTCTTCCTGTTAAAGGGAGTTTTTCCTTCCACTGTCACCAAGTGCTGCTCATAGGGGGTCGTTTTGACTGTTGGGTTTTCTCTGTGTTATTGGAGGGTCTGTACCCACAATACAAAGTGCCTTGAGGTTTGTTGTTGGCGCTATATAAATAAAATTGAATTGAATTGAATTGAATTGGTGGTGAGTTGGATCAGGTGGCGGGGGAAGATTCAATTCAATTCAATGCTGGACTGACCTGGCACACTTAAACATGTTATGAGGGTGTGCTGAGAACGCGTGGCAGAAGCCCCAGTCCGTGAGATCTTCAACTCTTACCTGTGACAGAACTTCAACAGCATTCCAAGGGATGCTAGGGACATTGACTCTGAATGGACCATGTTCCACACCTCCATTGTTGAGGCTGCTGCTCAGAGTTGTGGCTGCAAGGTGTTTGGTGCCTGTCATGGTGGTAACCTCCGAACCAGATGGTGGTCACCGGAGATGAAGGGAGCCATCAAGCTGAACAAGGAGTCCTATCAGGCTTGGTTACCCTGTGGTACTCCCGAGGCAGCTGACAGGTATCGGCAGGCCAAGCGGAACAAGGCTCGGGCACTGGCTGAAGCAAAAACTCTGGTGTGGGAGGAGCTTGGTGAGGCCATGAAAAAAAGATATTTGGAGAACATTGAAGCGATTCTGGCAAACCGTCAGGCGACTCATCAAAGGAAAGCAGTGTTCTACTCACATGGTTTGTAGTGCAGGTGGAGGGCTGCTGACTTCAACTGAAGAGTTGGGCGGTGGAAGGAATACTTCAAGGACCTCCTTACACCCACTGACAAGCCTTCTGTAGTTGAAGCAGAGTCTTCTTGCTCCAGCCTCTGACGGGGACAGTCGCATTCTCTCTCTCTCCCTGCCCTCCCTATCTCTCCTGCTTGCTACTTGTTGTAAGAGCGTCTCTTACACACTGTCCGAATAAGAATAAGATTAAGAGCATCATGGATCTGGCAAACTGGGCCCTAAACACCATTGATCGAAGTTTTTCCACTATGAGATCGGGGAAAGGGGAGCCTGCGTGTCCGACTGGAAAAGATCCCGCTGGATACGTGATCGATTCTTGGAGCTCGTGGAGACCTGTGTGCTTCTCAGTTCTGGAGGTCGAGGACGTGGAAGACGTCTACATATTTGGCCATTTGGTAGCGGTATCTTTTCTGTTTGGGCTCGGAGGATACCTGATTTACTGGGAAATTAAGAAAACCTGGGCAGCAGTTCGACATCTGCCGAGACTGCAAACTCAGATGGATGGGCTGTGCAGAGCCGTACAGACTCAGAATCAAAGCCTGATGGACCTGAGCCGTAAAGCGTGCTCGCAGGCGAGAGGGATTAGATCTGGAGATAAGGTTCGGGTTCTGCACAGTGAGGACGGTAACTAATGAATTTGGAATATTGGATTTACTGAATGGGTTCCCCAGTGAGACTGAAGGCTGTTGGAAAAAACAAGCAGCCTGTTCCAAAACAACATCTGCATTATCAGGAATTCGGCTCCTTAGCCGGCCTTGGGCTGGCAATCATATCTCTCCAGGAAAATGTGTGACAGTCGCTCTCCCCCACAGCCCTCTCTATGATTTGTGTAGCTGGATCTGGTGTACCACTGCTACTGATGAACTTCCATCGAACTGTTTTGGCTAGGAGCTGGCATCTGGCTCCACAATGCCCCCACCCTCTCGTCTCCGTCTGCATGCCCTCCTGACCCTGACCTTACCCACCAAATTGCTATCTTGGCTTTAAATGTGCAAATATGCTTTTGCTGAGGTGTTTTTTGGAACCTCGTAAGGTGTTCATAATGAATACAGTACGAGATGATTTTTTTGAACCTACCTATCCCAGTGTATCTCTTTCTGTTCTTCTTCTGCTAAAGGTAGCATCGGTAAATCGGCTAAATGACCTCAGACACCTGCCCCCCCCTCCCCCTGTTTGTGTTGTTTGGATTGGTGTTCTGTCAACTGCAGTTTCCCCACTGTGGGACTAATAAAGGCATTCTTGATTCTTGATTCTTGGAGACGAGGGGGATAACTCATCTATAACCAGGGGGGAGGTCACTGAGGTGGTTAGACAATTCCTTGGAGGCAGGGACCCTGGGGTGGACGAGATTCGCCCTGAGTTCCTGAAAGCTCTTGATGCTGTAGGGCTGTCTTGGTTGACACGCCTCTGCAACATCACATGGAGATCTGGGGCATTGCCATTGGATTGGCAGACCAGCATGGTGATCCCCATCTTTAAGAAAGCAGACTGGAGAGAGTGCGCCAACTTTCAGGGGATCACACTATTTAGCCTCCCCAGTAAGGTCTATGCCAGGGTGCTGGAAAGGAGGGTCCGTCCGTTAGTCAAACCTTGGCTCCAAGAGGAACAATGTGGTTTTCGTTTTTATCATCGAATGCTGGTCCAGCTCTTCATCCTCTCGAGAATATTCGAGTGTGTGGGAGTTTGCCCAACCGGTCTACATGTGCTATGTGGACTTCGAGAAGGCATTTGACCGTGTCCCTCTGGGTATCCTGTGGGAGGTCCTATGGGAGTATGGGGTGTCTGGCCCATTGTTGCGGGCCATTCAGTCTTTGTACAACTGCAGTGAGAGCTTGGTCTGTATAGCCGGTAATAAGTCGGAGTCGTTTCCTGTGGGTGTTGGACTTCACCAGGGCTGCCCTTTGTCACCAATTCTGTTCATAATTTTTATGGACAGAATTTCTAGGTGTTGCCAGGTGGCAGAAGGCTTCTTCATTGGTGGCCTCAGAATTTCATCTCTGCTCTTTGCAGATGATGCGGTCCTGTTGGCTTCATCAGGGGGTGGCCTCCAGCTCACAGTGGAACGGTTCTCAGCCGAGTGTGAAGCTGCTTGCATGAGAATCAGCACCTCTAAGTCTGAGGCCATGATCCTCAGCCAGAAAAGGGTGGAGTGCCCTTTCTGGCTCAGGGACAAGTTCCTGCCCCAGGGGGAAGAGTTCAAGTATCTCTGGATATTGTTCACGAGTGACTGGAGAAGGGAGCGGGAGATCAACAGATGGATTTAGGCTGCATCTGCAGTGATGCGGATGCTGCACCATCTGTTGTGGTGAAGAGAGAGCTGAGTGTAAAAGCAAAGCTGTTGAATTACCAGTTGATCTAAGTTCCTACCCTCACCTATGTTAAGTGCCATAGGTGAGGGGCTCAGAATAGACCCACTGCTCCTCCACCCAGGACGCGCTGGAGAGATTATAGCTCTAGGCTCGCCTGGGAATGTCTTGGGGTCCCTCTGGATGAGCTGGTGGAGGTGGCTGGGGAGAGGGAAGCCTGAGCTTCTCTGCTTAGGCTGCTGCCCCACGACCCGGCCCCAGATAAGCAGAAGAGAATGGATGGATTTCATAAAAAAGCTAAATATTCTTCAAAATCCAGGGTTCTGATTTGTTCTTTCATTTTTATTCCAAGAAATCAGTTTTTAAATAAGTAAATATTTTGAAAGTGTTTTACTTTTCTGCAGTGTGAAGTTAATGTTTATAATTCTGACACAGATTTCACTGAAAACTAACATGATGTTCATAACCCTCATGAAAAGTAACACTCAACACTTGCACGTCACATTGAAACTTCATGACAGCTTACATGGATGGAGACGGGTTCAGAGGTGGATCCATGGATAGAGTTCTGGTCCAGAAAGGTTCTGCAAGATCTGAGGAAGAGGAGCGTTATATCACCAGGGACTCTGATTGGCTCTGACAGACAGAGAGAAAAAAATTATTTTTAGTCATCATCCACAGAAGCTTTTCTCTCTTCTCCCTGATCCTGGTTCTATTGGAGGTGTCTTCCTATTACAAGGGAGTTCTTCTTCTCCACTGTCACCAAGTGCTGCGCACAGGAGATCATCTGATCGTTGGCTTTTCTCTCTAATATTGTACATCTTTACCTCACAGCACAAAAGGAGATGACTGTTGTTTTGACCTTGATTGTAACCAAAACTCACCCAATCGCATTTACTATAATTCATTATGATCTGTTTGAAATATGCTGACTCTATAGCGTCTATCTATAAATGTATTAATAAAAATAATAATTATAATAGGTTTGTACATTAGTCGTGGACTTTGAGCCGTGTATTGTCTCCTAGGTTTGTAAAGGTTTGTAAGCTGCAGTAAACTATAAAACAGCAGAATATTTTTCTGGACTTTAAATGGTCATCAATCTGACTGAACTGTTGTCAATAACACATTATAGTGATAGTTTGGATGCTGGATTTAGTGTAGTTCCACAGTGTTTTTGCTCAGCTCAGTCAGCACACACAGAAATTAACACAACACAGCCTGTGTGGTCAGATGGATGGCTGACGCCTTCAAACATTTACATAGAAAAGCTTCAAATCTACAATCATAGATTATTGATTGGCTAGAATCCAACAGTTTGATCAACAGCTGATATTTGATCTTGTCAATAAAAAAGGTGTTTTGTTTTTATTTCCTGAAGAAAACTGCAGTCTCACCACTTGTCCTCAAACAAAAAGTTTGTCCTGAAATCAGAGCTGAACATCTGCTCCAGACATTCCAGAGCATTAACAAAGAGCAAAGTTCCTAAAGACAAAGCGTTAAAGGAGGAAACAAAGCAAACTTACAGTTTCTGCAAATGGAAGAAGAAGCAGTTCTACTCCACACCTGGACGCTAAACACTGACACACAGGTGAGCTGCTTCCTGGAACGAGGCAGTACTCTACCTGACGCAGGACAGGTGGGAGGGGTTCAGCTCTGCCTGTGTGTGTTGATGTCTTACCTTTACAAATATGCCGTCTGCCTGTTTAGACTGGATCTCAGTCAGAGTAAAAGTCACATTCATGTGTGAACCTTCTAACGCTGTCACAGCCTGGCTCCAAAGTCTGTAGCAAAATGAGCACTGTCTAAAATACTACTACTACTACTACTACTACTGCTACAAAAGCAACTACTATTACTAATAATAATATTCCAGCTGGTGAAGAACCAGAAAAATCCTGCAAGATAATGGAAATTCACCAAGTCATAAAAATGGAGAAACTTTCTGTAATTACATTTTTGTAGTTTTAATTATTATTCTGGGTGTATTTTGTAATGAGATATTTAAATGTGCCAAACAATGACATTAACTATCAATATGGTCAAATGCTGCTTTAATACAAAAAATACATTTGAAATTGTAAAAAAAAAAAAATTATTAGTTGGATTTTATATTTATTATTTTTTTCAAAAGCTTTGTCTCCTTTAGTTCCCAGCCTCAAATGATGCACACCCAGCATGCCCTGATCACATGACCTGAGGGACCGGCTGGGCATGTATGGATGTTGTTGGAGATTTGACACACTGGAGTTTACTTTCATACACAGGATAAAGTTTACTTACCGGACAAGAAGTCAGTTTGAATGAATTTTAAATGAGAGGCAGAAAAATCATTTTGGCTCTTCTGCTTAGGCCGATGATTTTAACCTTTTGTTTGGCTAAATGCAGGGCTGTAAAGAGGCACACAGCTTGTCTATTGTGAGAGGTATCGCTTTCATTTTTTTCTTTTGCTTATTATTATTTTTATTTATATTTAATTTGATTTATTATATTAGAGTTTCAAACTGAATAGGCATATTTTAATAGCTGTTTTTTTTTTTTACTTAAAAAGTGGATAATTTGTTCATTACATTATCTGTGAGGATTCCTTCATGTCAGAAAGTTGTTTAATTAAAGAACCAGTTCTGTTGCCAGTCAACCTACATAAATGCATTTTTGACCATTATTAAATGTTTTCGACCAATAAAACAAATCAAACTTTGCACTTCTGTGCGTTGCTAAATTATTTTTGTGCTACTGAAATATTTAGCTTGCTAGTATATGAAGGAGTGTGAGGGCCACATTGAGAAAAAAATTAATCCTTTTGAGCGTTTTGAGAATAAAGTCAAAATGGTCGAAGTCGTCATCTCAAGTCAAATAACGGCCACAGCTGTTATACTTTCTACAAAATGCCTTGGGTAGAAACAACTTGATCAGCTGTGTTATTGTGTCTTGTGGGTCTACATGTCCCCTCTGTACTGTACAAAGGTGCAGCCATACTTCCATCTCACCATTCCAGTTTGAATAGAATAGAATAGAATAGAATAGAATGCCTTTATTGTCATTATACAGGATGTACAATGAGATTGGAGGGCCACTCCTGTTCAGTGCCATGTAACAGAAAATCAAACTCTCTAAAATAAAAATATTATGAAAATATTATAATCTAGTATGATCAATATAATCAAGAGATATACAGAAATAAACAATGTGTAAAATATACAAAAAATAGCATGTATAAAAATATATACATACATTGGTGCATCTGTACATTATAAGAAAAGTAATATGTGTATACATATAATAATGAAGATGATGAATATTGCACTTGGTGAATGAATATTGCACTAGTGAATGAATACTGGATATTACACAATATAGGAATGTCAGATATTGTTCAGTATGAATAATATAATATTGCACAGTTACAGTGGGTGAGTGTGTGAGTTCAGGGTGGTGATTGCTCTGGCGAAGAAACTGTTCTTGAGTCTGTTTGTTCTGGCTTTGATGCACCTGTAGCGCCTGCCAGAGGGCAGCAGGTCAAACAGGTCAAAGCCAGGGTGTGAGCTGTCCTTGATGATGTTCCTGGCTCTGCTGATGCAGCGGGAGGTGTAGATGTCCATCAGGGAGGGGAGAGGGCAGCCAACGATTCTTTGTGCTGTCTTGACTACCCTCTGAAGCCTGACCCTGTCTGCCTCAGTGCAGCTGCCGTACCATACTGTGATACAGTACGTCAGCAGGCTCTCAATGGATGAGCGGTAGAAGGTCAGCAGCAGGTTTGAGTCCAAGTTGTTCTTCCTGAGGACCCTCAGGAAGTGAAGTCGCTGCTGAGCCTTCTTGATAACAGCTGTGATGTTATCTGACCAAGAGAGATCAGCAGAGATGAGGACACCAAGAAACCTGAAGGTGTGGACCCTCTCCACATGCTCGCCGTTGATGTAGAGGGGAGCTGGGTCAGTCCTGTTCTTCCTGAAGTCGATGATGATCTCTTTGGTTTTCATGGTGTTCAGTACCAGGTTGTTCTCTGAACACCAGGCTGTCAACTTCAAGACCTCAACTCTGTAAGCTGCCTCATCTCCCTTCGAGATGAGTCCGACCACTGTGGTGTCGTCAGCAAATTTGATGATGAGGTTGTTATTGTGGGCCGGACTGCAGTCATGGGTGTAGAGGCAGTACAGGAGGGGGCTCAGCACACAGCCCTGTGGGGAGCCAGTGCTCAGTGTGTGGGTGGAGGAGAGATGGGGGCCAAGTCTCACAGTCTGGGGCCGGTTGGTTAAGAAGTCCTTGTGTGGTTTTTCCTTCTGAGCAGATGCAGCTTTCTGCACTCTCTTTAACGTCCTCATACTTATCACTACATCGTGTTTGTGTACTAAAAGAGAAATCATTTCATTGTTACTAAAACTGATTCTAAAGTATAGTTTCACTAACTCATAATACAAGACATCCTGGAGGGGATAACAGACGTGTCGTGGCAGTTGTTTGACTTGAAGCGACTTTAATCTGCACATTTTGACTTTTTTATCAAAGGTTTGAATTTATTCTCAAAATGGACAATTTATTTTTCTCTCAGTGTGGCCCTAATACTCCTTTGTACTAGTACCAGTGCGGCCAGCTGATAAAGTAAGCCCTACAGCCTGGAATGACATTATGCTTCATAAAAGACTCAAGTCATTTTGTTTGGTGGTTTGTCCACGTCTTATGATTATAAAACATATATATATGTAAATTATACATGCAATAATATAGGTGTACACAACACTATTTTTCCAATAAACATTTGAAAAGAGGAAAGTAAAAGATCAAATAGCATTTTTTATGCTTTGCTCCGAGTATTTACGGATCTGTCAGGTTTCCGATATGTGTCCCCCCCAATAGTAAACTCCTTCCTACGCCCTTGGGAGCCAGATCAAGCAAACATTTAACACTACAAGTCCCCAGGATTTCGACCTCCCCCCTCAAGTCCTGAAAGAGGGTCAAAAGACCCTTAGTCCAAACTGACGACTCTGATGGCTCCAATTAGCATCCCTTCAATTGTAAATGTGGCCATTGCCTGAGGAATCAGCAGGGGGGGAGGAGAGCGAACTCACAAAAGCATTTCACACTTCTGTACCGTCAGGCCAAAAGGTAGGAGTGTGAATAGTCCATGTTGGGGTTGGGTGGGATCTTTGATGGAGGCAGCTCTACAGTAGACTCTCCTGTAGGTAATGCTCTGCAGAGAGGGTTGTACATATAGTTTGCAAAACATACAATCTGTTTCAAGAAATATGCAAAGGTTTTTCTAAAAGAAATTAGTAATGTTTTTCTTTTAAAAAAAGATAAGTGGGTTCAAAATGACAGTTTAGAAATAAACTAACCAAATTAATTGTGTTGATCCACCTCAAAAAAAGTCATGCAAAAAGTGTAAGCAAAAGCGTGTAAGCTGCTCCTGAGTGTGGGGAGGGGTGGGGGGCTGGGGCAGATCTGGGAGACTTTGCACATGCAAATTTGCATGCAGCCTTTTGTGCTGTGGAGGATAAATAGGTGACTACTTCACCTATTTAGTTCACAAGAAACAAAATGCAGAAGAGGTTCACCACTCAGAAGGCATTGGAACTGATTCTGAGCAATGTCAGCCCTTGTGACTCAGATGGAGAAGACATAGACCTTCAACCGGATTCGGACTCAGAGCTGTCTTCAGGTTAGATTTCTCAACCTACCTATTTTATTTTCCTGACTATTTTTTATTTAGAACCAAACAAAAAGTTAATTTGAAATTGTTTATCTTGCAGATGAGGAGACTCTCCCTCTACCAAAAAAGAGAGCTCGGTTGGGGAGTGAGCCGACAGAGACCGCGAAAGATGGCACAGTGTGGCATGAAGAACAAGTGGGGACACATCTCCATTTCACTCCAATAGAACCGTACGCCACAGATGGAAAGCCAAGCGCTAAGGCCAGACGAAGTATCCGGAGTCGCCTTCAGAGCTTCCTCTGTTTTATCACTCTTGACATGCTTTGTAGCATTCAAGAATGGACTACTTAACATGCACGTCACACGGAGCAGCTGGACTGGTTCATGGATCTCCCGGAATTAATGGCATTTATTTCAGTCATTATCTTGCGGGGGGTGACCAAGGTTCCATCACTACGTGACAGCTGGTCAGCAAACCTGGCAAACCCAAGGATCATTGCAACTATGGCCCGAAACCGCTTCCAAGACATCATGCGACACCTACGCTTTGATGACATGTTCACACGCAGTGAGCGAGCGGAGACCGATAAGTTTGCTGCAATCTCCGATGTTTGGGGATCGTTTGTCACTAACTGCATCGCATCCTACAACCCTGGTCGACACATCACTATTGATCAACAGCTTTTCCCATCAAAGACTCGCTGCTGTTTCCTGCAATACATTGCAACAAAACCGGACAAGTTTGGCATCAAGTTTTGGGTGGCTTGCGACTTGAAATCAAAGTACATCTGTAATGTCTTCCCATATCTTGGCAAGGACCCCAGTCGTCCCAGCGGGGAGAGACTGTCCGAGACAGTAGTGATGAGGCTGATGGAACCGTTCATGGACAAGGGCAGAACTGTAACCACGGACAATTTCTTTACATCACTGTCACTTGCAGAACGACTGCGTAGCCGGAAAACCACTATCCTCGGCACAGTCAACAAGAGTCGCCGGGAAATTCCTCAATCCGCTAGACAGATGGATCGCACTGAATTCACCACTCAGGTGTTTTCAACCACTGGTGCCACGCTGACAGTGTATGCGCCCAAACGGAAGAAGGCCGTTTACGTTCTCAGCAGCATGCACAGCGTGGTTGAGACTGAGGATACCACCAAAAGGAAGCCAAACACGGTCACACAATACAACAAAACAAAGTGCGATGTGGATGTGATGGACCAAATGGTGCGGGAGTACAGCGTGCGTGCAGGAACACGGAGATGGCCAGTTGCCGTGTTCTACAACATGATTGACATGGCAGCACTGAATGCACATGTGCTTTATCAGGCATGCATTGGGGTGCAGGAGAGACGGGTGGACTTCCTGGTTGAGCTTGCAAAAGAGTTGGGTAACTCTCATGTGAGTGAGAAGAAGGCACACAAGGAGAAACTGCTTCGACAACAACCTTCCACACCCAGCCCAGGCAAAAGGGCGAAGTGTCAGGTCAACCATCGATGCACAAACAATTGTGCAACTGTGAGATGCGTTGACTGCTACAAATACACATGTGGCAAATGTACCAGGGACATACCCTGGCAGTGCCAGGTATGTTCCGACAGTGCAGACAGACTGCTGAGTGAGTGCTGAAATGCCAGTCACACAAGGACATGCCACTCACACACACACACACGCAGCCCCCACTGTGCCTAGTGTAAATATGTATGGAATTGTTTTATTTCTTGTATTTTTTGTATCGTTTTTAATGACAAAAATAAAAAGCATTTAAACAAATAACAGTTGTTCTTTTGTATATTTCTCATATACAAAAGAAGGCTGCTGGGGGGTTCCCACAATGCACTGTTTCTCATTCACCTTATTTACTTTGTTTATACTCCACTCTGCATTTAATCATTAATTGATATTAATCTCTGGCTCTCTTCCACAGCATATCTTTTCTCTCCCCTCAGCCCCCCTTTAGCAGATGCGCCCCCCCCCCCCCCCCCCCCCCCCCCCCCCCCCCCCCGCCCCCGAGCCTGGTTCTGCTGGAGGTTTCTTCCTGTTAAAGGAAGATTTTCCTTTCCACTGTCGCCAAGTGCTGCTCATAGGGGGTCATTTTGAATTTTGGGTTTTCCATCCATCCATCCATCCATCCATCCATTTTCTTCCGCTTATCCGGGGCCGGGTCGCGGGGGCAGAAGCCTAAGCAGAGAAGCCCAGGCTTCCCTCTCCCCAGCCACCTCCTCCAGCTCATCCGGAGGGACCCCAAGGCGTTCCCAGGCCAGCCGAGATACATAATCTCTCCAGCGTATCCTGGGTCTACCACGGGGCCTCTTCCCGGTGGGACATGCCCGGAACACCTCACCCAGGAGGCGGCCAGGAGGCATCCTAATCAGATGCCCGAGCCACCTCAACTGGCTCCTTTCGATGTGGAGGAGCAGCGGCTCTACTCTGAGCCCCTCCCGGATGGCCGCACTCCTCACCTTATCTCTAAGGGAGAGGCCAGCCACCCTTCGAAGGAAACTCATTTCTGCCGCTTGTATTCGCGATCTTATTCTTTCGGTCACTACCCAAAGCTCGTGACCATAGGTGAGGGTAGGAACGTAGATCGACCAGTAAATCGAGAGCTTCGCTTTTACTCTAAGCTCCCTCTTCACCACGACGGACCGGTGCAGCGTCCGCATCACTGCAGAAGCAGCCCCGATCCGCCTGTCGATCTCCCGTTCCCTTCTCCCATCACTCGTGAACAAGACCCCGAGATACTTAAACTCCTCCACTTGAGGCAAGAACTCGTTCCTGAGCCGAAGATGGCACTCCACCCTTTTCCGGCTGAGGACCATGGCCTCAGACTTAGAGGTGCTGATTCTCATGCCAGCCGCTTCACACTCGGCTGCAAACCGTTCCACTGCGAGCTGGAGGCCCCCCCCTGATGAAGCCAACAGAACCGCATCATCTGCAAAAAGCAGAGATGAGACTCTGAGGCCACCAAGGAAGAAGCCTTCCGCCACCTGGCTGCGCCTAGAAATTCTGTCCATAAAAATTATGAACAGAATTGGTGACAAAGGGCAGCCCTGACGGAGTCCAACACCCACAGGAAACAAATCCGACTTATTACCGGCTATACGGACCAAGCTCTCACTGTGGTTGTACAAGGACTGAATGGCCCGCAACAATGGGCCAGACACCCCATACTCCCGCAGAACCTCCCAAAGAACACCCCGAGGAACACGGTCGAATGCCTTCTCGAAGTCCACAAAGCACATGTAGACTGGTTGGGCAAACTCCCACGCACACTCGAATATCCTTGAGAGGATAAAGAGCTGGTCCAGCGTTCCACGACCAGGACGAAAACCGCATTGTTCCTCCTGAATCCGAGGTTCGACTAACGGACGCACCCTCCTTTCCAGCACCCTGGCATAGACCTTACCGGGGAGGCTGAGTAGTGTGATCCCCCGAAAGTTGGAGCACACCCTCCGGTCTCCCTTCTTAAAGATGGGGACCACCACCCCGGTCTGCCAATCCAATGGCACTGCCCCAGATCTCCATGCGATGTTGCAGAGGCGTGTCAACCAAGACAGCCCTACAACATCCAGAGCCTTCAGGAACTCAGGGCGAATCTCGTCCACCCCAGGGGCTCTGCCACCAAGGAGTTGTTTAACTACCTCAGTGACCTCACCCCCAGTGATGGTCAAGTCATCCCCCTCATCCCCAGACTCTGCTTCCACTACAGAAGGCGTGTCAGTGGGATTCAGAAGGTCCTCGAAGTATTCCTTCCACCGTCCGACTATAGCCTCAGTTGAAGTCAGCAGCACCCCCCCCCCGCACTATAAACAGTGTGAGTGAAGCACTGCTTTCCCCTCCTGAGTCGCCTGACGGTTTGCCAGAATCGCTTCGATGCCGTCCGAAAGTCTTTTTCCATAGCCTCACCGAACTCCTCCCACACCCGAGTTTTTGCTTTGGCCACTACCCGAGCTGCATTCCGCTTGGCCTGTCGATACCTGTCAGCTGCCTCCGGAGTCCCACAGGCTAACCAAGCCCGATAGGACTCCTTGTTCAGCTTGATGGCTCCCTTCACCTCCGGTGACCACCATCTGGTTCGGGGGTTACCACCACGACAGGCACCAACCACCTTGCAGCCACAGCTATGAGCAGCAGCCTCAACAATGGAGGTGCGGAACATGGTCCATTCGGACTCAATGTCCTCAGCCTCCCTCGGAATGCTGTCGAAGTTCTGCCGGAGGTGGGAGTTGAAGATCTCCCGGACTGGGGCTTCTGCCAGGCGTTCCCAGCGCACCCTCACAATATGTTTAGGTGTGCCAGGTCTGTCCAGCATCTTCCCCCGCCACCTGATCCAACTCACCACCAGGTGGTGATCAGTTGACAGCTCAGCTCCTCTCTTCACCCGAGTGTCCAGAACATACGGCCGCAGATCTGATGATACGATTACAAAATCGATCATCGACCTGCGACCTAGGGTGTCCTGGTGCCATGTGCACTTATGGACATCCTTGTGTTCGAACACGGTGTTTGTTATGGACAAACTGTGGTTTGCACAGAAGTCCAATAACAAAACACCATTCGGGTTCAGATCGGGCAGGCCGTTCCTCCCAATCACGCCCCTCCAGGTCTCACTATCATTGCCCACGTGAGCACTGAAGTCTCCCAGCAAGACTATGGAGTCACCAGATGGAGCACTCTCCAGCACCCCACCCAGCAACTCCAAAAAGGGTGGGTACCCTGAACTGTCATTCGGCGCATAAGCGCAAACAACAGTCAGGACCCGTTCCCCAGCCCGAAGGCGCAGGGAAACTACCCTCTCGTCCACCGGTGAAAACTCCGACGTACAGGCAGCAAGCCGGGGGGATACAAGAATACCCACCCCAACTCGCCGCCTCTCACCGAGGGCAACTCCAGACTGGAACAGAGTCCAGCCCTTCTCCAGGAGACTGGTTCCAGAGCCCAGGCCATGCGTTGAGGTGAGCCCAACTATATCTAGCTGGTATCTCTCGACCTCACGCACTAGCTCAGGCTCCTTCCCCACCAGAGAGGTGACATTCCATGTCCCAATAGCCAGTTTCGATAGCCAGGGATCGGTCCGCCAGGGCCTCCGTCCTCGGCCACCGCCCGACACACACTGCACCCGACCCCTACGACACCTCCTGCGGGTGGTGGGCCTGCAGGAGGGCGGGCCCATGTAACCTCTTCGGGCTGCGCCCGGCCAAGCACCACGGGCTAATGCCTGGCCACCAGACGCTCTCCCTCGAGCTCCCTCCCCAGGCCTGGCTCCAGGGTGGGGTCCCGGTAACCCTATCCCAGGCAGGGTAAACTGTTCCCTTGTTTTTTCACTCATAAGGGTCTTCTGAACTGCTCTTTGTCTGGACCCTCACCCAGGACCAGTTTGCCATGGGAGACCCTACCAGGGGGACAAGCCCCCAGACAACATAGCTCCTGGGATCACTGGGACACACAAACCCCTCCACCACGATAAGGTGGCGATTCATGGAGGTTTTCTCTGTATTATTGTAGGGTCTTTACCCACAATACAAAGCGCCTTGAGGCGACTGCTTGTTGTGATTTGGTGCTATATAAATAAAATAAAATTGAATTGAATTGAAATTGAATTGAAAAAACAGGCCTTTTTTGTTGTTGTTCTTTTAAATGAGAACTAAAGCATTTTAATACTTCTTCCTTCACAAATAAACAAGACACGACTTAACACCTGCATCAAACTATAAATGGCCCGTGTTCCTCCCTCAAAGTTTTCCCTTGTTGCTGGTTATTTGAGTCTTCCTGTTATTGTCTAAAAGGTTGAAAATTCCACTCTGTCTTCTGTGTAAGTGTCCTAGAATCTGCAGTGCTCTCTTGGTGTAACATCCATGTCCTTTGCAGACTTGGATGTTCACCAATGTTGCCCTACAAAGTGGCTGCCCTACAGCCCATGTTTCTGTTCAAAACTAAAGTACAAAATCTGGGAGGGAGACAGGACAAAACACATACTGTGGAAAGAAGAGAGGGCTCAATAATAACTAATGATTACATGCAGAGTGGCATATAAACAGAGGAAAAGAGGTGAATGAAAAAGAAACCCTGAGTGCATCAGTGCCCTAGGCCTATTGCGGTATAACTAAAGGAGGGTTCAGGGTCACCTGATCCAGCCCTAGCTGTTTGTACACAAAGCTCAGATTGCACTGCTTACCTTGATTGTCATGATAGAACATCATCGGCTCATATATATGATTAATGACAGCATTTTTATGCCTCATAACAAAATCCAATTTTAACATCAAATACAACAAATTCTGCTAATGGTTCATGGTTTCATTGTATGGTATTATCTAACAAGGATGTCAGCTTTACAGAGCAACAGGTGGTTAGCTTCCTACAATCCAAAAGTATTGAAGTGGACTACAACAGCACTGACCTTCTACCCTCTGCTCTGAAAAAATGACAGGGCTAAGCACCCATCATAATGAGCTTTGTTAGAAGAAAATAGAAAACTGCACTAAAAAAAAAAAAAAAACATAAGGGAAGAAACTGAAAGGAACAGCTAACAAAATGAAATGCTGACATCACCAGGACAGCACTGTTGGGTCGTGGTTCCCCAGTTTCTTTTGGGCCAAAATGAAGTCCTTAATTAAACTTAATTGAAACCAAAGTTTTCAAAAACAAAAATCACTGGGATGAACAGGATCCAAATGCAGGCTATTTATTAGACATATTGGTTACACAAAACATGGACAAAACCTCTGATCATATGCCATGGCAAATATAGGTTAAACAAAGAATCACACACAGAAAAAGACAGGAAGACAGACAGCACCAGAAATAAAAAAATGTTATACTTTGAATTCAATTCAGTTCAATTTTATTTTATTTATATAGCGCCAAATCACAACAAACAGTCACTTCAAGGCTCTTTGTATTGTGGGTAAAGATCCTACAACAATACAGGGAAAACCCAACAGTCAAAACGACCCCCTATGAGCAGCACTTGGTGACAGGGTGAAGGAAAAACTCCCTTTAACAGGAAGAAACCTCCAGCAGAACCAGGCTCAGGGAGGGGGGGTCATCTGCTGAGGGGGCTGAGGGGAGAGAAAAGACATGCTGTGGAAGAGAGCCAGAGATTATTAACAATTCAGAGTGGAGTACAAACAAAGTAAATAAGGTGAATGAAAAGAACCAGTGCTTTATGGGACATTATACATACCTTTTTAATGAACACAATGATTAGCTGAAGTTTATGCAGTAAATAATGATGATACGCCATCCGTCCATCTATTTTCTTCTGCCTATTCGGGGCTGGGTTGAGGTAATCTCCGTGAATTCCAAACCTTATCGTGGTGGAGGTATTTGTGTGTCCCAGTGATCCCAGGACCTATGTTGTCCAGGGGCTAATGCCCCTGGTAGAGTCTTCAATGCAAATTTGTCGTGGGTGAGGGGCCAGACAAAGAGCAATTCCAAAGACCCCTATGGAAGAATCATCAAGCGAACTGTTTACCCTGCCCAGGATAGGGTTACCTTGGCCCCACCCTGGAGCCAGGCCTGGATAGGGAGCTCGAGGGAGATCGTCTGGTGGCTGGGCATTAGCCCGTGGTGCCACGTAGTGCCTCCTCTCTGCAGCCCAGAGAGGAGGCAGGTGCCCGCCCTCCTGTAGGCCCACCACCTGCAAGGAGCGTCGTAGGGGTCAGATGCAATGTGTAATACTCTTCTTACACAATATGAAAATCATAATGATGATGATACTTTACACACACAACATTTCAGACTGAAGTAGTTCAAAGGCCAATATCCACATAAAATACAGAACATTTTATGTATGAGACAGCTTCTTTTAAGGAGCAGAATATGCATTGTGTCATTTTGCGGTATGAAAGATGTTGCAGCTCACTCAAGCTGATGGTTCCACGTGGGCCAAAAAGAGCCCGAGGAGCACAGAGACATTTGAGTTTAAATCCAAGAAGCCTGAAGCACTTCTTTATGTGGCTGTGTTCAGTTTAGTTGTACGTTCCTCTGCAGTTTTGGAGGTTAAACTCCTGATATGTGTCAGTCTTTCTATAAAGACTGTTAAATAACAAGCTGTTGTTACCATATGTGCTTTGCAAAGATTCAGGAGTGCTGCCAGCTTAAACTGTGCTGCAGGCAGTTTCCAGTTTTTCTGGTCTGAAAACTTATGTGAGACTGAAAGCAGTAAACAGCATCGGTCATCAGTCATCATACATGAAACAAAGCAGCTTTGTTTCAAAGATGAAAGCGACAGATAACACTCAGTTTCATTAGCAGATCAGGACCAACCTGTTCAGGTGTGACTGTGTTTAGGCGCCACTGTCATGTTTTGTACTTTTAACCCTTTAAAGCCTGAACCATGAAATAACTGTCATAAAATTCTTCTTTTTTTTCCTTTTTTTTTTGCTCATTGAACTTCACGTCTATAACTCACTTGTTCCTTTTGTTGATTTTTCTTGAAATTAGTGTCATAAACTAGGTGGTCACCATTGATTAACAGTCTGCTCACAGTGTTGTTTTCCATGTTTTTGTTTTGTTTTTTGTCTGTTTTGTTGTTGATGTGTGTAACAGGTCTCTCTTATGAATGAGACAATGAGTCTCAAGAGATTTTCCTGTATAAATCAAGGATTAATTAAAAAAAATGTCATTGTTCATCGTTAAATTTTTTTCCTACCAAATTTCAATTGATATACTATATTCCAATCAGTTATTAATCACAGTTGTCATACATCCGCTCTTCTTCCTTCTATATACACAGTTAATTTCATACCCATCCAGCTCAAAGTCCATTTCTTTCTCTGCATTAATCCATGTTTCAAATATGGCAATCATTTTGAAAGTTTTCTGTGAATTGATTTAAGTATTCCGTGATGTTGTTGAAATCAGCATGCAGATTTCTGCTATTAAAATGGATTATTGATCATTTGTTATCCAATTTAATGGTGTGACTAAATTGTTCATTAGTGTAAAAGCAGCAGATGTTGGAGCAGAAATTATCCTCTGGGTCTCTATCCTTCTCCAAATCCAGAATGTTATAGTCAGTTCCAATTTATCATGAACAGAATTCCTTTGAATTATATTATATATTTGATGTTGTCTCCAGATGCAGCTGAAATTCTTTAAGCCTGTGCCATTTAGTGCATTGTGTCACATCATTTGTCTATTCCTACCTTTGGTGTATGATCAGTTCTTATAATACATTTTATTTGTGGGCACCTTTCAAGATTCTCAAGGTCACCTTATAGAGTATACATAAAGTAATATATAGAAGAAGAAGAAGAAGAAGAAGAAGAAACAGCCTTTATATAACAACAAAAAGAGGCAAAAAACAGTAAAAGGAACAATAAAACAGATTGAGCCAAGCACAACAGTAAAGCCAAGCCAAGTTTATTTATAAAGCACTTTAAAAAGAGTAACCACTGACCAATGTGCTGTACATCCAAAGAAGCACACCAGTAAAAAAAATCTAAACAAACACACCGGTGCTAGAAAAAACAATCAATTTTTAAAAATGTAACACTTAATATTAGAACATCAATAAATATACAGTAAAGCAAGATTCCGACTGTTCGTTTTAACAGGTGAGTTTTTAGATGGGATTTGAAGAGTGATGGACTGTCAATGTCCTTCAAGGACTGTGGGAGTGAGTTTCAGAGGCTGTGGAACAGAATGCTCTGGACCACATTGCAGAGAGGCAGACAGGAGGTGTAGTGAGAAGCATGGAAGAAGAGGACCGAAGTGTATGTGTGGGAGTGTAAAAATGAATGAAAGCAGTGATATATGGGGGTGCAGGGTTATGAAGAGGTGAGTGGGAGAATCTTATATTCAATACGGGAATCATTGGAGTTCCTGAAGGATGAGGGTGACGTGTTGAGTGTAGGGGGTTTGGGTTATGATGTAGGCAGCAGAATTCTGGACCATTTGAAGTTTACAGAGGAGTTTGAGTGGTAAACCGGAAAGAAGTCAGTTACAGTAATCAATGAGAGAAGTAAACAGGGCGTGAAAAGGGATAGTGGTGCTGGAAGAAGGTGGTTGATATTGTGTAGATAGAAATATGAAGACTGTCATGGTTCTGGGCCGGTGGCCCAATGTTTTGTGTTCCTTTTGTATAGTCCTGTTTTGTTGCGATGGAATTTGAAGAACACATGTCAAAAAAGGGCAACAGCAATTTTTAAGTGTTACAGCAACATATGCATCCATCCAGACTCAACGAAGGCCTTGTATATTTGAGGAAGACTATTAGATAAATATTAGCATGCTCTAATCTCTGTAATAAAATATTATGGTCAACAGTATCAAAGCTGCACTGAGGTCCAACAGGACAAGAACAGAGATGAGTCCACTGTCAGAGGCTGTAAGAAGATCATTGGTAACGTTCACTAATGCTGTTTCTGTACTGTGATGAATTCTGAAACCTGACTGAAACTCTTCAAATAAACCGTTCCTCTGCAGATGATCAGTGAGCTGTTTTACAACCACTCTTTCAAGAGTCTTTGAGAGACACGGAAGGTTGGAGATTGGCCTATAATTAGCTAAGACAGCTGGGTCAGTGATGGCTTTTTAAGTAGAGGTTTAATTACAGCCACCTTGAAGGTCTGTGGTACACAGCCAACTAATAAAGACTGATTGGTCATTTTTAAGATTGAAATAAAGGTAGGAAAGTTCCTTCTGACTTTTGCTATTCTTTCTACTACTTTTTGTACTTCTCTATAGTGAAAAACTCTCAAAGCACACATCACATCTGGGATGGTCTTTCTCAGCATGAAGTCATACTGCTGCTCACTGATCATCACCTCCCTTCCTAGCCTCAACAACTCTTTTGCATATCTTCATCAACTTTATCTCTCTGTAGTTCCTATAGGTCTGCACATCAGCCTTATTAATGAACATCAGTACCAGTACACTTCTTCTCCATTCCTCAGCATCCTATCACTGTCCAAGATTGTCTTAAACAGTCTGGTTAAAAATTCCACTGCCCTCTCCCCATAACTCCACAGATATGTTGTCTGGACCAACCACCTTTGATACCTGCTCTCACTTTGTCCTTACCAATCCTCAATACTGCCTGACTCACTAACTGTGCTACAGCTGCCCTCTTCTTGTTGGGTGAAAGATCTTGGGCCAAAATGATCAATTTGTCTGGTCAGTACTTTGTGGATTTAGCTTTTTGGATTTTATTAAAAGTAAAAACACTCTAAAAAAGATCATCTGGAGAAAAGTGCACTTTATGGCAAAACAGTTTATTTAAACATGCACAAAAACAGCAAATTTAGCAGGCAAAAAAAAGCAAAAGCATTCCTGGGGTGTATGCCTTACACACATGTACCAGCTTTAGACAAAGACAAATTGACCTGGGCTCTCTCATAAATATAGATCGAGGTAGACCCGTCCTAGTTTATTAATTTAAAAAAAGTAATGCGTACAAACACTAGACCGTGTATGAGCATCAGTGTGGTAATTGCCTCTATGTGAAGCATGCCTAATGTGGCACACATATCAGGCCCAACTGATCTCCAGTTTGTTTTAACCGGCCTGCCCTGCAGCATCTCCCCTCTAGATTAAATCTTCTTGAGTATGGCATGGCTTTTTGCCCGCTCCCCTGGCAGTTGTGGCCTAGGGGTGGCTCGGGCCTCTTTTGTGTGTGGGGGCTCTGCTGGGCGTCGGGGTGGTTCTCAGGTGCCTGGGGCCTCGGGGCCGTGTTCTCGGCTCTTGCTGGGGGAGCTGGCCTGCGATGGAGTGGGCTGCTTATTGCCTCTGGCTATCTAGGTTCTTTCCCTTTGACCGCGGAGGCTCTGTCTGAGGTCTCCCTGCTTCTGCCTCTGGGGTGTGCACGCAGTTGCCAACTGGATGTGCAACCTCAGGTCTTCTGGGCTCCTGGTAGGCTGTGGATTGCCCGGGTCCCCTGTGTCCTTCCCTGTCCTGAGGGGCGTGGTTGCGGCTTCTTTCCCTCATTATTGAGTATGTTCCATGACAGACAGACACACACACACACACACACACACACACACACACACACACACACACACACACACACACACACACACACACACACACACACACACGCACGCACACACTTATCCCTCTTCTAACCCCTTCTTTCCTGCCTGTCAGGCCTGGCATGAAAAAATACATGAAAAATACAAACATTAACAAGAGTAGCATATAGAACACTTATAGAGCTGCTCTTGTAAAAGCAAATATGTTTGGTACACCAGTGCATTCAGATCATCATTCTGATTGTGAAAACTGCCAGACATGACAGGCTTAAAAAAATAGAAAAAAAAATGTTGAGTATAAACACTTTGCCACCCTAAGTGTTTTTAGCTGCCAGCTGTACCACAACCTCCTTTCAGGACCAAGTATACCAGGCTGGGGCAGCATATAAGGCATACAACACAGAGGCAGAACTCTGAGTTCACATACAGTTTACTCACTAAGGCACACAAAACATTTTGCCATGCAGATTATATGTAATATATTAAATGACCTTCAAATAAGAGTGAAATTCCATCAAGTATATTCAATGAAAGTAAAGATTAGGATATTAAGTGTGAGAATACATGTAGTTTGTTGAATCATTCTTATAAAATCAGATTACCATGTTACATGTGGTAAATGCCATCAATTTTCTTCCAATTATCCTTTTCAGGGTCCTGGAGAGGCTAGAGCCTATTCCAGTATACTCCCTGGACAGGTGATTAGCCTGTCACAGGGTAACACAGAGAGACAGACAACCATTCACACCTATGGACAATTCAGACTCTCCAGTTAACCTAACCCCACTAAGTGCATATGTTTGGACTGTGGGAGGAAAGCTGCTCTTTAAAAGATTCAATAGTAGTAGATCTCAGGTGTAATGGTGGTATATTCCAGAGTTTAGGAGCTGCAACCTCATCTGTACAGTCTCCATTAGTTTTCAGTTTAGAGCGAGGAACCACCAACAGATTTTGGTCAGAAGATCTCACTGTGCTGTGTGTTATGTATGAGTGTGTAGCAGAAGGGAAATCATTTCTGGTATTCTCTTGTATTGTTAATCACCTGGCCAATGGTGTTATGAGGTCATAGTATAAATGTAGTGGCTGCCACTCTGCAATTAATCGTGAGGTTTTTTTAATCTCTGGGTCTCTAACACAGTGTGTCTTTTGTCCTTGAGGTGACTGTTTGTTGTGATTTGGCAGTATATAAATTGAACTGAACTGAATTGAGTGATCAGAGTGTTTCTCTAACAGGAGGACGCTCAGGAGTACAGAAACACTGAGGCACCAAACCCAACCCAAAACCCAGGATAAAGAGGTTCAGTGAATGTGGTGTTGAAGGTGTGGAGGTGGATCAGAGTGTCAGAGGAGACTCTGTAGAAGGACAGAGTGCCAGCAGGACAGTCCACATACACTGCTACTCTGTTAGAGAGAGAGGAGGAGGAGGAGGAGGAGGAGATGGACGTTCCTCTGTTATTGTGCCAGACAGAACGAGGACCATCATCAGAGCAGCTCAGACTCCAGGACTGATCATTCCATCCAAACCCACAGTCATTACTAACTCCTTTCCTTTTGATTCTTCTGTAACTCACTGATATTTCAGCGCCTCCGCTCCACTCGACCTCCCAGTAACAGCGACCAGTCAGACCATCTCTACACAGCAGCTGATAATAGACATCAAACCTGTCTGGATGATCAGGATATGACTGAACCTCCACACGTGTCACCTTCTTGTTGTTGTCAGACAGTTTGAGTCTCTTGTGTACTGTGTTTGTGTCGATAGTGAGTTGACAGGAATCTGATGGAGAGAACAAACACAATCCAGCTGCAGTTATTGATCCATCATCTGTTCATTGATTGACACTTTGATGATGACTCCTGACATCAGAGATGTGAATGAGTGATGTGACAGTTTGAAGATGGTTGAATGTGTGCTGCTTTGTTTTCATCAATCACATTAAAAACACACTTACACTTCCTCAGACCTGGGATCAGCCATCGCACTCCAGCAGGCTCCGCCCTGAAAGGAGGAGGGGGGTCAGAGCAGCACAGTCTCTGTCAGCATGCACACATGGACATTACATCACTCTCATACACACACTGTTACACACTGATAAAGGAACAGTCCAACATTTTCACACGTACACTTCAATTCGTATGTGGATGAAACTGCTGGTGATTTGGACTCAATTCCTCCTTATTACCTTTAAATTTTATCATTCATTTTCTAAAAGGACAAAGAATCACTGAGTCTGACCTGATAATTGTAGAGTTTGGACTCTTCAGCATCTTCACTCCTGACTCCCGCAGGTCATTGTTACTTAGGTCCAACTCTCTCAGACAAGAAGTTTGGGATGTGAGAACTGAGGACAGAGTGTCACAGCTTCTCTCTGAGAGGTTGCAGCCACTCAGACTGAAAAATTATTAGCCAGAAGACAATGAGACTGATGTTAAATTGTATACATGTAGCCCAGATGTTTATATGGGGATTAAATATGCATAATTCCTGTGGACACAAAAGCAAAGCTAACGTAGGTGTAATGTACTGTGGATGTAATGTGTATTATATCATAGAGACCAGCACAGTCTCTGTCAGCATGCACACATGGACATTACATCACTCTCATACACATGCTGTTAGACACTGATAAAGGAACAGGCCAACATTTGACAATTTGGACTGATCCTGGATCTGTCACTACACCACTGAATTGAATGAAATGTGACTGATTCAAACTGTGACCTTCATTATCTTTATATCTTATGTTTAGTGTAATGAATAGAATAGAAAAGAAAAGAATAGAATAGAATAGAATAGAATAGAATAGAATAGAATAGAATGACTTTAATTGAATTATACAGTGTACAGTTCATCTGAAGGGAAATCAGTCTGTGGAAACACAAAGTTTCTTTGAAGACTTTGAGAAGGACAGTTTCCTCCTTTAAAAAGATATTTCTGGTGGCCTGCAACAAAGTAGCTCTAAACCACTGTCTGGTCTCATCAACCCCCTGTCCATACCCTACAGGCCCTGGTCACACATGGCCTTGGACTTTGTAACTGGTTTACCACCCTCTGACAGCAAAGCTGCGCACTTTATTGCCCTGGTTAAATTACACTCTACCACTAAAATGGCAGACATTCCAATTAATCAAATATTTCGACTCCATGGCATCCCCATAGGAATAGTTTCAGATCACAACCCTCAATTCATATCTCAGCTCTGGAAAACCTTTTTCACTGCTCTGAGCAGTAAGGTCTGTCTCAGTTCTGGTTTCAATCCTCAAAACAATGGCCAGACTGAACATTTGAATCAAGAACTAGAGACTTCCTTAATCTGTGTGTCATAACCCTTCCACCTGGTGCTCTCAACTGGCCTGGATTGAGTTTGCCCATAACTGCCTCACCTCCTCTACCACAGGTCTCTCACATTTTGAAGTGTCTTTAGTATATATACTGATTTGTTTCCTGCACTGGAGTCCCATGTTCCCACACTTACTTCCTAAGAAATTTGAAAGTAAGGGAGTCTGCGAACAGACTAGATCAGCCCTTCTTCAAACTTCCACCCGTAACCAGCGTTCAGCCAATTGTCATCAGACCCTGGTTCCCGACTACAAGACGGGCCAAAAGGTTTGGTTATGTGCTAGAGGTATTCCACTGTGCTCTTTGTCTAGGAAATTGGCTCCTCATTATATTAGCCCTTACAAGGTTGAGATTGTTTTGAGCCCTACTGCTGTGAGGTGTCGGCTTCCTTCACACTTCCAGATCCACCTGAACTTTCATCTTTCTCAGGTTAAGCCAGTGTTGACCTGTCCACTGTCCACATAACAATTTCTCAGTGAGTGAGTTGCTGAGTGGGGGAAATGACTTGAAGCATGAGCCGTTCGTGGTGTACCGGTGTCTTCCATTTAGGACTATGCTTCTTCTGAAGCTTGGAAAAAAGCAACATGACTTTTTTAAGTTCCATGAAGACGTCTAACCTCTCACTGAAGAACTGTTAAACCTGTTAAATCCAGAATTGAATGTAAAATTCTTCTTCTCACATACAAGGTCTTGAATAATCAGCGTCGAGTGAAGTCAGTTGAGGTTGAGATCTTGGTTACTCGATGGCCTATACCCGGTACTATGTGGACAATCATAATTCTGATTTATAAAATTGTTAAAAAAAAGTTGATTTAAATGAATGTAATAAATAATCTGCATGATTTTTTGTCAATTGATAAGAATGTGTGTAACACAGAAATGATTTAAAGCACAACATGTAAAGGAAGTTGTGAAATCTCGGAGAATCACTGAGCAGGGTAAGATGAGGAACAGAAACCGTTGCTTAGAAACCAGTAGGAGCAAAGTTGAAAACATGTCCAGACATGTTCAGAATGGAGAGTATCTAAAAGGCCCAATGAAATAATGGTTAAGTCCAACAGTCCCATAAATGGGTATGGATGGTGGGGTGATAATTTGTAATGATGATGTATAAAAACTAGGATGTGCCCTAGACTTCAGCTATAAAAGACGGTGCTCTGAAGCATCGGACGAGAATTTCAGGAGCTCCTTCCCCAGACCAGAACTGCTCTGCTGAGAGGACATGACCAAGCCCTCCGTGGATTAATTCGACCTCGAACTGTTCTGCTGGATTCTCCCTGCCGACTGAAGTTGGAAGTTACTCTGCTTTAGGATTTCTATCTTTTGGACTTTGGACTAAGTCAGAGAAGAGTTCTGAATTAAAAAGCGAGGATTACAAGAAAGGACAGAAGGACAGAAAAACATCTCTCTATGGACTTCCCCTTTTTCCCCACTTCACTGAGGCAGCAACGGACTGGACATTGGGTGTGGTCGCTTCGGCCAACTGACTCATCTGAAGTCCTTTCTTACCAAAAAGGATTTTAAACAATTGGATATTTTCAAGCCCCTTCATCTACCCAGCTCTTAAGTATATCATCTTGATTAAGATCTAGCAATTCTGGAACGTATGCTCTGAGATTGATTCATTTTGATTCTGAATTTTGAGTTTTTAAGTTGATTGCTGAATTTAGAGAATTGATTGAGAATTGATTTTGAGCTAATTGCAACCTGCTTGAGCTGAAACCTGCATAATAAAATTTGACTTTTAAAAGTCAGTAAAATTCTTTGGAGAATTATTTTCCCCATTAACAGTACATCTATTTTCATGGAATAGTAAAACTCTAGGCGAGTTAAGCTCTAACATCTAGCTCTGTGTGGACACACTAGTCTTTAAGTATCCACTTCAACTTTACTTATGTCCCTTGGGCTCACTGTCCGAGCCGATAAATAAATCCTGGCACGATTCCAAGTGCATTGATCAAGGGGTAAGCCACTACAACTGACGGGATTATACTTCAGGGTCAGCTGTGTGAGCCTCCCTGACTGGCAGCATCGGAGTATAGTGAAGCAGGGCAGACGTTAGGATTATCAGTGGTAAGATGTCAGGCGAGTTACCCCGCCACAGCTTTAAGTAGTGTCACAGAGTTGCAGATGAGGGTAATACCCCGCTGACACATGTGGCCAGGACCCTATTGAAACGGAGAAGCTGTCACAGATATACCTGTGGGATCTAACATCAGGCCCCATCTTATGTTAAAGACCTCATAGTCCCATATCACCCAAATAGAGCACTTTGCTCTCAGACTGCTGGCTTACTTGTGGTTCCTAGGATACCTAAGAGTAGAATGGGAGGCAGAGCCTTCAGCTTTCAGGCCCCTCTTCTGTGGAACCAGCTCCCAGGTGGGATTCAGGAGACAGACACCCTCTCTATTTTGGGAGGGGCCCAGAGAAAACTACAGAGTCAGACATTGTTTTGGCAAAGTTACACACTGACTCAATATTAACTTTAGTGACCTCCGATTGTTGTAACTGGGTGTCATTACTACCAATGTGAATTGTTATTTTACCAAATCTATGTTTAGCCTCAGCCAGCCATTTCAGATTTCCTCCTATGTTGCCTGCTCTCGCCCTGAACTATGTTTGCTGGTGTCGAAAACATGGAAAGGTAAAGGTAGAAAGAAAAGCAGCGAGACCCAAACAGACCAGAGTAGGAATCCGTGTGGAATATATAATATTTAATCAAAAACAGCATGAAAAGGAGGAGCTGGGACTGCAAATTGGCTTTGGAAAGGTTTGTGTCCTGACCTGAGAGTTTCAAGTGTACAGTGTGGACTATTCAGTCCAACAGACAGAAGCTTCATTCCTAAATCCTGCAGGTTGTTGTTACTCAGGTCCAGGTGTCTCAGACTACAGGACTGAGAGCTGAGAACTGATGACAGAGCTTCACAGCTTCTTTCTGAGAGTTTACAATCACTTAATCTGAAAAGATAAACATTATTATTAAATGAAGTCATCTGAAATGTTAAATCTAAACTTTTGGGCAAAGAAAAAGCATATATTTGTTTGGAGTACAGCTCCCAAATATCTAAAAGACTTAAAACTGAATTCCATTCAAATTCAAATGAGCATATTGTAGTAATTCCTCTGATACAAGGGTATGAGCTCTCCCTTCTGTGGTGTGTGTTTAATGTATATAGTACAATTTGTCCATAGTCAGATCTTACCCGTGTATTTTATTGATTTCTTGATTTTTTTTGTTTGTTTGTTTGTTTGTTTTTTGTTTTAGCATTTTTTTTGTGACCCTTATCCTGCAGTAACAAGTTAATTTCCCCAATGTGGGATAAATAAAATTTATCTATCTATCCATCCTCCCATTTTCTTCCACTTATCATTTTTGCAGTGGGGCTGGAGAGTATCCCAGCCATCATATGGCAAGAGGCAGGGTACACCCTGGACATGTCACCAGCCTGTCACAGGGCCAACACAAAGAGACACCCAACTATTCACACCTATGGGCAATTTAGGATCACCAATTAACCTAAACCCACTAAGTGCATGTCTTTGGACTGTCGGAGGAAAGCCAAGTAAACAACATTCAAACTCCATACAGATTTCAATTCAATTCAATTCAATTCAATTTTATTTATATAGCGCCAAATCACAACAAACTGTCGCCTCAAGGCGCTTTGTATTGTGGGTAAAGACCCTACAATAATACAGAGAAAACCCAACAGTCAAAACGACCCCCTATGAGCAGCACTTGGTGACAGTGGAAAGGAAAAACTCCCTTTTAACAGGAAGAAACCTCCAGCAGAACCAGGCTCAGGGAGGGGCAGTCATCTGCCGCGACCGGTTGGGCTGAGGGGAGAGAAAGACATGCTGTGGAAGAGAGCCAGAGATTAATATCAATTAATGATTAAATGCAGAGTGGAGTATAAACAAAGTAAATAAGGTGAATGAGAAACAGTGTATTATGTGAACCCCCCAGCAGACTAGGCCTATAGCAGCATAACTAAGGGAGGGTTCAGGGTCACCTGATCCAGCCCTAACTATAAGCTTTATCATAAAGGAAAGTTTTAAGCCTAATCTTAAAAATAGAGAGGGTGTCTGTCTCCCGAATCCAAGCTGGAAGCTGGTTCCACAGAAGAGGTGCCTGAAAGCTGAAGGCTCTGCCTCCCATTCTACTCTTAAGTATCCTAGGAACCACAAGTAAGCCAGCAGTCTGAGAGCGAAGTGCTCTGTTGGGGTGATATGGGACTATGAGGTCTGTCAGATAAGATGGTGCCTGATTATTCAAGACCTTGTATGTGAGGAGAAGAATTTTAAATTCTATTCTAGATTTAACAGGGAGCCAATGAAGAGAAGCCAATATGGGAGAAATATGCTCTCTCTTTCTAGTCCCTGTCAGTACTCTAGCTGCAGCATTTTGAATCAGCTGAAGGCTTTTCAGGGAGCTTTTAGGACAGCCTGATAATAATGAATTACAATAGTCCACCCTAGAAGTAATAAATGCATGAATTAGCTTTTCAGCATCAGTCTGAGAAAGGATCTCTGGAGCTTGAAAAAGGCGACTGGACTTCTTTTTGTTTCTTGAAGACGTTTGACCTCTCATCCGAAAGGCTTCTTCAGTTCTCAACCATCAGTTCTCCTCTTTGACTCCCACCACCCTCTGGAACACAAACTTGGGGTGATCAGGACCCTACAACACCGTGCGGAAAGTGTTCCCTCTAAGGCAGAAGGGAAGCATAAGGAACACACACACATTGAGAAAGCCCTCAAAACATGCGGTTACCCCAACTGGGCCTTCATCAAATCAGCTAAGATGCACAGGAATGAAGGCCAAACACAAACTACAGAGAATAGGAAGGACAAGAGGAACAACATTGTCATCCCATATGTGTCAGGCTTGTCAGAGAAACTCAGAAGAATTTTCTCCACGCATGACATCTCAGTATACTTCAAACCAAGTCACACCCTAAGACAAAAACTGGTTCATCCCAAGGACAAACCCGCCAAACACAAGATCAGCGATGTAGTGTATGCTGTTCAGTGCAGTGAAGAGTGCTCGGACCTCTACATTGGTGAAACCAAACAGCCTCTTCACAAACGAATGGCACAACATAGAAGAGCCACCTCGACAGGACAAGATTCAGCAGTACATCTGCATCTGAAGGAAAAAGGGCACTCTTTTGAGGATGCCAATGTCCACATTTTGGACAGGGAAAACAGATGGTTTGAAAGAGGAGTGAAAGAAGCCATCTATGTCCACTGTGAACAACCATCATTGAACAGAGGAGGTGGATTACGTCACCAACTTTCCCCCGCTTACAGTGCTGTCCTGAGCTCCCTTCCCAGACGTCTCAACCCCCATTCACACCTTTGTTCCAGTGACCTCAATAGGCCACAGGAAACAATGGAGCGGAGTCCTAAATTGGTTTCAACTGAAACCACTGATTAAATATGACCCACGCCCCCTTCACACCTGGGCACATGTGTTCACGCACCTGATCAATAGAGGGTCATAACCACCTCCAGGGGACTACGCCCACAGGGGTTTAAATACCTGGGTCTCTCCACCATTTGGTTGAGAACTGAAGAAGCCTTTTGGATGAGAGGTGAAACGTCTTCAAGAAACAAAAAGAAGTCCAGTCGCCTTTTTCAAGCTCCAGAGACTACTATGACCTGGATGACTGAGAATCTACACAGACTGTGGCTACAAATGATTTTCTCTGTCTCTCATTTTACAATAGAGTCAGAGGAGTCTTCCACTACTGGTGTTTTTTTGTTCTAAAAAGATAGTATAAAGTTGGTAGTCAGAATTGTTTGTTGTGATTCGGCACTATATAAATTAATTTAATTCAGTTGTCCTCCCGTCTTCTGTAATGAGATATAGGACCATAAAAATGAGAAATATCAGACTGAGTGGCACCTTCTTCCCCAGAGCTGTGAACTCACCATCATGCAGACATGCAGATTAACACCTCACCTCTTATAAGACATGCTCTGAACAGCTACACTTTACAACATGTACCAACAATTTTACCTTTTAATTCTTTCTCTATTGTGTATACTGATTCCCCGTTGTGTATATTTATTTGTTGTCTGTCTGTCAGCATCTTAAATACTTTTAAGCATTTAAGACATCAAATTTTTAAGAATTTTTGAATCTTTAAATTACATTTTATCACGAATAAGAGTTTCTATTAGTAATACTCATTTTTTTAAAGCATAAAAAAACAGTAATGTCTACTGACCTTAGAGTTTCCAGTTTGCAGCTTGGACTGTCCTGTCCAGCCAACAGTAGCGTCACTCCTGAATCCCGCAGGTTGTTGCTACTCAGGTCCAGTTCTCTCAGACTAGATGCTTGGCATCTCAGAACTGAGCACAGAGCTTCACAGCTTCTCTCTGACAGGTTACAACTGCTCAGTCTAAAGAGATGATAATCAGAAAAGAGTTCACAAGTGGCAGATTTGCACTGCTTTTGAAAAAGCAGTTTATTGATTGATGAGAACATATATACTCACAGAGCTTTGTTGGAGGCTTTGACCACTGGCAGCAGCCTCAGCAGAGCCTCCTCTGAAGCAGAGTATTTCTTCAGGTCAAACACATCCAGATCTTCTTCTGATGACAGTAAGATGAAGACCAGAGCTGACCACTGATCAGGAGACAGTTTATCTGTGGAGAGACGTCCTGATCTCAGGGACTGCTGGATCTCCTCCACTAGAGAACCATCATTCAGTTCATTCAGACAGTGGAACAGATTGATGCTTTTGTCTGCAGACAGATTCTCACTGAGCTTCTCCTTGATGTACTGGACTGTTTCCTGATTGGTCTGTGAGCTACTTCCTGTCAGTGTCAGCAGATCTAGTAGGAGATTGTGATTGGTCTGCAATGAAAGACCCAGGAGGAAGCGGAGGAGCAAGTCCAGGTGTCCATTTGGACTCTGTAAGGCCTTGTTCACAGCACTCTGGTAGAAGGATTTTTCTGCATATTCTCTTGTTTCAGACTTCTGGGAGGTTGTTTGTTGTTCTTCCAGCAGATTGAGTCCAGAGTTGATGAAGGTCAGATGGACATGAAGAGCAGCCAGAAACTCCTGAACACTCAGATGGATGAAGCAGAACACCTTGTCCTGGTACAGCCCTCTCTCCTCTTTAAAGATCTGTGTGAACACTCCTGAGTACACTGAGGCTGCTCTGATATCGATGCCACACTCTGTCAGGTCTGATTCATAGAAGATCAGGTTTCCTTTCTGCAGCTGATCAAAAGCCAGTTTTCCCAGAGTCTCTATCATCTTCCTGTTCTCTGTCTCAGTTCCTTCATCATACTTGACCTTCTTCACCTTGGTCTGAACCACCAGGAAGTGGATGTACATCTGAGTTGGGGTCTTGGGCAGCTCTCCTCTGAGAAATTTCCTTGTAAGCTCATCCTCCAGAACTGTAGCAGTGATCTGGCAGAAAACTGGGATGTGGCACATGATGTAGAGGCTTCGTGATGTCTTGATATGGGAGATGATCCTGCTGGCCTGCTCCTCATCTCTGGATCTCTTCTTGAAGTACTCCTCCTTCTGTGGGTCAGTGAACCCTCTGACCCCTGTCACCATGTCAACACGGTCTGGAGGGATTTGACTAGCTGCTGCAGGTCGTGTGGTTATCCAGAGGCAAGCAGAAGGAAGCAGTTTCCCCCTGATCAGGTTTGTGAGAAGTACATGAACTGTGGTTGACTCTGTAGCATCAGTCACACTCTCAGTCTTGTCAAAGTCCAGGGGAGGGTGACACTCATCCAGACCATCAAAGATGAACACAACCTGGAAGTGTTCAAAGCTGCAGATTCCTGCTTCTTTGGTTTCAGGAAAGAAGTGATGAACAAGTTCCACCAAGCTGAACTTTTCCTGTTTCAGCACATTCAGCTCTCTAAAAGTGAATGGGAATATGAACTGGATGTCCTGGTTGGCTTTGTCTTCAGCCCAGTCAAGAGTGAACTTTTGTGTTAAGACTGTTTTCCCAATGCCAGCCACTCCCATTATCAGGACTGTTCTGATTTCGCTTCCAGGTGAGCCTTTAAAGATGTCTTCCTGTCTGATTGTTTTTTCTGGTCCGTCTGGTTTCCTGGATGCTGTTACAATTCGTCTGACCTCATGTTCGTGATTGACCTCTTCTGTAACTCCCTCTGTGATGTAGAGCTCTGTGTAGATCTGATTCAGGAGGGTCGGGGTTCCTTCATTAGGAATCCCTTCAAACACACGCTGGAACCTCTGCTTCAGCTTCTCTTTGAATTTAGGCTGACACTTTTGAAAAGCCTCTTAATGGAAAAATGCATCAAATAAGTACATGTCAGTAAGATAGCCAAATCATCAGCTTGTTGTACCAATGGCCATGTTGATTTACATTTAGTAAAATAGTTAGCTTAGCCTAGTTACGTAACATAAGTCTTTACAGTTTAGTCAAGTCAAGTTTATTTATATAGCACATTTAAAACAACAACAGTTGACTAAAGTGCTCTACATAAATTTAGAATTTAGAATCAATTCAGGTCCAAATCAATGTACATAACTTTAGAATCAAGAATCAATTAAGAGCCAAATTATTGTTGTTACATGTAAGAACATATAATGAGCATTTCAGAACACCCATTCACAGACAAGGACAAGCAAGAGATACAGTGGTATGCAAAGGTTTGGGCCTCCCTGACAATTTTCATGATTTTCCTTCAAACTGCAGGAATGTCTTAAAGACATTAAGGCCTGGATGACCTCTAATTTCCTGCTTCTAAATTCAGATAAAACTGAAATTCTTGTTCTCGGCCCCACAAATCTTAGAAACATGGTGTCTAACCAGATACTTACTCTGGATGGCATTACTTTGGCCTCCAGTAACACTGTGAGAAATCCTGGAGTCATTTTTGACCAGGATATGTCCTTCAATGCACATATTAAACAAATATGTAGGACCGCTTTTTTGTATTTGTGCAATATTTCTAAAATTAGAAACATCCTTTCTCAGAGTGATGCTGAAAAGCTCATTCATGCATTTATTACTTCTAGGCTGGACTATTGTAATTCATTATTATCAGGCTGTCCTAAAAGCTCCCTGAAAAGCCTTCAGCTGATCCAAAATGCTGCAGCTAGAGTACTGACAGGGACTAGAAAGAGAGAGCAGATTTCTCCCATATTGGCTTCTCTTCATTGGCTCCCTGTTAAATCTAGAATAGAATTTAAAATCCTTCTCCTCACCTACAAGGTCTTGAATAATCAGGCACCATCTTATCTCAAAGACCTCATAGTACCATATCACCCCAACAGAGCACTTCGCTCTCAGACTGCTGGCTTACTTGTGGTTCCTAGGATACTTAAGAGTAGAATGGGAGGCAGAGCCTTCAGCTTTCAGGCACCTCTTCTGCGGAACCAGCTCCCAGCTTGGATTCAGGAGACAGACACCCTCTCTATTTTTAAGATTAGGCTTAAAACTTTCCTTTTTGATCAAGCTTATAGTTAGGGCTGGATCAGGTGACCCTGAACCCTCCCTTAGTTATGCTGCTATAGGCCTAGTCTGCTGGGGGGTTCCCATGATGCACTGTTTCTTTTCATTCAAGTTATTTACTTTGTTTATACCCCACTCTGCATTTAATCATTATTTATTATTAATCTCTGGCTCTCTTCCACAGCATGTCTTTTTTCTCTCCCCTCAGCCCAACCCCCCTCAGCAGATGACTGCCCCTCCCTGAGAATAGAATAGAATAGAATGCCTTTATTGTCATTATACAGGATGTACAATGAGATTGGAGGGCCACTCCTGTTCAGTGCCATGCAACAGAAAATCAAACTCTCTAAAATCAAAATAAAAATATTATAATCTAGTATAATCAAGAAATATACAGAAAATTAACAATGTATAAAATATACAAAAAATAGAATGTATCAATATATATATATAAATTGGTGCATCTGTACATTCTGCTGGAGGTTTCTTTCTGTTAAAAGGGAGTTTTTCCTTCCCACTGTCACCAAGTGCTGCTCATAGGGGGTCGTTTTGACTGTTGGGTTTTCTCTGTATTATTGTAGGGTCTTTACCCACAGTTCAAAGCACCTTGAGGCGACTGTCTGTTATGATTTGGCACTATATAAATAAAATGTAATTTAATTTAACTGAATTGAAGATTGCTAGACAAACTGGGGCTGTGTCTGCAGTGATGCGGATGCTGCACGTGTCTGTTGTGGTGAAGAGGGAGCTGAGTGTAAAAGCAAAGGTGACCAAAAGAATGAGATCGTGATTACAAGCAGCAAAAATGAGTTTCCTCCTAAGGGTAGGTGGCCTGTCCCTTAGAGACAGGGTGAGGAGTGCAGCCATTCGGGAGGGGCTCAAATTAGAGCTGCTGCTCCTCCACATCGAAAGGAGCCAGTTGAGGTGGTTCGGGCATCTGATTAGGATGCCTTCTGGGTCCCTCTTGGGTTAGGTGTTCCAGGAATGTTCTACTGGGAGGAGGCCCCAGGTCGGACCCAGGACACGCTGGAGAGATTCTATCTCTCAGCTGGCCTGGGAACACCTTGGGGTCCCCCGAGATTACCTAGTGGAGGTGGCTGGGGAGAAGGAGGCCTGGCCTTCTCTCCTTAGGCTGCTGCCCCCGCAAACCGGCACCGGATAAATGGAAGAAAATGGATGGATGGATGGATTGTTTCTATATAAGTTATAGCATGTATAGTTCACACCAGACTCATCAGTTACAGGCTGTTTTTTTTTTTAATTCCAGTAAGACAGCAGTCAGAGAAAGACCAAATTGAAACAAGAGCTCTAATTGGTCAGCTTCATGTGGTAATAATTCAGTGATTTTTACTGAAACTATTAAACTCTTACCTTCTGATGAAAATGTCTGAGCTGGTTCTTTTTGTGTCAGCAAAACTTGTGAAGGTTTATCTGTTGGAAGAAGTATGAAATCATGAACAGGCCTTTGTAAATGTTTTCATTGTATTTTTACATGGATAGTGTAGTGGCAACACTACAGTCTTTGGAATAGGGAGGAAACCTGGACCCTCCATGGCTGATTACCAAGACTATGTGAAGTGCCCTCTGAAAGTCTACTAAAAGATGTGAGTGTAGGGTGCCTGGGTGGCTTAGTGGTGAAGCCGGTGACCACATACACACGCTGCTTTGCGGTGCGGGCGGCACGGGTTCGCGTCCCGGCCCGTAGCCGATTTGGCCAAGTATCTTTTCCCCGTTTCCTGTCTCTCTCCACTGTCACAAAAAGCTGCTGTGTCCAAAAATGCAAAAAAAAAAAAAGATGTGAGTGTAGTGCTACGGATGATCCCCACCTTAAACATCTGCTCTATCCCATGGCAACAGCAATCCTCGAGATTGTTGACTGTAAGATGACAGGTAGCCACAAGAAGCATTACCCTCTGTGGAAAAGAAGACTAAAGAAAAATATCAAGGCGCCATGGAGGGAATTTAGTAAGCTATCAGAGCTGAAGAAAGGAATACCTAAGAAGTACAACAAGCTGTCCCTTGCTGAGGCCTTACTACCAAGCAAAGATTCACAGCGTTGGCTAACCACTTGAAGAGGTATACCAGAGACATAGAAGCCAGGAGAATAAACCAGATCAAAACTCTAATAGCTGGCTAACTTCCCTTCATACTGCCTTGATCTTAGGCTCTAGTTGTCTTTTCCATAGAGGGTACTGCTCCTTGTGACTGTTCATCTCATAGCCAACCACCTCAAGTATCTCTGCTGCTGCAGTATAGATCAATTGCTTGGTTTCAGTGATTGTCCATAGGGATTGTCCATAGTGCTGCATTTTCATTTAGCAGACTGTCAGAGGGTACATTTGAGTCAGTGTTAAAATAGTAATATTGTTAATATGTAATACAGCTTATGAGTTTATGAATAGGTTTCATAACATTAATTTCACATTATCTGCAGACTGCACCAAATGTTTCATGTTAATTCTTCCTTGCACTGACTTGTATGAGTCTTCACTTTGTCCAAAATCTTCCTTGTGACTTCCACAGCATCTTCAGTTTTGTATATCTGGGTCATCAAATTTACTGTTTTCTGTTTGTCAGCTGTGTGAAGATCATTCTTTGGGATGGCTGGTAAACCATCCAGAAATTCAGGTTTCTGCAGATACCACTTAAAATATCTCAGTTCCTTCTCTCCCAAATGTCCCAGTGTCTCCAGAAGCTCTGTCATCTTTGCACTGTAAAAACACAAGAGAAAAGTTTTTAACTTTTTTTAAAATTAGTTTTAATTATTTTTTAATCTATTAATTACCATATCTATTATAGTATCTGCAATACCTATAATATCTCTCAGGGGTTAATTAGAATCTTCCATTCTTGTCTGATTAATTTCTTAACTGCTTATCATATTCAAAGTCACAGAGTGACAGGTAAAATAATAAGTAAATCTCTGGATATGTTCATACCAGTTATTTAGAGAACCAATTGATTATTATTATTATTATTACCAATAATTAAATCTGACTGTGAAAAACCTGATAACTGGTGTTCATCTTTAGATTAGATTAGATTCAACTCATTGTCATTGTGTGCACAAGGCACACAACGAAATAATCGTTCTAGATCACTCATCCAGGGACGAGCATCTGTGGTCATGCAGCCAGAGACCGGCGCTACCGTTAGACAATGTGGTTTAAGTATCTTGCCCAAGGACATAACGCAGCACAGGGACAGGGGCTTGAACCTGCAACCTTTCGGCTGCAAGGCGAGCGTCTACCCACTTCGCCACTGCCATTTTATCCAACTGTTTTGGTGATAATTAGACATTTTCTGTCTTAATATGTTTGAAAGTGAAATGGTCTTTTCCTCCTCCCCTCAAAAAAAAAACCAAAAAAACAAACAGGAAAAAAAGTAAATTCAAACCTAAATCCTTATTATTGTGAGGTCATGATGCTAACCTCTGCACCACCTGAACACATGGAAGTGACAAGTTCAGACTGCCTAGACACTCAAATTAAACTAAGCCTAGCATGCAGCTCATACTGCCATCATTTATATGGAGAATTTTTCAAATGACATCAGTGTGTTGTATATTCTTGAAAAGGCTGCTGGTAGTAGCAGTCTCTGTGCCCAGAGCATGTAGCTGTCTGATTAAAACCAGACAAATGTCAGGAAAATGTTTTATTTAAAAATGATTTATCGCTGCATTTTGGAAATAACTACTAGGTCAGAATCAGAATCAGAAGGTTTTTATTGCCATATGGGTGAACAGGTTCACAGCATTAGGAAATTGCTGCGGTACTTCGTGCTTACATAAAAAACAAATAAGTATAAAAACTATAAGACAATGTACAAATATACAAATTACAAATACACAGAGATATTAGAACTATAACTATAATACAATATTACAAAATTACAAAATATACAGTGCAGACAGACAGGTGCATAAACACAGGGTCATCAGCGTTTGTGGAGGGTGGTGGTAACAGTCTTAGGGTTATTGTTCATGAGTCCAACAGCAGAGGGGAAGAAACTGTTCTTATGGCGGGAGGTTCTGGTCCGTATGGACCGTAGCCTCCTGCCTGAGGGGAGAGGGTCAAAAAGTCTGTGCCCAGGGTGAGAGTGGTCGGCTGTGATCCGACCTGCACGCCCCAGTGTCCTGGAGGTGTACAGGTCCTGGAGAGATGGGAGGTTACAGTCAATCACCTTCTCAGCAGAGTGCACAACGCGCTGTAGTCTCTGTTTGTCCCTAGTGGTGGCTCCAGCGTACCACACAGTGATGGAGGAGGTGAGGATGGACTCAATGATGGCAGTATAGAACTGCACCATGGTCCTTGCTGGCAAGTTGAATTTCTTCAACTGCCGCAGGAAGTACATCCTCTGCTGGGCCTTTTTGACGACAGAGGTGATGGTGGGCTCCCACTTGAGGTCCTGGGTGATGGTAGTTCCCAGGAAGCGAAAAGAGTCCACTGTGGTGATGGGGGTGTCAGTCAGGATGATGGAGGGTAGAGGGGCTGTGTGCTTCCTAAAGTCCACTATAATCTCCACTGTCTTCTGGGCGTTCAGTACCAGGTTATTGTGGCTGCACCAGGACACCAGACGTTTGACCTCCATCCTGTAGGCCGACTCGTCCCCGTCTGAGATGAGTCCGATGAGAGTCATGTCGTCTGCAAACTTAATAAGCTTGACAGACTGGTGGTCAGAGGTGCAGCAGTTGGTATACAGGGAGAAGAGCAGAGGAGAGAGGACACAGCCCTGAGGAGTGCCGGTGCTGATGGTCTGGGAGTCCGCGACATTCTTCCCCAGCCTCACGTGCTGCTTCCTGTTCATCAGGAAGTCAATGATCCACCTGCAGATGGGATCAGGCACGTTCATCTGGGACAGCTTGTCTTGGAGGAGATCAGGGATGATGGTGTTGAAGGCAGAGCTGAAGTCCACAAACAGGATCCTGGCGTAGGTTCCCTGGGAGTCCAGATGCTGTAGGATAAAGGGCAGAGCAAGGTTGATGGCGTCATCCACAGACCTGTTTGCTCTGTAGGCAAACTGCAGGGGGTCCAGAAGGGGGGCTGTGAGGGACTTGAGGTGGGACAGCACCAGACACTCAAATGACTTCATGAATGAATGAATGAAGGTTTTTATTGCCATGTGGGTGAACAGGTTCACACATTGGAAATTGCAATTAACAAAGCACCCATCCAAGAATACAACAAATACAAACACAACATGGGGGGACAGGTGTCTGAGGTTATGCAGCCGACTTGCAGCCTTCAGTCTCACTGGGGAACCATTCAGTAAATCCAATATTCCAAATTCATTAGTTACCGTCCTCACTGTGCAGAACCGAACCTTATCTCCAGATCTAACCCCTCTCGCCTGCGAGCACGTTACGGCTCAGGTCCACCAGGCTTTGAGTCTGAGTCTGTATGGTTCTGGACAGGCCGTCCACCTGGGTCTGCAGCCTCTGCAGATGTCGAACTGCCGCCCAGATTTTCTTGATTTCCCGGTAAATCAGTTATACTCCAAGCCCAAACAGAAAAGATACCGCTACCAAAAGGCTGAATATGTAGGCGTCTTCCACCTCTTCAACCTCGAGGGCTGAGAAGCACACAGGTCTCCACGAGCTCCAAGAATCGATAACGTATCCAACCGGGTCTGTTCCACTCGGACACGCAGGCTCCCCTTTCCCCGATCTCATAGTGGAAAAAATTCGATCAATGGTGTTGAGGGCCCAGTTTGCCAGATCCATGTTGCTCTCAATCTTATTCTTATTCGGACAGTGTGTGAGAGACGCTCTCACAGCAAGCAGCAAGCGGAGAGATGGGGAGGGCAGGGAGAGAGAGATAGTGCGACCGTCTCCGACAAGAGCAGGAAGAGGAAAGGCCACAGAAGTCAGTGCCACAGGTCTGTAGTCATTAAGTCCAGTGATCCTTGGCTTCTTGGGGACAGGAACAATGGTAGCGGTTTTAAAACAGACAGGCACGTGGCAAACTTCCAGTGAGGAGTTGAAGATGTTCGTGAACAATGGGGTGTGGTGTCTGTACTGCTATGTTAAACCCTATATATGTATGTATGTTTTCTTCTTTAAGGCCTTTATTGATTTGTGTAAAAAGGTAACCTGAGCTTTAACATAAAGATTTGGCCTCAGCTCAAAAGGAATGCAGAGAGGGCCTCTTGTAGCTTTCTGGCCTTCCATATAAGGAATTGACCATATGTTTAGATATAGGATATGGCTTGAAGCTGTTTTCATAGCCATGTATGGAAAGTTAGGAATGTGGGGGTTTCACCAACCGTATAAAACCTTTGTTCTCTCCTTGCTGAGTTGAGTTAGGGTGATTGGCAAGGCCCTGTCCCAGGCAGCAAAAGGAAAAAGCGCCTGTTTTGACACTGTCTGTTTCTTTGCAATAAACTTTGTATATATGCATTAAGACTTTGTCAGCAAGGATTTTTTCTCCAAGAATGCAACCATCCAAGACACGACAGGGGCAAGCTCGTTAGCACAGTGTCTCAGTGTGGCAGGTGAGACACCATCTGGACCTGGAGCTTTGCGAGCTTTGACACTCCTGAACTGCTTTAGCACCTGGTCCTCCTGAATACAAAAGACTGTGGGGGTGGGGGAGGAGGGGGACTCTGGGGTGGGAGTCCTTGATGATGTGGGCTTCTCTGAGGTGTGGGGAGTGGGGGAGGTTGGGGGGTGAATACTTGTGCTGGCTGTATTGTAGTTGGGACTGGTGGAGGTGTGAAGGCTGCTGAACTGACCATCAAAACGACAATAGAACTCCTTCAGTCTATTTGCAGTTTGTAGGTCGTCTGTGGAGTGGGGGGTTTTAGGCTTGTAGTTGGTAATCTGCCTAAAACTTTTCCATACAGAGGCCGCGTCGTTCTCTGAGATCTGCTGCTGTATATTCTCAGAGTGATGTGATCTAGCAGTGGCCACTTCCTTGCTAAACCTGTACTTGGCCTCTTTGTAGCAGTCTTTGTCCCCACTTTTAAAAGCCTCCCTCTTCTCTATCCACAGCTGCTTCAGTTTGGGAGTAAACCAGGGTTTGTCACTGTTATAACTCACCCTGGTGCGTGATGGCACAATGCTGTCCTCGCAGAAGTGGATATACGAGGTTACAGTGTCCGTGTAATCATCCAAACTGTCACAGGCAGCCCTCATTGAGTCCCAGTCTGTAGTTTCGAAGCATGTGCGGAGCTCCTCCACAGCCTCACGGGTCCACTGCTTTGTTGTCCTCACCACAGGTTTTGAGAGCTTCAGCCTCTGTCTGTACGCGGGGATCAGGTGGATCATGTCGTGGTCAGAGAGGCCGAGTGCAGCGCGGGGCACTGCGTGATAAGCCCCGCTTATCGTGCTGTAGCAGTGGTCTAGTGTCTTCTCCTCTCTGGTCGGACATGTGATATATTGTTTATATTTGGGAAGTTCCTGTCTCAGGCTGGCTTTATTAAAGTCCCCAAGTACGATGATAAGAGAGTCCGGGTATGTCCGCTCCATGCACAGAATCTGCTCTGTGAGCGCGCACTGGGCCTCGTGCACGTCCACGTCCGGCGGGATGTAAACAGCAGCCAGTATGAATGAAGCGAACTCCCGCGGAGAGTAGAACGGTTTACAGTGAATGAAAAGATATTCCAGTGAGGGAGAGCAGTGCTTAGCAATCTCTGTCACATCCGTACACCAGCCACTGTTTATGTAGAAGCAGACTCCTCCACCTGTAGCCTTGCCAGAAAGCGCAGCTTGCCGGTCTGAGCGGAGGAGATGAAATCCCTCCAACTGGAGCGCGCAGTCCGGTATCTCCTCACACAGCCATGACTCCGTGAAGCATAACACACAGGATATGGAAAAGTCTCTATTCATGCTCCTCATCAGGTGTGATGTAGATATCTGTTAAACTTTTACTTTAATCAAATAGAAGAGATTTAAACTTTAATGGCTGTGGATCATTCAGATATCTGTTAGAGCTCTAATCTAACCTTCAGAGGCAGGGATGATAAATATGAACAAACCTTCTGTTTCTGACTTTTTGGACCAACAATAAATATTTCTGTCTTGTCTCTGTTCAGTTCTTGAAAGTTTCGAGACATCCAGCAGTTAATGTTATCAGTGCAGCTTGTTTTCCCTGCTGCTTGGGATCTGCTGGGGGGGGGGAGCTAACGGCAGCTAAGCTACCATAGTCCGCACCAATTACAGGGGCTAAGCTACTAGCTGCGCTAAGCTAGCGAATTTCTAAAAACAAATAAAGTGAATAATGTGAATACAGGTGATTCAGCAAAGAGTATGCTCTAGATAAAGGAGGTGAAGATAACACTAAAATATGTTGTTATCCAGATAGTAGAGATGGAAGCTCGACACTGAAGTTTCGACACTGTGTCGAGTTTCCGAAGCGCAGGTGTTTCGAAACACTGCTCTGAAACTTGGTTCAAAACACCTACATCACGTGACCGTGGCTAAGTGAGGCTTCGATGCGTTTCACTCCTGCTGTTTCCAGGGGGCTGAGGCGCCAGGATTCATTCGTTTTTCTTCTTTTTTTTTAAATGAACATGTCATTTTGGGCTGAGACTTGTGATTGCTGAATGAATGTTTTTGATATCAACGCTTTTATTTATTGCAGGTGGACACTCGCACGTATAACTGATTATTGTTACTGTGGATGGTGAAGAACGAAGTAGGCGATCCATTCAAAAACAGGCGAAACATTTTCTTTCGGTGCAAAAATGTATCAACAACCTCAGCCCACTGGGACAGCTGACTGTGGGGCTGAAACCCTCAATCCTCCAATTGCTTCTGCATGCCCCGAAATGACCTCTATTTATTTTCAAAGAGACATCAGAGGAACTTCCCAAAGTCTTTTTTTTTTTTGGGGGGGGGGGGGGGGGGGGGGGGCTCAGAGAAAAAAAAACACACAGCTACCCCAGCCATGCAGCATGAACAGGCAGGAAACTGGAAAAACAAACAAACAAACAAACAAAAAATCATTTATGCTATCTGCTACAGGCTGGGGTACCTGTCAGTTGATAGTGTTTTAATACATCATTGGCCCTCTTTTTTTTTTTTTTTTGAGTGTGTGTATGTGTGTGTGTTCATGCTTGCATGTCCCTGTGCACATATGTGCCCATGTTCATGCTCTTGCGAAGGCATGCATGTGCACCCTTCCAAATTTAACGTAGTGATCCCAACTCATAAGATTTTTATTTTCTTCCCCTTTACAAAAAATAAATAAAGAAAGAAAGAATATAATAAACAAGAATGAAAGCACCTCAGTGACAACCTGCATCCAGACCCCTAAACAAGGACAAAGAGTATCAGAAACCAAATCAGTCAGTGTTGTGAGTCCAAACATCACAACACAGGATGGCAACAAGAACCCAAATGTCAGCAACCTGCATTAAAGGCCAAGAAGCAGTGGAAACCCCCGTGCGAGGGCAGAAACATGCAGGAATGTCTACATCAGTGTCTGAGGGTGTTTACAAAGCCAACAGAGGCCGAGAGCGCAACCTGGTCCAAGACAGGTGGCACACGGACCCAGAAAAGGCGCCCAAAGCACCACACGAGCCGAGGGACAGTGAAGAGACCCAAGAACCCAGGAAGCACAGCAGCCAGGACAATCCGGACGCCCAGACTCAGCCCCAGCAGCACAGGACAACCTGGCCCACAGGATGCCCCCAAGCCCCCGCCACCCACCGCCCCGCCACCCCTCGGCAGAGCAAAGGGCGCCCATCCCGCCCGAGAGAGCCAGGCACAGGGGCAGGGCATAAGGCCCGCAGGGCAGACGACAAGCCTGCATCGCACGGGCACACGCGGCGAGGGGGGAGGGAAGCAGATTGTGGAGCAGGGGAGAGAAAGAGGAGGAGCCGCATAGCCCAGCCAGCAAGACCTATATACCCCAACCCATGCCCCAGCCACCCCATCCCCAACACCCACATTTCCCCCACCCCAGCCACAGATCCAAAAACATAGCCCCTACACTGTCACCATGACACCCCCACCGCGACCAGCCACCTCACCAGAGAGACACGGACAGGTCCACCAGGTCAACATCCACCCCGGGGAACCCCAGAGGTCCGGACCCCACCAGCACAGGGGAGGAGAGAGACAGCAGGGGAAAGGAAGAAGAGATGCAGGGGGCCGCAAGCACTGCTCCAAATCCCCCAAGACTCCCCCCGAATCCTAATCAGCCCACCTGCCACTCAACCCCTACCATAGTGTTAGTCACCCATACCATTCCTTTGAATATTGAATTAAATAATTATATTTTTTATATATATTTTTTATTTATTCATTTTTTTATTTTATTTTTTTTTATTTATTTATTTTTGTCATGTATAATATATGGAGTCTATGTATTTATGATTCAAATTTGTTCCCCAATTTCCCAACTGAGGAACAGCTATAATTTTCCAATTGCCTGATTGGAATTTATTTATTTTTAAGTGTGAGTCCCACCTACCCGTGTAAAGTGAGTGTGAGATGCATTAAAATGGAAGGCAGGTGGGGTATGGGAGAGTGAGGCGGGTGAGGGCCGATCCACATTCCTGTAGATGGCCAGACCCGCTATGTGGCCTACCATTACCAATCCGGCCTGCTCCCTGTAGGGAGGTATATATATATATATATATATATATATATATATATATATATATATATATATATATATATATATATATATATATAGTGAAGGTTACAAATGATCTTCTTAGAGCCTCTGACAGTGGACTCATCTCTGTTCTTGTCCTGTTGGACCTCAGTGCAGCTTTTGATACTGTTGACCATAACATTTTATTACACAGATTAGAGCTTGCTATAGGTATTAAAGGTACTGCACTGCAGTGGTTTGAATCATATTTATCTCATAGACTCCAATTTGTTCATGTAAATGGGGAGTCTTCTTCACACACTAAGGTTAATTATAGAGTTCCACAGGGTTCTGTGCTAGGACCAATTTTATTTACATTATACATGCTTCCCTTAGGCAGTATTATTAGAAAGCACTGCATCAATTTTCATTGTTATGCAGATGATACTCAGCTTTACCTATCAATGAAGCCAGATGACACACATCAATTAGTTAAACTGCAGGAATGTCTTAAAGACATTAAGGCCTGGATGACCTCTAATTTCCTGCTTCTAAATTCAGATAAAACTGAAATTCTTGTTCTCGGCCCCACAAATCTTAGAAACATGGTGTCTAACCAGATACTTACTCTGGATGGCATTACTTTGGCCTCCAGTAACACTGTGAGAAATCTTGGAGTCATTTTTGACCAGGATATGTCCTTCAATGCACATATTAAACAAATATGTAGGACCGCTTTTTTGCATTTGCGCAATATTTCTAAAATTAGAAACATCCTTTCTCAGAGTGATGCTGAAAAGCTCATTCATGCATTTATTACTTCTAGGCTGGATTATTGTAATTCATTATTATCAGGCTGTCCTAAAAGCTTCCTGAAAAGCCTTCAGCTGATCCAAAATGCTGCAGCTAGAGTACTGACAGGGACTAGAAAGAGAGAGCATATTTCTCCCATATTGGCTTCTCTTCATTGGCTCCCTGTTAAATCTAGAATAGAATTTAAAATTCTTCTCCTCACATACAAGGTCTTGAATAATCAGGCACCATCTTATCTCAAAGACCTCATAGTACCATATCACCCCAACAGAGCACTTCGCTCTCAGACTGCTGGTTTACTTGTGGTTCCTAGGATACTTAAGAGTAGAATGGGAGGCAGAGCCTTCAGCTTTCAGGCGCCTCTTTTGTGGAACCAGCTTCCAGCTTGGATTCGGGAGACAGACACCCTCTCTATTTTTAAGATTAGGCTTAAAACTTTCCTTTATGATAAAGCTTATAGTTAGGGCTGGATCAGGTGACCCTGAACCATCCCTTAGTTATGCTGCTATAGGCCTAGTCTGCTGGGGGGTTCACATAATGCACTGTTTCTCATTCACCTTATTTACTTTGTTTATACTCCACTCTGCATTTAATCATTAATTGATATTAATCTCTGGCTCTCTTCCACAGCATGTCTTTCTCTCCCCTCAGCCCAACCGGTCGCGGCAGATGACTGCCCCTCCCTGAGCCTGGTTCTGCTGGAGGTTTCTTCCTGTTAAAAGGGAGTTTTTCCTTTCCACTGTCACCAAGTGCTGCTCATAGGGGGTCGTTTTGACTGTTGGGTTTTCTCTGTATTATTGTAGGGTCTTTACCCACAATACAAAGCGCCTTGAGGCGACAGTTTGTTGTGATTTGGCGCTATATAAATAAAATTGAATTGAATTGAATTGAATATAGTGCTCTACATAAATACAATTATTATGAATCTTATGTGTGTGTGTGTGTGTGTGTGCTAAGCTAATGATGTGCATTAAAAGAAGAGTGACAAGTGAAGCCAATCCGACCCGGGGGGAGAACAGAGGGGAATGGCCCCCGTCCATCCCCAACCCGACCCCCCCCCCCCCCCCCCCCCCCCCCCCCAATCCCACCCCCCCAGACCCGGCACCAGGGGAAGGCCCGGGCCCCCACAGGTCGACGGCGGCGGGGCAGGCCCAGAGGAACCGCCCAAGGATTCCCAGAGAGGCACAAATCACAGCGAGGAGACAGGGTTGAGAGCGTGAAGGGTTTTAAGGACTGATCAAGGGCGAGAAGGAAGCCAGAGACCGCCAGGAGGTGGAGCAACCAAAAAGAGGGACATGGGGCCATGGGAAGGAGTCGCACCTTCAATTGTATGTGGCCAGGCTTCACGCAAAGACACCACGGACAACCCCCTCAACCCTCTCCCAATCCCAGGAAAGGTCTCCCCATCCACCCCACCCCACCACACCCAGGAGGCCCGGGCAGCACAGCCCCGAGTCCACCCAACAGGCCCAACCGCCCTACCCCCAACCGGCCCCCAGGCCAGAGGGCGCCCCCCCGCCCCCCAAGGGGAGCCATGGGCGAGAGATGAGGGGCGCCCAGAGGGCACCCAGAGAGCCGACCACCCCGACCCCAGGGCCCCGACAGGCCCGGCCCGGACCCCCCAGAGGTCCAGGCCCGAACAAGGCCCCACGACCCCCACAGCACCCAGAATCCCATCATCCAAGCGCCCAAACCCCCCAGGCAGAACGGGTCGACCATACAGCCCCCATGGGAACATAAGGGTACCCCATGATTCCTAAAGAACAGAAAGCCCAATTAACTCATGCTGGGACCCCTTGAGTGATCAGTTGCTGTCTGCAAACAGGGGGGGGGGCAACAACAAGCTCCTGATCCTGCAGCTGCAACACAGATTAGAAAAGTTAATAACTCAAAACACACAAATGTTATCAAAAATGCCAGTAGTGATAATGTCAACCATCCACTTTATTATTATTATTATTATTAATAACAATAATAATAATAAAATACTTAGCAATGTACATTAAGGTATTCGTTGACAGGCAAAAATCAGGATTCTAGAGTTATATTTAAAGAGTTAATGAATGGAAACCATGTTTCAATAAAATGTGTCATCCTGTTTTTTAAGGAGTCAGATACTCTTTCCATTGATATGTGCTCAATCAGGAGATTTAACTAGTGATAAATAGTAAGCAATTGCTTATCTTTCCAGTTAACAAGTATTGTTTTCTTTGCAATAACTAAAGCTGTGAGTGTAACTTAGCTTGCTTGGTTGGAAGATTAGTTGAAGTTATTTCACCTAGCAAGCACAAATGAGGAGATAATGGGATTCTGCAGCCCAAGATAGAGGAAAGTTTTTGTGTGACTTCAAGCCAGAAATTCTGGACCGGTGAGCAGAGCCACAGTGCATGGAAATAAGTGTCTGTAGGGTTTTGAGTATACTGAGTACAAATCTCAGACTCTGAAATGCCCATTTTATTCAACATGTGCTGTGTGATATAGGTTCTGTGTAAAATTTTGTATTAAATAAGTTGTAAATTGCTATTTTTTGTCATTGAAAATGTATTTTTACAAATCTGAGTCCAATAATCAGGATCTAAAGACAGTGGAAAGTCTTTTTCCCATTTGGAGATGGGTAAACATGTTGAGTCTGTGACTGAAATTAATTTATAGAGTTTAGAATAATTTTATAATTTTTTTATTTGTTGTACAAAGATTTGAAATCTCTTTTACTACTGTGGGTGGTTGTAAATGGCTATTAAGTGTAGGAAATATTTTCTTAATTGAGTTCTTTAATTGCTGGTAGTAGAGAAAATTTCCATTTCCTAGTCCAAAATTTTTTAACAAGTTTGTAGCTGACATGAATTTATCATATTGAAAGAGGTGATGGAGGTGTGTGATTCCTTTCTGTTCCCATGTTCTAAAGTAGACAGTTGTTCTATTAATCTGAAAATCTGGGTTGTGCCAGACTGGCGATATACTACAGGGTTCCATTTGCAAATTTGTGATCTCAAGGGTTTTTCACCAGGCTGTCAAAGTAGAAGAGATCAATGGGTTTTTGAAACAATTATGGCAATTAATTGAGGCAGTAATAAAGGGGATATCTGAAAGCTTAATGTTGTTACAATCTATCTCTTCTAATTCTATCCAAGAGCTGTCAGCTTCATTTGGGTGAATCCATTTTATAATATATTGTATTTGGTAAGCTAAGTAGTAGACCAAAAAATTAGGTGCCTCCAGACCTTCATTACTTTTGCTTTTCTGGAGAGTGGAGAGACTAATTTTTACTTTTTTATTTTTCCAGTAGAACTTTATGATGTTAGAGTCTAGCAGCGGAAACCATTTGGATGTGGGTTTGAATGGAATCATTGAGAACAAATAGTTGATTTGGGGTAAAACTTTCATTTTTATGGTAGGAAATGAAAAGATTATTCCAGCGTTTCATGTTACTTATAATCTTATCCAAAAGTGGAGTGAAGTTTAGGTGAACTAAGTCTGATAATTTAGAGGAGACATTTATGCCTAGATACTTGATATTGCCTACTGGGAAAGAGATGTATTTATCTTGGTCTGCAGAATTCCATGAGTTCTCTGTTATAGGAAGAATTATTGATTTTGACCAATTTATAGAATAGTCTGATATTTGTGAAAAGGTTGTTATGAGATTAAATACTTCCTGCACCGAGTTTGTACGTTCTTGTAGATAAAGCAATACATCATCTGCATATAAATTAATTTTATGTTCTGATAGAGTGGTTTGAATACCTTTAATATTATAACTCTGACGTATTGCAGTGGCCAGTGGTTCAATGAACATTTCAAAAAGTAAGGGTGAGAGTGGGCATTCTTGTCTGGTACCTCTTTCCAGAATAAAATACTGAGATATGATTCCATTAGTGGTGACTGTAGCTTTTGGTGAGTTATACAGAGTTGTTATCCAGTGAATGAATGATTTTTCAAAACCAAATTTGTGAAGAGCTGCAAACAGGAAAGACCAGTTAACTTTGTCAAAGGCTTTTTCTGCATCTAGTGACATTACTATCACCACCCTGAACTCACACACTCACCCACTGTAACTGTGCAATATTATATTATTCATACTGAACAATATCTGACATTCCTATATTGTGTAATATCCAGTATTCATTCACTAGTGCAATATTCATTCACCAAGTGCAATATTCATCATCTTCATTATTATATGTATACACATATTTACTTTTCTTACAATGTACAGATGCACCAATGTATGTATATATTTTTATACATGCTATTTTTTGTATATTTTACACATTGTTTATTTCTGTATATCTCTTGATTATATTGATCATACTAGATTATAATATTTTCATAATATTTTATTTTAGAGAGTTTGATTTTCTGTTACATGGCACTGAACAGGAGTGGCCCTCCAATCTCATTGTACATCCTGTATAATGACAATAAAGGCATTCTATTCTCTATTCTATTCTATTGCTTTTGTTTTTTTACGCTGTGTCAAGCTAATAAGGTTGAGTAGCCTTCTAATATTGTTGGTAGAGTGTCTTCCTTTGATGAATCCTGTTTGATCATTATGGATTATCGAAGGAAGCACTGTCTCTAACCTAGATGCAAGTCCCTTAGCAATTACTTTAATATCTGTATTGATTAAAGATAAAGGCCGGTAGCTAGATGTAAGAGTAGGATCTTTATCTGGTTTAAGCAACAATTTTATTGCTGCTGTGTTCATGTGGGAAGGGATTAGACCATTGTTTTTCATTTCTGTCACAGTTCTGAAGAACAGCGGTGATAATACGGACCAAAAATGCTTAAAAAATTCTGCAGGGAATCCATCAGGGCCCGGTCCCTTGCCATTAGGCATTTTGTTTAATGCGCATTGTAAGTCACTGGAGGATGAGTCTAAGAATTCTGTATCTACTTTAGATAACTGAGGTAGGTTTAAATTATCAAGGAATGACTGAATATCTTGTGGATTAGGTTTATTTTCTGCTGAATATAAATTCCGGTAATAGCTATAAAAAGTATGATTGATTTCCTGTGGTGATTGTGTGTATTGTCCGGTAGAATTTTTGATTGTTGTTATAAGTTATTTTTCTTTATTACGTTGAAGCTGATTTGCTGAGAATTTGCTTGATTTATTATTATATTCGAAGTTATTATGTCTAAGTTGCTGTAATATAAATTCAGTTTTTTTTGATAAAATACTATCCAGTTGTAATTTAGCATTTTGTAATTCTTTCCATATTTGTTTGTTTGGATTTGGTGCGTGTCTATCTGTTAGTTGTTTCATTCTTTCCTCAATATCGCTTTCGAGTTTTTGTTCCTGTTTTTTCTTATGTGAGGAATATGATATGATTTTCCCCCTTATTACCGCTTTTCCTGTTTCCCAAATTAGAGAGGGAGATGTGTTTGGAGAATCATTTGTTCCTATAAAGTTTGCCCATTCTTGCCTTATAAATGTGTCAAATTCAGAGTCCTTTAATAAAGAAGTGTTAAACCGCCATGTTGGAGATGTTTTAATAATGGGGCCAGTTTGAATAATGAGGGATATAGGTGCATGATCACTGATAATGATAGGATATATTCTGGAAGATATTTTTTCAATCATAGAATTACTCATGAGAAAAAAATCTATTCGTGAAAATGATTGATGTACTGGAGAGAAAAAAGTATACTCCCTGTTTGTTTCATTTTTTCATTTTTTGTCTCCACACATCACCAAGCCCGAAATCCTTCATATATTCATTTATTATTTTGGCAGATTGTAAATGCCTCACATTTGCTGAATTACTAGAGCGATCTATTAATGGGTTTAATACAGTGTTGAAATCTCCTCCAATAATGATTTTTGAATTTGCAGTAAGATCATATATTTGAGAAAAAAACTGCATGGAAAAAAAGCTGGATCATCATTATTGGGAGCATATAGATTAACGATTGTAAAAATACTATTAAATATAGTTCCTTGAATTGTGACAAATCCACCCTCTGGATCTATTATTGTGTTATTTGGTGTAAATGATAATCTTATATGTAACAAGATAGAGACCCCTCTTTGTCTACTATTATGACATGCTGAAAAGACTTGAGTAAAATTAGAGACTATAAGATACTTTTCTTCTGATTGTTGTAAATGAGTTTCCTGTAGGAGGAGGATGTCTGCTTTTAATTTGAGATATATTCAAGGATTGTTATTTTTTTTGCCTGTGAACGAATACCACATACATTCCAAGAAACCAGAGTTAAGGGAAGCATAAGAAGAGTGAAGATTATGTCATGTATGTATATACAGTGTGAGATCTGGATGTGTGTCTGTGTAATCTATGGGTTATGAGTGTCTGTATGTGGGGAGCTGTTACGCATGTATAGTGGCTATCATGTAGGAAAAATATGAGGTGCTGGGTTATAGATATAAGGATGTTGATGAGCGACATGTGCAATAAAATTGATAAACATAATACAGGGATGCAAGACAATACTGATGTAGATGCTTTAGGGTGTATCTGTGTGTGTGTCAGTGATAGTGATGTGTGAGTAAAGAGTGAAATAAAGGTGTAAGAGACTAATGTGGAAAGGTGATAGAGGCATGAGCAAGGAGGAAAAAAGGAGAAAACTTCTCTGGTAGGGAGAGAGTCATGAACCTCTTTCTCTCTCTCTTTTTAACCAGTGAGATTTGTATTGTCAGTGATTTAAATTGTTTTTTTTAATATCATTCTCTATATCTGCTCATCTATTCAGAAGAGCCACGGGGTGGAGGTGGGATCCCGGAATAGCTGCCTGTCGATATAAAGCTTATCAGCAACAAGTGAGGCACGTTTGCCCTTCTGTCTGTGCTGTTTTAAAATGGGATATAATATTTTGTGCCTGTTATTGATTTCCTTCGGAAACTGATCATTTATGCCAAACGATGTTCCTTTTAATTCATGCCCTTTGTTTTTAACAAGTGCTTTTTGCTTAAAATGCTCAAACTTCGCAATGAGCCGTGGTCTGGTTCCTCCTCGGGCTCCGAGTCGGTGAACGCGGTGGAATGAAACGGCACTCACAGTTTCTGTTTCTGTACTTCAGACCGGATTGCATTAAAATTTTAACCAGTGTTTCCGGGTTATCTGGTGTATTTTCGGGGATTCCTGAGAAGACCAAATTGTCTTCTGGTTTGCATGTCGAGGACCGTTTCTTTCAAGGATTTGTTTTCTATTTTTAGGGTTTCCATTTACGCCGTTATTGTTGATATGGAAGATCGAAGCTCCGTGTTGTCCTTTTGGAGATCAGCTATTTGCTGGTGCGTGAACTCTACGCTAGATTTTAAGTCTTTGATCTTCTGATGAAGCATAGCAAGAATATCTAATTTCTTATTAATGGACTCTAAAACACTTACCTGTATGTCGGTTGTGATTAACTTCCCAAAGTCTGACCTGCATCCGCCCTCCGCTCAATGTCCTCCTCAGTCATGCTGATCACCACGATCACTGCAGAAGCCTAAACCGAATCATTAAACTGAGCTCGCACTGCAATTATTTACCGGTGACGTGGCTGTTTAAGTTTTTCATTAACAAATTATATGAATTTGTGTAACTTATAGTTGAAGCGTATCAGTAGGATTCAGTTTCAGGGGGCACAGTGACTGACTGGACGGGCCTGAATGGTGAAACCCGTCCATCAGCTGACGCTTCAACCTGTGACCCGCAAACTGCACTGCAGGAGGATTCCTACTGAAGACCAATATTTTTAATCAAGAAAAACCGCATCTATGTGATCTGTTTCTTAATTCTCATAACAAATTTTTTTTTTTCTTTTTTATTCCCACTGAGGTTTCTGTGTAAATGTCCCATAAACAGCAGGACAAAGGCTGCAGGTTCAAAGCCTCAGACAGATTCAAACATCACAGATACGACATCCACACAAGTACAGGTCGTAGATAAGGAAAGTTTCTTCATGTTTCAGAGGTCTCTCAGTGGAGGATGCCGTGTTTCCTCACATTCATAAAGGTACTGGTCAGTGTGAAGAGTGAAAATGACTGTTGGGAATTTTCCCATTAAAACTTAAAATATTTTTTTTAAAAAAAGGAAATATTTAGTTTTTTCTTAATTTAAACATTTATTTTTGAATTAATAGAACATAAAGCCTAATGCCACGCCTTTGTTTCACTGTATGTAGAACAAACCTGATATGAACTCCCAGAAAGCTTAAAGCCAACCAAACACATCTAAACTTTTCTGTTTTTTCTCAAGACTGGCAAAAAATGAAGCCAACTGTTCTGTTTATTGTGTGGTTATCACAATAAACAGAACATTTTTTCTCAGTATTTTTTAGTTTTATAAATTGGTTTGTGTGTTAGTGAATTAATAAAAACTGTAACAGGCTCACGGATGTTAACAGAGTGAAAATAGTCACAGCTGCTGTCTTTAACAGTCTCCTCGTTCCTCCAGACCACGTGTTGATCATAATTATTGACAGTCAGATATAATCAGTAGCTTTGCTTGGACTTGTGCAGGGCGTGCCTGTGTCATTGTTTCATTGAACAGCATTATCAAGATGTGGCGATAACCAAATTGGCCAGCAGGTGTCACTGTGCAGATGAGTTTCAGATTGTTTCGAAGCTTCGATACAATTCCAGCACAAATGCTTCAAATGCTTCAGTGTTTCACAAAGCCTCGTTTTGCCCATCACTACCACATAGATCGAGTTATACAGATTTAACAGCTAATAGACAGCAAAACACAACTGTGCTCCGAAACAGGAACAGAAAGTGATACAATACCGCAGTGAGAGCAACATCAAGTTGCGCAAAGTAAGAGGAAGCCCCTTGCACACACACCGATGTATAGAGTGCTTTATGTTCTCTGGGTCACGGGGTGAGGGTGAGACCTGTTATGATCCAGGTTCTGTGTGTTTGAAGCTTTGGGAAAGTTGCTAGAATGAGCACTGTTCATTTGTAACACTTGTAACCTGATGTTGTATTTCAGCAGTGTTATCTGACTGGTGTGCTCCTAAATTGGACTTCCGTAGGCCCCCACCCTTGTGCTCTTCTGGCCATGAGGGGGCAGAGATAAGTCTTGGCTGAGTGGAGTGGTACTAACGATGTTATCCTAGCAGATGTTTGAGTAGAAACGTTCATCTTTTGTGACATCTGTCTGAACCAGGGTTATTATAGTTAATGAAAACGAACGAAATAACGAAAACTGAAATTGAAAAAACATTGTCGTTAACTGAAATAAATAAAAACTAAAATTAAAAGGAAGAAACGACAACTAACTAAAATTGAATTGTGAGTTTACAAAACTAACTAAAACTAACTGAAATTATAGATATTGTTATTTTTTCAAAAGTCTTGTGGATTGATATGAAATCATTTTTTTCCTCTCTCCGAGTTTAAGCTCGGAACGCCGTCGGGCAAATGGGTGCGCATGTGCGTGCGTGCGCACACCGCGCTGCTCCTCAGAGAGTCCCATGTGGTGTTTTTTTTTTTTTTTTTTTTACTATGATAGCACAGATAGCAGCGAGTGTCTTGTTGTGGATGATGTTGTGGATGATGTACGGAACACTTCTTAGTCAGGAAAAAAAACACCAAGATCAAAGTAGACCTGAGAAGCGCACACAAGGCAGCTACGGAAACCGCTCTCATCCTACAAGGCAACCCGGCCTGCACCTCCAGAGAAACGTGACTACTCGTCGGGTCAACACAGCCACAACCTTGTGTTTAGTCCTTGTGCGTTTCCGGCTACTTTATCAGTCAGATAATAACAATCAGGACTAATAATCAAAGCATCAATATAAGGACTCACAAATGTCAGCAAATTCCTGGAGGGAGCTGCTGAAACTATGGGAATGGACGTGAAGGAAGGAAGAAAGTGAAAAAACAGGGACAAATATGTTTGCACCCTAAAAACTGAGCACAAAGAGCGAGAACCAAAAAACCCCCAGCACACAACCACAAGGTAATTAACACACGCAATCCAGCTATACATGCATAAATGCGGACATGAGGTTGGACACTTCCGTAGGCTACAGAGGCCGCAAAGACCCTGCAAGTCTAATCAGCGAGCATCTAACCAAGCTAGCTCCAAAACAGAAGCAGCATCAGGTGGAGAGAACATCAGGATGCAGCTGGATTTGAGCTTTGACTCCTTCAAGGAGTTTGTTTTTGTCAAACACCACATGTAGCTGTTGTTAATCTGCTGCACTGATGCTGAACTTTATTGTGGAGTTTATTGTAGAATTTATCGAGTTTTGGAGTTCATATTGTTAGCAGTTTCTCCCTGTTGATGTTCATGTGTGTCCTTAATATTACACACATTTAGCATGTAGTGCTTCTGTCTGTGAACAGTTGGTTGCTGAATATATTTCTTTAAAGGGGATCTTTAAAGGGTACCTGATTAAGTATGAAAATACTAAAACTAATACTGAAACTAACTAAAACTAAGCATAAAACCAAAAATAAAAACTAATAAAAACGAGCAAAACCACTCTGAAAACTAATTAAAACTAACTGAATTAGAGAGAAAAAAGTAAAAACTAACTAAAACTAAACTATAATGTAAAATCCAAAACTATTATAACCCTGGTCTGAACTGTCATAAACCATGAGAAACCCCTATGATGTGTGGCTTTGAGCATGTGACTTAGGAGTGGGCGGAGCCTGGCCGAATAGATGATCAGGTGAGGATTAGGTTTCAAAGGGGTGACGATTTATGCAAATTAATTATGGGCAGAGTGGGGTGGAGAAGAGTTTCAAGGGGGTAATATAACTGTCCTGTTGGGCATGGCCAGGGAGCTCCTTCTTTGTCTTACTTCTTTCCTTTGCCTGTCCTATACTAACTGCTCAAGGCCACACTCCTAGGAGGCGCTTTTTGCTTTCTTGCTCTGTATAACCCTGTGTGAAAATAAATCCTTGAAACGAATCCTGCTCATCTCCAGTGATTTTTGTTGTGAATTGGGGTTTAATGTGGTTGGCTCTGAGTGGAGCTAGGCCTTCCTGGGCTAAGGGGAAGGCCCAAAGAGTAAACCTGACCACGACCGACAATAGTCAGTCTCGATAGCCGCGGATCGCTCTGCCAGGGCCTCTGCCCTTGGCCGCCGTCCAACACACAATGCACCCAACCCCTACGATGCCTCCCGTGGGTGTTGGGCCTACAGATGCGCCCCCTGAATGAACTTTTGCACAGATCTAAAACTGCTAATTGAAACATAAAAACATGTTGAGAGCCAGTCAAGAACCTGAGCTGTTAAACCAGCTGAATCATGAAGAATGTCCTGATCAGCAGTGTCAAAGACAGTGGTGAGATTGAGCAGAGCTAAGACTGAAACTGTCTGTAAGGTCCTGTTTACATGTATGCATTTCCAGTGGAAATGGTGTCTTTTTGCCATTTTTGTTTTCGAATAGTAATGCGATCACACAGAAACGTTTCAGTTTACACAGAAATGCAAGGCGCTGAAAACATTGCAGTTCCTCCTGCCAGGTCACAAGTTGTTGGTGTGGATATAGTGTGCAACCATAGTGCGCATGTGCAAGTATTCCCATTTCCAAACAGCAGCATTTTCATCTGTTTACACAGAAAGAGAGACTGGAGCGTTTCAGAAAAGCTCCAGTCTGGAGCCCGTTTCCAAAAAATATTGTTTTCACTCCATTCTCATGGAACGAATTAAAACTTAGCCGTTACCATTTGAAAACAGGGCCTTAGTCACTGTTGATCTTAAGCTCATTGATGACTTTAGTAAGGGCTGTGCCCTATCTATATGTTATATATTAGAAGCAAAGGAATATGTGTTAAGAGGTGGACCAGAAAACAGTCACTGTACTTTCACTGACATCACTGTACATTTTACATGCACTTAATCACAAGACGTCACTTCAAAACATTTTTCAAAACTTTAGTCCATAATAAGTCTCTTTTTTTCTTTTTTCCTCAACAGTATCTACTGTTAAAATACAAAAATGACAATGAAACCATAGAGTACAGCCTACTGTGTGTACACCAGCACAACATCTACAATATAAACTGCCATGAAAAAATGTCTCATTATAAAATACATCACGATGCAAAACATAGTAGTTACTTTAAAGTGGAAGTGAAACACTGCAGGTACAAATACTAATTTTAGAGTGTGGAGGTGCTCTAAAAAAAATTAACACATTTAACTCTGACCATGAAGTTGGATTTAAGAAATAAGTGTGTAAAGCTTTTAGAGCATGTGTGGCACCATCTTTTGCCAGCGCAGACCATGACATCACTGGGTGGGTTGGTTGGTTGCCGTTAACAGACTTACATTAGTTTATGTTGCTAACTAGTGTCAGAAAATGTTCGCTGCCTGTTGAACAGACCAACAACCCAGACAAACGAAAGCTGAATGGTCAGAGAGACTTACAGCAGTGACGCTGAGTCCTGGTTCTCCTCACAGATTCAGGAGTTCAGAGAGTGCAGCTGAAGACTGCCAAGAGACGGATCACTTCACTTCACACAGAGACACTGACACACTGTTGGTGTTTCCAGATGAGCAAAGCAGGCTCCGCCTCAGCTTCTAAAACCTGAATGTCAACACTTTATTCCAAAACTGGTTTGATTGGTTTTTTCTGGCTGTGTTCAGTTAGAGAGGAACAGAACAGATTTCCTGCAGTGACAGACATGCGACAAAAGCCTGGAGGGTCACAGGAGTAAATATAACAGTGCTGCAGAGATCCTGAACCTCTCAACCAAGCTATGATTTTTCTTTCAGTGGGGGAACCTGTAATCTTTACTGTGTGGAGCTCTGCACTCTCAGGCTCATAGCATAACCAATTGTATCTGTTTATGACTGCAAATGTTTGACGATGGGAATTTGCAGAAAGTTTTGAATGTGTGCAGAAATCTTACTGAAAAACATTCAAGCACCTACATGTCCAAGGTTTATAAATTAGAATAAATTATTTTATTACCTATATGAGGATGCAAAATCTGCACCTTTTGTCTGGTTACTTTCACTAACAAAAGCAGCCTCATATCAGTCTTTGCAGGTTCTCAGTCATCCAGGTCATAGTGGTCTCTAGAGAGCTTGAAAAAGGAAAACTGGACTTCTTTGTGTGTCTTGAAGACATTAGTGGTTATGACCCACTATTGTTCATGTGCATAATCACATGCGTCAAAGTGTAAAAGGACGTGTGGGTCATTACAATCAGTGGTTTCAGGTGAAGCCAATTTGGGACTTTGCCCGATTGTATCATGTGACCTATTCAGATCACCTGAACAAAGGTGTGAATGGAGGTTGAGGTGCCTGGGGAGGGAGCTCACAACAGCGGGGGAAAGTTGGTGACGTAATCCACCTCCTCTGTTCAGTGATGGTTGTTCACAGTGGACACAGATGCTTCTTTTACTCCTCTTTCAAACCATCTGTCTTCCCTGTCCAAAATATGAACACTGGCATCCTCAAAGAGTGACCTTTGACCTTCAGATGCAGATGTACAGCTGAAGCTTGTCCTGTCGAGGTGGCTTTTCTATGTTGTGCCATTTGTTTGTGAAGAGGCTGTTTGGTTTCTCCAGTGTAGAGGTCCGAGCACTCTTCACTGCACTGGACAGCAGACACTATGTTGCTTATGTTGGGTTTTTTAGTAAATGCTTTATGAACATGATGATGATAATGCTAAGGGTAAACTGCAGGCAATAAGCATGAGAGAATTAAGTAATTAGTAGCTGAAGCAATAATTATAAACAGAGAAGTAAAGAACAGACAGATTAAGGAGGCCTGCAGTTGCAAGACTGTCCTTCTCAGAGAGATAAATTTTTCTTATGACTCTTCTTCACATCTCTTAAAAATATGTTTTTCTTATGTGCATCCTTGACGGTTTCACCAAAACATGCTTATCTTATGTGCAAAGGAGGATGAGTGGCTATTGCTGTGTCCTTGTTACTAGAATAAGGCAGCCACATCATGTCAGGAAAACACAAGGGTGAGTAGGCAGGTGTTTCCTCTTTCAGGGTGCTCTCACTGTTAATTGGAAGAAACATGTGCCAAGAGGCTGGGATCAGCCTGTGCACCAACGAGGGAAGGCCAAGTCTAAAACACGACCCCTCCCCATTTATTGAACCACTAGGGTTGCAGTTATGCTACTTTCCCACCGCCGAGGAGCCGGTGCTTGTCCCAGTGTTCGTGCTGGTTTCATTGAACCGGTGAAACGCTTAAGAACGGGCCCGCGTTCCCACCGCGTTTCTGTGAACTGCTCCTTTACGTATGAGTGTGGGCGGGTCCTCGTCTGGACACGAAGCCGAAGCGCACAAACGTGGGAGAACACGCTCCCCTTTCTGTGCTGCAAATATGTTTTAGGGTCCAAACCAACTACTGCAGCATCTGTGTGCAGCACAGAGGGAAACACAGACAGCGATTAGAGCAAGACGACAAGTACGCACTTTGTGTCCTTTTATCTGTGATATGAACTGACATGGGCGTAGGAACGAGTTTAATATTGGGGGGGACACATATCGGAAACCTGGCAGATCCGTAAGTACTCTGCGCAAAGCATGAAAAAAATGCTCTTTTACTTTCTTCTTTCTCAAATGTTTCTTGGAAAAACAGTCTTATGTACACCTATATTACTGTATTTATAATTTACATAAGTATATGTTTTAAAAATGTAAGACGCGGGCAAACTACCAAACAAAATGGCTTGAGTGTTTTATCAAGCACAATGACCGTGTCATTACAGGGCTGCACGCTTACTTTATCAGGTCAGGCCACCACAAGCCATCTCCTGCAAGCTAGCCAGCACTGACCCATACTATGACAAAACAGCTGTAATTGCTTTGCTGCGTACTGCCCATCTTGTGGGACAGAGGGGTTTTATTGCAGTGCATGATGGATTCTCTGCTTGTGCTATTGCTGCATGGATTGCCTTAAACTTCCCTGACTGAGACAAAAGGACTCCAAGCTGGTTGACCCAATCCAATGCATCTCTAATCAGAACTGAGGCTAATCAAGCTTTCTGCGCAATTAAATTAGCACAGTGGGCTCCACAATGAACGTTAAGTGCTAGTGGCTGTTCTTGTTTTATCAGTGCCTGTGCACCAGCATGCTCTCCAGACATATTAGCTGCTCCGTCATAAGTTTGACCTCGTAAACCATGCATTGGTAATCTCAGAAGCACATCTTTAACGACTCCAGCAAGGCTTTTTCCTGTTGTTTCAGAAACAGAAGACAAACCAATGAACTCTTCATGGGGCTTCATGTCAATGTTAACATAACGCACGCAAATACTTTCTTGTTCTTGCCCAGAAATGTCTTGTGTTCCATCCATAATAACCATATACTGAAGAACTGGTAGATGTCTGATTGTATCAGCTATTCCACAGATCCAGGATTTCATTCTGGATCTGTGGACTCATGTACACTTTCTGGGACCTCTGCAACCATTTGGCTAAAAGGACATCATCCTCTGCCTTATCTTTCAACAGCTGATAGAAGTTACTGTTATCATCCTCATGGCCTCTCAGAGCTCGTCCCTGCCGTGCCAAATATTTGATTGAGCTTACAGTTTTCCCCAGACAGTGCCTGTTGTCAGCTTGTTGATTTGCCAAAGTACTGTACAATTGCATTTATAGGATAACTTTCTTGTGCAGTCACAGAGACAGCATGATGGTGCATATGACTATTTTCATGTGCTTTAAATTTTTCGATAGCTTTTTTCCAATTTTTAAATCCGGAAGTGATAAAGGTGGGCTCTGATTTTACAGCAAATGGTGAGAGTTCGTTCTGGTAAATTGTCTTCAATAAAAACACAAAACCCCCTTCTGCACCGCATCATAATGTAGCCAGGGAAAGTCCTTGTACCAATTTTACTGGAAATGTAATGTCCTGTTGGACAGAACTTGAGTTTCTATGAATTTTGGATGTGGTTGATACGGCCCTGTCCTCTGTCCACTGACTTCAGAGTCTCTCAGCTGTCTGTCCCCAGTCTGAACTCCCTAAAAGAAAAGTCACAATGGTACTCAATGCCACAGGACTGTATTTATACTGCAAGCAAGCAATCCAATATTTCCACCTTCTTGTAAAATATCTACTGTGTTACTCTCTCTGACCTGTTGGTCCACTCCTGTCACTCCCTCACTCTGACTTCCTGCCTCAAGCCTCTGATGTCCCTGCATGGCATCAATGTATTTACAACATACTGTACATTACAATATGTAATGTTGTATTAGCATGTGATTACTAAAGCTAAAAAATTATCTGTTAAGGTTTTTAATCATACAGAATAAATATTGATTGATTAACTGATTTGCAGATGTATTATTAGGGCTGGACAATATGGCTGAAAAATGTATCATATATATATATAAGGGTATATATCAGTCAATATCGATAATCATTGATTAGTTTTACATTTGAAATATCTGAAATATTGCCAAATTGGTCACACAACTGTTCCTGTTTTATCCAGTTTCCTCTTGAGCTGTTGTACTCATTTTGTCTTTTCACTCCATGCCACTGTTTTTATTTTTAAGCAGTTATGAGGCACGGTGGCGAAACCTGAAACTGCTGCATAGCAAGTTGCTCAGCAGGTTGTTGATAGTTAACCAATGAGGAAGTGAGTTAGTTGATGCCACCAACCTTGCTTAGCTGGCTGAGCTTGAGCAGCTAAAGCCTTTCCTCTGCCTATATCCCCCAGAAGAGTTCACTGAAATTATTGAACATTCTGTCTGTTGTATTTCCCAGTAATCATTTAAGTAAAATTTTATTTCTATAGCACCTTTCACAGACATATAGATCACAAAGTGTTTCACAAAGGCCAAACATCAAAAAAATAAATAACAATAATAAGCCTGTCTGAGTGAAAATGTCTTGTTGTTTCTGTGGAGTCTGTGGGGTGTAGGGACAGTGGGAGGATGTTCCAAAGCCTTGGAGCCACCGCCCAAAAAAGCACGATCTCCACGGGTTTTAAAACGGGTTTGAGGTACAGTCAACGACATTTGACTTGAAGACCTCAGAGTCCTAGATGAAGCTAGAGGATCCAAAAGGTCCAGAATGTATTTAGGGGCCTGGTTGTTGACTGCCTTGAAGGTTAAAACCAAAATTTTCAAATGAATCCTCAAGTGCACAGGAAGCAGTGCAGGGAGGCAAGAACAGGAGATATGTGCGCTCTTCTGTTAGTCTTAGTCAACAGCCTCACCACAGCTTTCTGTACAGACTGAAGATGAGCCAGGGAGGTTTGATTCAGACACATAAAAAGACTATTACAATAGGCTGAGAGGAGGAAATAAAAGCATGAATAACTATCTCAGTTCAGTCTGTGACACAAATGGTCTCAACTTAGAGATGTTCCTTGAATGATAAAAACAAATGAGGAACTGATATTGATATTGATCACGTGTCTAATGCGATATATATTGTTATTGATTTATTGCCCAGCCCTAAGAGTGTATACATCTCATACACTGTCAACTCTGTTTATAGTATCACCTGACACAGTAAATTTTTTTACTCATTTATTTTAGGACCTCACCTCGACCCTGTACCACCCTCTCTTTTTCCTGTCTCCTGTGTGCTGCCCCTGCATTGCTGCTCCTAAACATACAAAATGGTTTCAGAGATGAGGCACAGCTCTTGAACCTAAAGGTGGCTCATTTTATACTAAACGAGGAAAAAAATCAGTTATTGGTCACCATGGAGAAGCATTTCACCAACTCTAGTGGGGTGTTGTACTGCACCTGACAACCTAAACATAACCTAACCCATACTCTTATAAATACTGTGGAAATAATGAAAACATTATTGAAAAAAAAACAACAACCTGACAATAGTCCTCACCTGTTCTTTCTGGATCTATTATAATTAATATGGTTTTTAAAGCTGACCTCACACCCTGAAGCTCCACCTGACTCTCTCTCTCCTCCCTGAACCAGTTCTTCTCATGATCAAATTGTTTAGATTTATATTTAAAAATTAATAACAGGCCAATACATATTTCACTAAACTAATTTAAGACCTCTCCACCTTTCATTGCTTAAACTGAGTCATTATTCTATGTACTACCATTCTCCTGATAAGATATTATTACACATATCTAAAATACTGTCATACATGTTGATAAATTATGATCAGGTAAATAAGTCAAAATAAGTCCTGCTGCAGTGTAGCTAACTTCTAGACAAAGTTAGTAGTTAAATATTGGATGAGTGATCATCCCAGGATTAAGATGACTGAACCAAAAAGATTTGGTTTCTATACATGAAAGTAAACTGACAACAAGACGTGATAAACAAGCCATATTCACGGAAACATTCCCAACAGACCGTTTTACCTCATTCAAAAGTTTCTGAATCCTGCTGCTGTCTCCACCTCCCAAATACTCAGGGCGTATTTGGGAGCTTCATTTAAATACCCCCCCCCCCCCCCAGTTCCTACGCCTATTAGAACTGATACAAAGCACAAGTTCAGCCTTAGAGCCCAACCTAATTCACAGCTGTGAAAATCACTTCTCTTTTCTCATGTAATACACATGTAATATGGTAGAACAATTGATGTTGAGATGGCAGAGTCACGCCCTTCTGCCGCTTTCGTCACACGTTCTTGGTTCCAGACCAGTGTTGGGGAATTAATCTTACACCGTCTTTCCCCCTCCCGGGTTTGTGATGAAAGAGCAGAGATCGGACTTTCCGTTTCATTTTTAACAATTTATTAATCACCACACATATTACATAAGGTCAAAAATAATGCAGATTTTAACACAAGCATGCTTGGAGATTGCAGATTAATCTTCCCTTACCGCATTCATGCTGTTGTCTCCCCCTAAGCGCCCTGCAATCTGACTGTCTGTGCGCGCCCCCGTTCTCATCAGGAAAGCCAGCTCTGTCCTAGGATGTCCTCTCGACTCAGTGCAGGTGGTGGGAGACAGAAGGACTCTGACCAAAATAACATCACTGATGGACAAGGTCTCCCATCCCTGCATGAAACTGTTGCTGAGCTGGAGAGCTCCTTCAGTGACAGACTGCTGCATCCTAAATGCACAAAGGAGCGTTACCGCAGATCCTTCCTCCCAGCAGCTGTAAGACTTTATAACATCAATGCTCCCAACAAAACCACAATAACCTACACATTGTAGGATAATATATAATATACTGTAAATAGTCCGGCACATCATGCACATTGTATATAGTGTTATATTATTAGTAGTATTAAGGTTATTTATATTTATAATAACTGCGGCTGCTGTTACACCCAAATTTCCCTCTGTGGGACAATAAAGGCTGTTTCTTCTTCTTCTTCTTCTTCTTCTCTTCTTATGGTTCGGGGCCATAAAACCATATAAGGATATATGTTTACCTCTCAGGCCAGCTCTGCTTGCTCAGTTATGCGACCCCCACTCCTACACTCCTGTCTGCACCTCTCCAACTTCTTAAGATAAACACAGTGTGCTCCCCAATAAGCCTTACATTCCTTAAATCTGCAATAATTAATTCCCTCAATTCCCCCTTTTGAGCTCTTCTAGAGCTCACAATCAGTTGTAGTTGCTTCTGGGAGCTCCCACTCCAGTCCTCTGAATCCACTCTCAACAACGGCATCTGATATGCCTGTGGTGGACCCTTACCCCTCCTTTAATAGTTGTGGTAATACACCGAATACAGAGGAACTGGATGCAGGGCACCCAACAGCATCCACAAGTGACCAAAATCCTGCAAAATTCAAACAATTCCTATGCTAAGTGCCCCAAGCATAGTCATCAATTTCCAGTTATCACACCTTTTGCCAAAGATAATGAGTTATGTGTGGTGAAATTGTCTGTTATTCTGGTATTATTTGCAATTATCTTTACGTTGATCTTCTATCTTCTGTCTTCAGATCCCTCCTGTCGAAGGAGATCACGTTGCTGACTGAGGGTGGACTACCTCAGCCAGAGGCTCTCCCTGGGGATTATTCTGCCCCGTGATTGAAAGAGCCTTGTTGGGGTCGCCAGCAGATGACCCTTTCAATACGCTCTGAATTTACTGAACCTTTTTTCTGGTTTTTCTGCTGGAGCCCACTGGCTCCAGTGGTACCAGGTGTCTCCTTTCCCTTATAGGCGCACGCATGCGACGTTCTCTCGACCACCTGGTGGGGTCCTGTCCACCTGGGCTCTGACCATCTCCTCTTAATGACCTTCAGAAGAACCCACTCTGCTGTGTGTGGGTCCCCCTTTTGGCCTCCCGTCACTCCATCGTGCACCTGTGAGACAAAAACTGACAACAAAGCTTTGAGTCCATCAAAATATGATTTATACTGAAAATTGGTTATATGTTGCCCTTCCCCAGGGATAGCTGCTGTGGGCCCTGGGAACTGTCTACCTGTCAACAGTTCAAATGGTGTAAACTTATTTAATGAGCTCCTTACCTGCAACAATGCCACTGGGAGGGCTGTAACCCAATAAATTTTGGTCTGTGCACAGATTTTAGCCAATTTGATTTTTAGATTCCAGTTCATGCGTTCACCTTTACCCCGAGATTCTGGATGATACACCATACCAAATTTGTGCTTTAAGCCTAAGGCTAATTCCACTGCCTGTAGGTCTCTGTTTTTAAAATGCCTTTGTTGTCAGATCTCACTCTTCTTGGAAACCCCTGTTTGTGGTATGTAATGATTTATCAGACATTTGATCACTGTTTTACTGTTCTTGATTTTTCTTTTGCGGGGGTAGCTTCGGGCCATCCTGTGATCGATTCGACCATCACCAGGAGGTAGCGATACCCTCGAACTCTGTCAATCATATCAGTATAGTCAATCACAATCTCTTCCCCGGGTCTTACCTGCAATGGAAACGCTCCCATGTGAGGTTTCACCGTTGGCTTTGGGTTATACTGCCCACAAATCTTACAGTCTCTTACCCATTTTTTTTTCCATGTCAGCAGGTAGGGGTTGCCCCAGTGGCTCAAATTTCTCATAATTTGTTGTGCTCCCACATGTCCCAGCCTATTAAACCTAATGTTAATTCTGGGGGAAGAATAGGTTGACCATCTGGTCCTCTCCACACACCTTCAGTTTCGATGCCTCCTCGTTGTTTCCAAACAGTCTTCTCCTGAAGTGATGCTCTCTTTTGACAATCTTGATCATATCCATGTCAATCCTCGGGAGTAAATCACTTACCTGTGGGTGACTCAGCATCATTTGATGTCGAGGGGTATATCCTGCTGCTCTTCTTTGGCTCGCTGATCAGCCTCCTCGTTTCCTTTGCCACCCTACTCCCGTTCTCTGTCATGTCCTTTACATTTTATGACTGCCACTCTAGTTGGTCTCTGAATGACATGAGCCAAGATCACCATTTCTTCTGCATGTTTACAGGGGTCATACTGGCCGTTCGATATCCTGCTCTTTCCCATTGCTTGAGTTCCACATGCACGGCTCCTGCCACATAGGCTGAGTCAGTGTAGATGTTCACTTCTCTGTCCTTTGCATGTTGCAGTGCTGTGATCATTGCCAGAAGCTCTGCTCTCTGAGCTGATGGTCTTTCTGTTAACTTCTCTGCTCTCACAACTGATAACCTGCCTCTGTCTCCCTAACTACTGCATACCCTGCTTGGAGGTCTCCCTGTTTGTCTTCATGGCAGCATCCATCTGTGTATCAATTTTTCAGCGCCCCTCTATCGGTTCGCTGACTAAGTCTGGTCTGATTTTTAGGTCTTCCAAGACCTTCTCTTGGCAATCATGTGGTTCCCACCTGAGATCTGGTCAGCCACGTTAATCCTTGGTGTGTAAACACCAGGTTCGTGGTCTCCAAGATCTTACTCAATCTCCTTGTCTCAGCGGAGCCAGTGTGAAAATCTGTGAGTTCACAAATGCTACTACGCTGTGTGTGTTAGGACCACCAGCTTGGTGTCCCATCACTATGTGTGCTATTTTTGTTTGAATTTTGCTATTCCTGCTGTATGTTGTGTGCACACCGGGTGCCTTCTTTCTAATGGGTCCAGCATCACACTTAAATACATTAGAATACACCTTCTCCCCCTTTGTTTCTGATACAGGACACCGTTGACCCACGTTGTCTGTACAGAAACATCCAAGAAAAAAGGGGAAGCGCGTAATCTGGCCGAGCCAGATCCGCTGCTCCGCTAGAGATTGTTTCAGTTTTGTGAATGCCTCTTCTGCTGGGACTGTCCACTGTAGTGGGGCTGTGAGATTTCTCATGCCCTTTTCTCTCACCATTTCTCTGAGGTGATTGGTCAGGTTCATAAAATCTGGTGCATAGCTTCTGCTGCACCCTGCAAGACCCAAAAATGATAACATTTGTTTTACTGTGGCGGGTTGTGGATGTTGCAAAATGGTCTGCCTGTGATTTGGAGACATGCCGGCTCCCTGTCTGTTAATGAGGTGCCCCAAAAATTGACAGTGGGACGAGCTATTTGTAGTTTATCTTTGCTAGCCTTAAAGCCGCGGGCATTGTAACCGCCAGAGCACATCATATGTGGCCTGGAGACAATCTACCGCTGTTGTGGCTGCTATAAGAATGTCATTCACGTACTGAATCAATGTACAGTCAGGTGGAAATTTGCAGCCCGATAAAGCTTCTTTCAGGGCCTGATTGAAGCGTCCCGGTGACAAAATGAATCCCCGCGGGACACGTGTGTACTGGAGTTGTCGCCCCTGAAAAGTAAAGGAGAACATGTCTCTACAACTGTCTGCCAGAGGAAGGCAGAAGAATGCATTTGCCAGGTCTATGCAAGAAAGCCATTTTTGTATAGGAAGAAGCAATGAAAGAGCGGTGTAGGGATTTAGCACCGGTAGGGTGGAGTTAACACAATTTATTTCTGGCCACAAATCATGAGCCATTCAGTACTTACCGGTCCCCGCCTTCTCACAGGGAGAATTGGGGTGTTCCAATTGAACTGTTAAGTTCAAAAGACTCCCATCTTCAAGAGTCCATGTGATGGTATCTGTGATACCAGCTTCAGCCACAGGTTTGTGAGGGTACTGGGGAATCCAAATGGGATGGACCTTTTAAACTTGGAATGTAATATGAGGTAACCACTGACAATGTCCCGCATCCGCTGGTCCGGTTGACCACAGAGTACGAGGTCGCCGGGCAATTATGACTTCTGCCTGCTCGTGATCAGAGTGTTCTCGGCCATGTTCGCGGTCGAGCGTGACGTGTTCCAAGTTAGCCTGATTATTTACACACGCATAATTCGATACATTTTGGTACTTGGAGAGTACGTGAGTCCGGGGATCTGTGTCGGGACCCAATCTGTCAGGCCCCTGCGCGTTTCATCATGGGCCTAATTCTTTGGCCGCGTGCCCTGAATGTAATGCTAGCGAGACATGTGGAACAGATGTCTCCGCCATCATATACCATTTTGCTGATCAGAGGTGAGAATAACCGCCGCTGCGACTCCCTCCAGAGCCACATACAAATCAGAAACTGCTACCTCTCATTGTTGACCCTCCAGCTCAGCAAAAGCATCTTTATACCAATCTGTGTCATCCTCGGTCATAAAACAACGTGACAAGGGGAGGGTCAGGCGAAGAGACATATGGTCCCAATCCAGCGATCCAGGTTCCCCCCACCTACAAAACAAAGTCATATGCCTGTCTGTGTTGCATTTCTGGTTTTCAGTGTGTATCTGTGTGGCCAGGGGTTGCATCAATAGTTGGTGCTTCCAACTGGGAGGGCTAATATCACACATCCTTGTTTGCCCATCAGGTGGGTAATTGTCAGTCCATATAATTGTCTTATTGTGGAATGGGTTGCTCCTGTGTCAACCAAAAATGGCATCATCTTGTCTGCCACCATCACTGGGAGAAGTGGTTCTGCCGTTCCCTCTTCTATGTGGCCTCCCTGTTGGGTGTGTCAATACTGTCCTGGATCCAAACCCCAGGTGTCCTCCACAGGGGGTACTGGCACTCCTGTGCAAACTAAATGATCGGGTGCGGCCTGTGTATTAGTGCGCTGTCCACCCTCCTGGGCGTTGTGTGGTGCCCATGTGTTTGGGAGGATTGCCACACGCTCTCCCACGGCTTGCTGGTCCTTGTCTGTTCCTAGGGCAGCTCTTGGCCCAGTGATCCATCTGACCACACAGAAAACAGGCTAATGTACGAGGTGGTCCCCCTGGTCCGCCAAACGGTCTCAACCGTCTCCCCCTCGTGAGACCCCCACCCACGCTGTGGGTTCCTCTGTGGAATGGTAACCGATGACCAGCAGGATCCGAATCCGGATCCAAATCTGGCCAATTAGGTTCCTCTGGGTTCGCCATGCGAACCACCATTTGTTCTTGTATCTGTTTTACTGTTTTTCTTTAACTCAGTCTTCTTGTCTTGCTTTGCCGAGTTGGAGTTTCAACAGCTGGGCCTGTAAATCCTTCACCTTACTGGATTCTTCATCTTTTGTCTTTGTGTCGCGCTGCATATGATGTACTAAGTGTCTTTCCCATTTGGTGTCCTCACACCCTGGTATATCAGGATTATTTTGCATCAGTGTCTTAATTTCCTGGCATTCCCTCCAGTACCGCCTTCCTGAACCACTCTTTGTTCGCTCCTTCTTTATAAGGATGAACACCTGTCTCTTGGAGCCAGGTGTCTTTAACTTTATCCAGATAAACTCTAGGGGCCTCAGATGAGTCCCACATGAGTTTAGGAATGGCTGGAGCTACATTCCTAGGGAAAACTTCCCTCATAGGTGCACCCATGGCAACTCCTCTGTGGTGCAGGGGAGTATGTCTGGGTCAGTCTCCATTTGGGCCAATTCTTGGACCTCTTTAAGGTCCCTTCTCGACATCCGTTGTGCTGCCACAGCCCTGAAATCACCCACTGCGACTACGTAGCCTGTGTAAGGCATCTAGCGCATGTAGAAATTTAGCTCCTCCTTCAGGTGGGGGAGGTAGCTGATCTGCCAATGTTTGAATGTCACCTAAACCAAAGGGTTTATACTGCAGGGGACCTCCTTTTATTCTAGCTAATAATGGCATTTGTGTAGGCAACGTTTTGCTTCAGGTCCCACTGGACGGTTGATTTGCCTTTTACTCCTTTTCCCTCTCTGGGTCCTTTAGTTTCTCTGTTTCCTTTTTCTTACCTTTCTTTCTCCGTCTCCGCTCCATCGGAGACTCTCCCTCTGTTAAGTGGGCTCCTCCAAACAGGAACTGGTCATCTTCCATCTCCTTTTCCTTAGGAGAGCTGTCAAAATCCTCTGCTGGTGGTGCCGATGGTTCTGGAGTTCCATTCCCCATCTCTTTTAGATCTTTATTTTCAATTTCTCTCTCCATTCCTTTTTCCCAGAGAGTGAGCCCCTCTTTCTCTTCTGGGCTGCATGTTGTTTTTGATCTCTCACAGTGACGGTTCAACTGTCACTTATCACCTCCTTCAAGGGGGCGCCTCTCACTACCACTGACGCCTTCTGTTTTGAGGGGTATACCTACCTGTTCCCTCACTCGTTTTTCAACCCTCTTTTTGTTTTTTCTTTCTGTTTTTTCACCACCATTACCAATTCCTCAATTTGCTCATGGACCGTTTTCCACTCTTTCTCCATGTTATCCTGCTTTCCTTCTCGGTCCTTAATTTATTTTCAGTTACTCTAATGTAAGTTTTATTTTTATTATATTATTTATTTGTTATTTTATATATTGTTTATTTTATTCTATTTTATTTATTTTTATTTTATTTTACTGCTTATTTTATATTCCTCTGCTTTTCTGAGTTCTCCACCAATGCATGTGTATGTGTGTGTGGATGAGTGTGTGTGTGTGTGTGTGTGTGTATGTAAGTCTACTTCGTGACTCCTCCTCCAGCACCCACCCTCAGAGACTTCCGCCTCTGAGAATCACTTTGCTTTGTCTGTTGAGGAGTTCACTTACTGTTTTGAGTGGCCAACCGCGCCCAAGTCCGCTGGTTCTCCTTTGTTCTTTGCACAGTTAAAAATTTTACTCTCGACGTCTTCTCCTACGTTTTCTCCTTTTTTCTTTTTCTTTTTAACGCATCTGGCTCCCGAGACGTCTTTCAACAGGCAAAGATCGCCCTTTCGCTTCGCTGCGATCTTGCTGTTGATTCCACGCTCGTGCACCAGCAGCACACCACTGGTCGCGCCTGGTCACATTTCCTCTTCCTTCTTCCTGTTTTCCACCTTTTTTCCCTCGAATGGTTTATTTTTATGATGCTTGAGGTCCTTTTATTACAATAAACCTTGGGCCTTCCACCCTTCTTTTAATATGTTAAGAAATTTTTATAATAATCATTCCGAAATGCACTATTATTTTAATATGCTGAGAATGTTTAACAATAATTTTCTAGGACTTTCACTCTTATTTTACTATTCGGAGCCGCTTCAATCTCTCCAGGAATTAAACACCTAGTGCTAACCGATCCCTGATCGCGTTAGACCGAACCACCACGTCTGGGTCGGCTGGCGAACACCACTCACTAAGCAAAAACTATTTCTTATTTTAATCTTCGGGAATGCCTCAATTTTCCCAGGAATTTCACCTAGTCTCCCACCGGTCCGACCGCGTGGACCATAACTACATCTAATTACGGCTGGCTCGACCACCTGCTAGGCAAAACTTTTTTTTCTTCTTATTTCACTTTTTCCTTTATACTAAAACCATTCCTTAAATAAGATTCAAGATGGCGGCGCGCACAGACGCAGCGGCTCACAGCTCTTCCTTTCGGTGCTCTTTTTTGTACTTTTTGTATTTCATATTTGTTAGTTTTGGTGCATTTGTCTCTGCAAACAACTGCTACACACGCCAGGATCTTGTGGACATCGGCTACCGGCACAAGATATCAGTATCGAGTGATTTTCACTACACTCATAACATCCCAGACAACATAGCGAGACCGCCGGGTGCTCCGTGGATTGTTGTCAGGTCTGGAAGGCGCCGCCGACGGCGGAGGGAGAGGAAGCAGAAGCGGGGCTGCAGGTCCGGCTTTATGCTGAAGCTGAAATGCCAACCACACAGGCCTCCTCTGCCGAGCCTGTATCTCTCCAACGCCAGGTCCATGGTAAATAAAACGGACAACCTAGAGTTAGAGCTGGCTGGAAATCGCTATGTTCATCACTGCTGTGTAATGATTATCACCGAGACCTGGCTAAACCCGCAGATTCCCGATGCTAGCGTGCAGCTAGCAGGCCGCACTCTGCTACGCGGAGATCGGACCAAGGCCTCCGGTAAGAGCAGGGAAGGGGGTCTCTGTATTTACGTGCATGAGGACTGGTGTAACAACGGAACAATCATAGACAAACATTGTTCCCCAGACCTCGAGTACATGTCTGTAAGATGTCGGCCTTTTTTTCTACCCAGAGAGCTAACAGTAGTGATCGTCACAGCTGTGTATATAGCTCCTGATGCTAACGTTAGCATGGCGCTCTCTCTCCTGCTGAACGCCATTAACGAACAGCAGCAGCTCCACCCCGACGGTGTTCTTATTATCGCGGGAGACTTTAACAAGGCCAACTTAAAGACTGTACTCCCGAAATTCCACCAACATGTCAAAGGCTTCTTGCTCTAGCCTCTGACGGGGAAGGCCAACTTAAAGACTGTACTCCCGAAATTCCACCAACATGTCAAAGGCTTCTTGCTCTAGCCTCTGACGGGGACGGTCGCATTCTATCTCTCTCCCTTCCCTCCTTATCTTTCCTGCTTGCTGCTTGCTGTGAGAGCGTCTCTTGCACACTGTTCGAATAAGAATAAGATTGAGAGCAATATGGATTTGGCAAACTGGGCCTTCAAGACCATGGATCGAATTTTTTCCACTATGAGATCTGGGAAAGGGGAGCCTGCGTGTCCGAGTGGAACAGACCCGGTTGGATACGTCATCGACTCCTGGAGCTCGTGGAGACCTGTGTGCTTCTCGGCCCTAGAGGTGGAAGACGTGGAAGACGCTTACATATTTGGCTATCTGGTAGCGGTATCTTTTCTGTTTGGGCTTGGAGGATACCTGATTTACCGTGAAATCAAGAAAACCTGGACGGCAGTTCGACATCTGCAGAGGCTGCCGACCCAGGTGGATGGGCTGACCAGAATGGTACAGACTCAGACTCAAAGCCTGATGAACCTGAGCCGTAGACTTGGGGAGTAGCAGGTGAGAGGGGTTCGATCTGGAGATAAGGTACGGTTCTGCTCAGTGAGGACGGTAACTAACGAATTTGGATTATTGGATTTATTGAATGGTTTCCCAGTGAGACTGAAGGCTGTTGAAAAAACAAGCAGCCTGTTCCAAAACAACATCTGCATTATCAGAATTCGGCTCCCTAGCCGGCCTTGGCTGGCAATCATATCTCTCCAGAACTATGTGTGAAGGCCGCTATCCCCCTCAGCCCTCTCTGTGATTTGTGAAGCTGGATCTGGTGTACCAAGGCTGCTGATGAACTTCCATCACTATCAGCAAACTGTTTGCCTGGGAGCTGGCATCTGGGCTCCACAATGCCCCCACCCTCTCGTCTCCGTCTGCGTCCCCTCCTGACCCTGACCCTACCCACCATACTGCTATCCCGGCTTTATATGTGCAATATGCTTTTTGCTGAGGTGTTTTTTGGAACCTCGTAAGGTGTTCTTTATGAACACAGTATGAGATGATTTTTTGAACCTAACTATCCCAATGTATCTCTTTCTGTCTCTCTGCTAAAGGTAGCGCCGTTGAGAAACGGTTGCATGACCTCAGACATCTGTCCCCCCCCCCTGTCTGTGTTATGTTTTTGTCTTGGATGGATGTTCTGTTAACTGCAATTTCCCCATTTGTGGGACTAATAAAGGCATTCTTGATTCTTGATTCTTGATTCTTGAAATGTTCTACAAGAGGGGAGAACACTCTTGACCATGTTTACTCCAACATTAAGCACGCTTACAGAGCCAAACCCCTCCCCCACCTCGGCCAGTCCGACCATCTTTCCCTGCTGCTCACCCCAGCATACACCCCCCTCAGACGGAGCGCCAGGCCTACTGTAAAAACCATTACAACCTGGCCTGAAAACGCACTCTCCGACCTACAGGACTGCTTTGCATACACAGACTGGGACTTATTCGAACACGAGGACCTAGAAACATTCACAGGGACAGTACTGGACTACATTAAGTTCTGTATCGAAAATGTGACTGTTAGCAAAAACATCCGGGTTTTCCCTAACCAGAAACCCTGGATGAACAGCCAGGTCCGTTCACTCCTCAAAACCCATGATGCTGCCTTCAGGTCAGGCGACAGAGCTCTGTACAGTGCTGCTCGAGCTGACCTGAAAAGAGGAATTAAAAAAGCCAAGACGGACTACAGGAGGAGAATAGAGTCCCATCTGTCCAGCAATAACACACGGGAGGTGTGGCAGGGCATTCAGAACATCACAAACTTCAGAGGCTGTGATGTGACTGCAGGAGACCAGCAGAGCAGAGGAACTTAACTGTTTCTTTGCTCGCTTTGAGACACCTCAGGACCACCCATCTGCTCCAGTCCTGCCCCCCCCCCACCAGGCTGCACCCCACTCACCGTCCAGGAGCATGAGGTACGGCGCGTGCTCCTGGCAGTGAACCCCAGGAAGGCTGCCGGACCAGACGGAGTACCTGGCAAGGTGATCAGAGCGTGTGCCCACCAGCTCACCCTGATTCTCACCAGGATTTTCAACCTCTCCCTGGCCCAAGCAGTCATCCCCCCCTGCCTAAAAACAGCCACAATCATCCCCGTGCCCAAAAGGTCATCTGTCACCAGCCTAAATGATTACCGCCCTGTGGCCCTCACACCGGTAGTCATGAAGTGCTTTGAGAGGCTGGTTCTCCAGCACATCAAAGACCACCTGCCCCCCACTTTCGACACCCATCAGTTTGCATATCGTGCAAACAGATCTACAGAGGACGCCATCGCTGTAGCTCTCCACTCTGTGTTGAGCCACTTGGAGCAGCAGCAGAGCTACGCTCGCATGCTCTTAGTGGATTACAGCTCAGCGTTCAACACAATCATTCCGGACATTCTCACCACCAAACTGCACACCCTGGGCCTCCCCCCTCTCACATGTTCCTGGATCAAGGACTTCTTAACCAACCGGCCCCAGACTGTGAGACTTGGCCCCCATCTCTCCTCCACCTGCACACTGAGCACTGGCTCCCCACAGGGCTGTGTGCTGAGCCCCCTCCTGTACTGCCTCTGCAGGTTTCTTGGTGTCCTTATCTCTGCTGATCTCTCTTGGTCAGATAACATCACAGCTGTTATCAAGAAGGCTCAGCAGCGACTTCACTTCCTGAGGGTCCTCAGGAAGAACAACTTGGACTCAAACCTGCTGCTGACCTTCTACCGCTCATCCATTGAGAGCCTGCTGACGTACTGTATCACAGTATGGTACGGCAGCTGCACTGAGGCAGACAGGGTCAGGCTTCAGAGGGTAGTCAAGACAGCACAAAGAATCGTTGGCTGCCCTCTCCCCTCCCTGATGGACATCTACACCTCCCGCTGCATCAGCAGAGCCAGGAACATCATCAAGGACAGCTCACACCCTGGCTTTGACCTGTTTGACCTGCTGCCCTCTGGCAGGCGCTACAGGTGCATCAAAGCCAGAACAAACAGACTCAGGAACAGTTTCTTCACCAGAGCAATCACCACCCTGAACTCTCACACTCACCCACCGTAACTGTGCAACACCCACATCTCTGTGCAATATTATATTATTCATACTGAACAATATTTATCACTCCTATATTGTGTAATATCCAGTATTCATTCACTAGTGCAATATTCATTCACCAAGTGCAATATTCATCATCTTCCTTTTTATATGTATGCACTTATTTACTTTTCTTACAATGTACAGATGCACCAATGTATGTATATATTTTTATACATTCTATTTTTTGTATATCTTATACATTGTTTATTTTCTGTATATTTCTTGATTATACTAGACTATAATATTTTTTTTTTTTATTTTAGAGAATTTGATTTTCTATTGCATGGCACTGAACAGGAGTGGCCCTCCTATCTCATTGTACATCCTGTATAATGACAATAAAAGGCATTCTATTCTATTCTATTCATTCTAACACAATATTTTCCCCGAACTTTCTGCATTATTAATGTCCTTTTTAATTTAGAAACACGGGAGTTAAACGTGATCTGACCACTTTTTTACAATACTCAATCAGCAGAAATTCGATCAAACAGGTTTTCTGCCTACCTTTAATTTTTTCCGCGCGGGGTCAGATCAGCTGTTTTCCCGGTTCGTCTGAGTCAAACAGACCTATCCAATTCTGTCATATCTCTCCCTCTTTCATCCCAGACGAGCACCCCAATTTGTTGGGGAATTAATCTTACACCGTCTTTCCCCCTCCCGGGTTCGTGATGAAAGAGCAGAGATCGGACTTTCCGTTTCATTTTTAACAATTTATTAATCACCACACATATTACATAAGGTCAAAAATAATGCAGATTTTAACACAAGCATGCTTGGAGATTGCAGATTAATCTTCCCTTACCGCATTCATGCTGTTGTCTCCCCCTAAGCGCCCTGCAATCTGACTGTCTGTGCGCGCCCCCGTTCTTTATGGTTCGGGGCCATAAAACCCATATAAGGATATATGTTTACCTCTCAGGCCAGCTCTGCTCGCTCAGTTATGCGACCCCCCACTCCTACACTCCTGTCTGCACCTCTCCAACTTCTTAAGATAAACACAGTGTGCTCCCCAATAAGCCTTACATTCCTTAAATCTGCAATAATTAATTCCCTCACCAGCTAGTTTGCGGGGCCGGAGTTGAACCCGTTTTTCAGGCCGAGCACCGAGTGCTTCCGCGGTCGAAAACCCGCCTAACGGTTCAAATTACGGCACCGGCTCTGGAACCCTGTTGGTGGGAAAGAGGCTTTAGTGGTAGTATAAAGTGTTAAGCATGGTGGCGCTGTCACTGCGATATTGTATCACTTCCTGTTCTGGAGCACAGTGGTGTTTTGCTTTCTGTTAGCTGTATAATCTCGATTTGTCTGGATAATGGCATATTTCAGTGTAATCTTCACGTGCTTTATCTAGAGCACACTCTCTGCTGAATCACCTGTATTCACATTATTTACTTTGTTTGTTTTTAGGAATTCGCTACCCTTGTGCAGCTAGTAGTCTAGCTCACTAGCAGCATGGCTTCTTCTCCTCTGTGTGTCACATGTTTAGTTACTCCTCGGCCTCCTTTAGCAGTAACGGTACTTGTAATAAATGTAGTCTGTTTGTCTGAGGGTCCAGACAAAGAGCAGTTCAAAAGACCCCTATGATTGAAACAGCAAGGGAACAGTTTACCCTGCTCGGGATAGGGTTACCGGGGCCCTGCCCTGGAGCCAGGCCTGGGGAGGGAGCTCGAGGGAGAGCGTCTGGTGGCCAGGCATTAGCCTGCGGTGCTCGGCCGGGCGCAGCCCAAAGAGATTACACGGGCCCGCCCTCCTGTAGGCCCACCACCCGCAGGAGGTGTCGTAGGGGTCGGGTGCAGTGTATCGGGCGGTGGCCGAAGGCGGAGGCCCTGGTGGACTGATCCCCGGCTATCGAAACTGGCTATTGGGACATGGAATGTCACCTCTCTGCTGGGGAAGGAGCCTGAGCTAGTGCGTGAGGTTGAGAGATACCAGCTAGATATAGTTGGGCTCACCTCAGTGCATGGCCTAGGTGGTGGAACCACTCTCCTGGAGAAGGGCTGGACTCTGTTCCAGTCTGGAGTTGCCCTCAGTGAGAGGCGGCGAGCTGGGGTGGGTATTTTTGTATCCCCCCGGCTTGCTGCCTGTACATCGGAGTTTACACCGGTGGATGAGAGGGTAGTTTCCCTGCGCTTTCGAGCTGGGGAACGGGCCCTGACTGTTGTTTGCGCTTATGCGCCGAATGACAGTTCAGGTCGATGATTGATTTTGTAATCGTATCATCAGATCTGCGGCCGTATGTTCTGGACACTCGGGTGAAGAGAGGAGCTGAGCTGTCAACTGATCACCACCTGGTGGTGAGTTGGATCAGGTGGCGGGGGAAGATGCTGGACAGATGACCCTATGTCTATGCACCTGTCTGATTGCACTGATGTACATATTAGTGGAATATAGTTTACATTCTTTTATCTTTTAATTAGTCTCTGCACTGTATATTTTGTAATTTTGTAATATTGTGTTATAGTTATAGCTCTAATATCTCTGTATATTTGCAATTTGTATACTTGTATATTGTCTTATAGTTTTTATACTTATTTGTTTTTTCTGTAAGCACGAAGTACCGCAGCAATTTCCTAATGCTGTGAACCTGTTCACCCATATGGCAATAAAAACCTTCTGATTCTGATTCTGATTCTGATTCTGACAGACCTGGCACACCTAAACGTATTGTGAGGGTGCGCTGGGAACGCCTGGCAGAAGCCCCAGTCCGGGAGATCTTCACTCCCCCACCTCCGGCAGAACTTCGACAGCATTCCGTGGGAGGCTGAGGAATTGAGTTCGAATGGACCATGTTCCGCACCTCCATTGTTGAGGCTGCTGCTCAGAGCTGTGGCTGCAAGGTGGTTGGTGCCTGTCGTGGTGGTAACCCCCAAACCAGATGGTGGTCACCGGAGGTGAAGGGAGCCATCAAGCTGAAGAAAGAGTCCTATTGGGCTTGGTTAGCCTGTGGGACTCCAGAGGCAGCTGACAGGTATCGGCAGGGCCAAGCGGAATGCAGCTCGGGCAGTGACCGAAGCAAAAACTTGGGTGTTGGAGGAGTTCGGTGAGCCTATGGAAAAAGACTTTCGGACAGCATCGAAGCGATTCTGGCAAACTGTCAGGCGACTCAGGAGGGGAAAGCAGTGCTCCACTCACCCGGTTTATAGTGCGGGTGGGGTGCTGCTGACTTCAACTGAGGCTATAGTTGGACGGTGGAAGGAATACTTCAAGGACCTCCTGAATCCCACTGACACGCCTTCTGTAGTGGAAGCAGAGTCTGGGGACGAGGGAGATGACTTGACCATCACTGGGGGTGAGGTTACTGAGGCAGTTAACAACTCCTTGGTGGCAAGGCCCCTGGGGTGGACGAGATTCGCCCTCAGTTCCTGAACGCTCTGGATGTTGTAGGGCTGTCTTGGTTGACACGTCTCTGCAACATTGCGTGGAGATCTGGGGCAGTGCCATTGGATTGGCAGACCGGGGTGGTGGTCCCCATCTTTAAGAGGGAGACCGGAGGGGTGTGCTCCAACTTTCGGGGGATCACACTCCTCAGCCTCCCCGGTAAGGTCTATGCCAGGGTGCTGGAAAGGAGGGTCTGTCCATTAGTTGAACCTCGGATCCAGGAGGAACAATGCGGTTTTCGTCCTGGTCGCGGAACGCTGGACCAGCTCTTTATCCTCTCAAGGATATTTGAGTGTGCGTGGGAGTTTGCCCAACCAGTCTACATGTGCTTTGTGGACTTGGAAAAGGCATTCGACCGTGTCCCTCGGGGTGTCCTTTGGGAGGTCCTGCGGGAGTATGGGGTGTCTGGCCTGTTGTTGCGGGCCATTCAGTCTCTGTACAACCGCAGTGAGAGCTTGGTCTGTATAGCCGGTAATAAGTCGGATTCATTTCCTGTGGGTGTTGGACTCCGTCAGGGCTGCCCTTTATCACTGATTCTGTTCATAATTTTTATGGACAGAATTTCTAGGCGTAGCCAGGTGGCGGAAGGCTTCTTCCTTGGTGGCCTCAGAGTCTCATCTCTGCTTTTTGCAGATGATGTGGTCCTGTTGGCTTCATAAAGGGGTGGCCTCCAGCTCGCAGTGGAACGGTTCGCAGCCGAGTGTGAAGCGACCGGCATGAGAATCAGCACCTCTAAGTCTGAGGCCATGGTCCTCAGCCGGAAAAGGGTGGAGTGCCCTCTCCGGCTCAGGAACGAGTTCTTGCCCCAAGTAGAGGAGTTCAAGTATCTCAGGGTCTTGTTCACGAGTGATGGGAGAAGGGAGCGGGAGATTGACAGACGGATCGGGGCTGCTTCTGCAGTGATGCGGACGCTGCACCGGTCTGTCGTGGTGAAGAGAGAGCTTAGTGTAAAAGCGAAGCTCTCGATTTACCAGTCGATCTACGTTCCTACCCTCACCTATGGTCATGAGCTTTGGGTAGCGACCGAAAGAATAAGATCTCGAATACAAGCGGCAGAAATGAGTTTCCTTCGAAGGGTGGCTAGCCTCTCCCTTAGAGATAAGGTGAGGAGTGCGGCCATCCGGGAGGGGCTCAGAGTAGAGCCGCTGCTCCTCCACATCGAAAGGAGCCAGTTGAGGTGGCTCGGGCATCTAATTAGGATGCCTCCTGGCCGCCTCTTGGGTGAGGTGTTCCGGGCATGTCCCACCGGGAGGAGGCCCCGTGGTAGACCCTGGACACGCTGGAGGGATTATATCTCTCGGCTGGCCTGGGAACGCCTTGGGGTCCCTCCGGATGAGCTGGAGGAGGTGGCTGGGGAGAGGGAAGTCTGGGCTTCTTTGCTTAGGCTCCTGCCCCCACAACCCGGCCCCGAATAAGCGGGAGAGAATGGATGGATGGATGGATGGATGGAGGGATGGATGGATGGATGGATGGATGGATGGATGGAGGTTGTTACAAGCATATAGCACCATGTTCATACTTATTTGTGAAAAGGCAAGTTCCAAATGGTTAATGCAACATTTGGCTACTATTAGATAGTTATCAGATAAGTCAAATGCATTATGATACCTAGATTCAATAACATAGGCACATGGTTGTAACTGCGTGAAAAAGATCTAATCAAACTGTTATCAACAATTAACCTAAAATTCCTGTTCACCCAATCCTCAAGTACATCCTTAGTCAATCTCAAGTGAAATGGCTGTAGAATTGTACACGTGGTCCATAAAGTAGTAACACTCCACAAACAATAATAATAATCCATCCATTCTATGATCCTACTACTACTGCTAATAGTAATAATATCTCATATCACTTGCCATCTGTATAGCTCAATCTATCTGGATAACAACATATTTTAGTGTAATCTTCACCTCCTTTATCTAGAGCACACTCTTTGCTGAATCACCTGTATTCACATTACTCACTTTATTTGTTTTAGAAATTCGCTAGCTTAGCGCAGCTAGTAGCTTAGCTCTTAGCCGACTCACTAGCAGCATGGCTTCTTCTCCTGTCCCTCTTGCACTTTCCTGCTCTGGTGTCACATGTCTAGTTACTCCTCGACCTCCTTTAGCAGTAACGGTACTTGTAATAAAATGTAGTCTGTTTGTAGCTCTGGAGGGCAGGCTTTCTGAATTGGAGACTCGGCTCCGCACCAGGGTTATAATAGTTTTGGATTTTACATTATCGTTTAGTTTTAGTTTCGTTTTTACTTTTTTTTCTCTAATTCAGTTAGTTTTAATTTGTTTTCAGTGTGTTTTTTCTCGTTTTTATTAGTTTTATTTTTGGTTTCATGTTAGTTTCAGTTAGTTTTCAGTATTAGTTTTAATATTTTCATACCTAATCAGGTGCAAGATTTAAGGCACAAAAGTGACTATTGTGTAATGAAAGTTGACAAAAGATAATGTTAAAGAAATATATTCAACAACCAACTGTTCACAAGACATGCTAAATTTGTGTAATATTTAGGACACACATGAACATCAACAGGGAGAAACAAAGAAAAACATGAATTCCCAAACTCAATAAGTTCTACAATAAACTTCACAATAAACTTCAGCATCAGTGCAGCAGATTAACAACACCTACATGTGGTGTTTGACAAAAATAAACTCTTTGAAGGAGTCAAAGCTCAAATCCAGCTGCATCCTGATGTTCTCACCACCTGAAGCTGCTTCTGTTTTGGAGCTAGCTTGTTTAGATGCTCACTAAATAGATTTGCAGGGTCTTTGTGGCCTTTGTACATAACCTACGGAAGTTGTCGACCTCATGTCCACATTTATGCTTGTGTAGCTGGATTGTGTGTGTTAATTACCTTGCGCTCGTGTGCAGGTGTTGTATATGCAGCGGAGGCTGGGACTTCTTTTTTGGTCCTCGCTCTTTGTGCTCAGTTTTTTGGCTGCAAACATATTTGTCCCTGTTTTTTTTTTTTTCCCACTTTCTTCATTCCTTCATGTCCATTTCGATAGTTTCAGCAGTCTCCTACCAGTAATTTGCTGACATTTGTGAGTCCTTATATTGATGCTTTGATTATTATTCCTGATTGTTATTCTCTCACTGATAAAGTAGATGGAAACGCACAAGAACTGAACAGCTTAGTCACAACGTTCTGGGCTGCGTGGACCCGACAAGTAGTCACGTTTCTCCAGAGGCGCAGGCCAGGTTACCTCATAGGATCAGAGCGGTTTCTGTAGCCGTTGTGCGCTTCTCATCTGGACTTTGATGTTGCTGGCTTTTCCTGACTGAGAAGTGTTCCACACATTTTTCATCATCCACAACAAGACTTTTGATTCTATCTGTGCTCTTGTACTCAAAGAACCTCCATACGGGACTCTGCCTAAGGGAAGCATGTATAATCTAAATAAAATTGGTCCTAGCACAGAACCCTGTGGAACTCCATAATTAACCTTAGTTTCTGAAGAAGACTCCACATTTACATGAACAAATTGGAGTCTATGAGATAAATATGATTCAAACCACTGCAGTGCAGTACCTTTAATACCTATAGTATGCTCTAATATCTGTAATAAAATGTTATGGTCAACAGTATCAAAGCTGCACTGAGGTCCAACAGGACAAGAACAGAGATGAGTCCACTGTCAGAGGCTCTAAGAAGATCATTGGTAACCTTCACTAATGCTGTTTCTGTACTGTGATGAATTCTGAAACCTGACTGAAACTCTTCAAATAAACCGTTCCTCTGCAGATGATCAGTTAGCTGTTTTACAACTACTCTTTCAAGGATCTTTGAGAGAAAAGGAAGGTTGGAGATTGGCCTATAATTAGCTAAGACAGCTGGGTCAAGTGATGGCTTTTTAAGTAGAGGTTTAATTACAGCCACCTTGAAGGTCTGTGGTACATAGCCAACTAATAAAGACTGATTGATCATTTTTAAGATTGAAGCATCAATAATTGGAAAGACTTCTTTGAACAGTCTAGTAGGAATGGGATCTAACAAACATGTTGCTGGTTTGGAGGAAGTAACTATTGAAGTTAACTCTGAAAGATCAACTGGAGCAAAAGAGTCTAAACAAATACCAGCAGTGCTGAAAGCAGCCGAACATGAAGATAAATCTTTGAGATGGTTATGAATAATTTTTTCTCTAATGTCTAAATTTTATTTGTAAAGAAATCCATGAAGTCACTACTAGTTAACGTGAAAGGAATACTCGGCTCTACAGAGCTCTGACTCTTGTCAGCCTGGCTACAGTGCTGAAAAGAAACCTGGGGTTGTTCTTATTTTCTTCAATTAATGATGAATAGTAAGATGTCCTAGCTTTACGGAGGGCTTTTTTATAGAGCAACAAACTCTTTTTCCAGGCTAAATGAGCATCTTCTAATTTAGTGAGACGCCATTCCCTCTCCAGCTTTCGGGTTATCTGCTTTAAGCTGTGCATTTGTGAATTATACCACGGAGTCAGGCACTTCTGATTGAAGCTTTCCTTTTCAGAGGAGCCACAGTATCCAAAGTCGTACGCAGTGAGGATGTAAAACTACTGACGAGATAATCGACCTCACTGGGAGCAGAGTTTAGGTAGCTGCTCTGCACTGTGTTGGCACTGAAGAGCATAACAATGAAGGAATTAGATCCTTAAACTTAGTTACAGCACTTTCAGAAAGACTTCTACTGTAATTAAACTTATTCCCCACTGCTGTGTAATCCATTAAAGTAAATGTAAATGTTACTAAGAAATGATCAGACAGGAGGGGGCTTTCAGGGAATACTGTTAAGTCTTCAGTTTCTATGCCATATGTCAGGACAAGATCCAGAGTATGATTAAAGTGGTGGGTGGGCTCCTTTACATTTTGAGAGAAGCCAATTGAATCTAACAATAGATTAAATGCAGTGTTGAGGCTGTCATTCTCAGCATCTACATGGATGTTGAAATCACCCACTATAATTATTTTATCTGAACTGAGCACTAAATCAGATAAAAAGTCTGAGAAATCAGACAGAAACTCTGAGTAGGGACCAGGTGGACGATAGATAATAACAAATAAAACAGGTTTTTGATTTTCCCAATTAGGATGGACAAGACTAAGAGTCAGGCTTTCAAAAGAATGAAAACTTTGTCTGGGTCTGTGATTAATTAATAAGCTGGAATTGAAGATTGCAGCTAATCCTCCTCCTCGACCTGTGCTTCGAGCATTCTGACAGTTACTGTGACTCGGGGGTGTTGATTCATTTAAACTAACATATTCATCCTGCTGTAACCAGGTTTCTGTAAGGCAGAATAAATCAATACGTTGATCAATTATTAAATCATTTACTAATAGGGACTTGGAAGAGAGATACCTAATGTTTAACAATCCACATTTAATTGTTTTATTTTTTGGTGCAGTTGACAAAACTGTATTATTGATTGTTTTTGAATTTTTATGCTTAAATAGCTTTTTGCTGATTTTAGCTTTGTTTATTGGTGGTCTGGGAGCAGGCACCGACTCTATGGGGATGGGGTTTTGGGGGGATGGCAGGAGGAGAGAAGCTGCAGAGAGGCGTGTAAGAGTGCAATCAGGCCCCATCTTATCTCAAAGACCTCATAGTACCATATCACCCCAACAGAGCACTTCGCTCTCAGACTGCTGGCTTACTTGTGGTTCCTAGGATACTTAAGAGTAGAATGGGAGGCAGAGCCTTCAGCTTTCAGGCCCCTCTTCTGTGGAACCAGCTCCCAGCTTGGATTCAGGAGACAGACACCCTCTCTATTTTTAAGATTAGGCTTAAAGCCTATAGTTAGGGCTGGATCAGGTGACCCTGAACCCCCCCCTTAGTTATGCTGCTATAGGCCTAGGCTGCTGGGGGGTTCCCACAATGCACTGTTTCTTTTCATTCACCTTATTTACTTTGTTTATACACCACTCTACATTTAAGCTGTTAACTAGCAGTGTCCCTCCCGCGGGACGTTTGTGGTGCTTTCCGACTTTGAAGCCTCATACCATTACAATCACGCTGCAGTCCACCCTCAAGAAGTTTTTATATGACAGAGTAGACCCTCTGAATTGGATTGACACCTCATTTGGCCAATCATGTTATGAAATGAGTTTTCTAGAGCCAATAATAATCAGACAGCGTCATGTGACTTCTCTGGACATGCCCCAAAATGCTCTCCAATCGTTCTGATCGGTCAGCTCTGACCCAAAATCTAAAATGACAGATGTATAGCCAATAAAATTCCTGACACGTGAGTATATGGCATCTTGGGGTGTGTTTTCAGATTAATCCACAAGGTTGCTGCACAATGAGTGCGTATTACGTGTGCAAAGTCAAGCCGGCAGTAAGACTCTGTGCGCCGTAGTGACTCGAGTGTTTACAGTACTTTTTCTCACCAACAGATTGTATAAATATCTCAAAACAAGCTATATTTCTTCAACGAAGTGACAAAATGACTCACAAGAGTGAATTACCATTTATTAGAGGACTTTGTCGCTGATTTTACCGGTTTTATCACTGCAGAATGAACACAAATGAACAGCTGTTACTCCGAAGGCGTTTCATAGTAAGTCTAAGTTTTTATTCCCAGCTCGTGCTCGTATTATATGCCGTTTAGATGTAAATATGTATGTCTCGATGGGCTTTCATGGCAGTTACACAATGGCTAAGAGCATTGTTTATTGATATTCGTGATTTTCGCTTTGTGGTAGGCTTTGGGTTCCTTTGTGTTTGTGGGGTGTGGGGGTAATTGTTCGCAAGGAGGTTGTAGGTTGTATATCAGAGGACAATTGGGAGGATTGTGTTTTTTTTTATTTTATGTGTATATGTAGTGTAGTGTTTTGTACTATCAGTAACTTTGTATATAGCAGAGGATTCCTCAGGGTAGTATCTTTGATTAGAGCCCTAATTGATGACTGTATGTTGAAGCATTGAGGAGTTACAGACATTTGAAGTTTGTATATCAAAGGCTGGCTTACATGTGCTATTTGGTGCCTCCAAATGGCACATGTGAGACTACGCCTGGACATCAACACATGAAAACCTTTACAAAACAGTAGGTTCTTGTGCTATCTTGATAAAATTTGAAATACACTGTAAAAAAAGTTCATTCTACAGCTTCATTATATTTTCCAGTCCATACCTTCTACATTCAGTGTGTAGTTACATAAAAACAAACAGGAAAAATCTCGGCGAAGGAAAAATTGTCTAATTTTTCTGTGTTCCAATCTTAATAGCTACATACTCATTACAGTTACAGCATTTTTGACTGCAAAAATGAAAAATATAGCTTGTCTTCTTCACAAAGAGACCAAGCTTTTGCATGTACTCCAAAGAACAGCAACTGGTTTAATTTGGGTATGCTTTTTCAGGCGTTTTTGGTGATTTTGGAGCGGCCAGTTAACAGGTTAATAATTAATTGTTATTCTTTTTTTTTCTCTCTCGTTAGCCCCCTCACAGCAGATGACTGCCCCTCCCTGAGCCTGGTTCTGCTGGAGGTTTCTTCCTGTTAAAGGGAGTTTTTCCTTCCCACTGTCACCAAGTGCTGCTCATACGGGGTTGTTTTGATTGTTGGGTTTTCTCTGTATTATTGTAGGGTCTTTACCTGCAATACAAAGCACCTTGAGTCGACTGTTTGATGTGATTTGGCGCTATATAAATAAAATTGAATTGAATAGAATACTCAGAGGATCATGGGATATATGTGGTGTTGTGTATTGAAACTCACTATGTGTTTACGTGATGACGTAAGGTGTGAGGTGGGGGAGGTTATACACCGGGGGTAGAGACAGAAAAGTTGGATGATGGACACTGTTCAATAAAGCAAATAAAAGACAACGCTTTATGTGATGATTCAATTCAGAGTGTCCTGCCTAAGTCAGTAATAAGGCGGGCACACAACAATGGCAATGAGGACAGCAAAGAACCATAATTAACGCTTTGTACAACGAGAATATTAGCAAAATAATTTAAACCCCTTAACTGGCAGCTGATAAATCAGCAAAAACGCCTGAAAAAGCATACCCAAATTAAATCAGCTGCTGTTCCTGAACTCTTTGGAGTACATGCAAAAGCTTGGTCTCTTTGTAAAGAAGACAAGCTATATTTTTCGTTTCTGCAGTCAAAAATGCTGTAACTGTAATGAGTATGTAGCTATTAAGTTTGGAACACAGAAAAATTAGACAATTTTTACCTCGCCTGGATTTTTCCTGTTAGTTTTTATCTAATTACACACAGAGTGTAGATACCTTCTACACTCTGATTGGAAAATATAATGAAGCTGTAGAATGAAGTCTTTTTACCGTGGATTTCAAATTTTATCAAGATAGCACAAAAACCTACTGTTTTGTAAAGGTTTTTGTGTGTTGATCTCAGGTGTGGTCTTGCTTGTGCCATTTGGAGATGGCCAAGTGCCACATGTGAGCAGCCTTTGTTGTACAAACTTCAAATGGCTGTAACTCATCAATGCTTCAACATACAGTCATCAATAAGGGCTCTAATCAAAGATACTACCCTGAGGAATCCTCTGATATACACAAAGTTACTGATAGTACAAATTAATTATAATTATAGACATATAAATCAGAGGTTGCCCTAATTTGTAAAAGAAGGAAAATGTTAGGCCTTCATTCACAACCCCCCCCCAGTCTATTTTCAGTGATTCCTTCACACACACAAACAAATAAATTATATATTGATCAAAAGTTACAGTAAATGTAAACACTACATATACACATAAAATAAAAAAACCACAATCCTCCCAATAGTCCTTCTCTGATACACAACTTACAGCCCCCCCCACCCCCACAAACAAAGCGTACACAAAGCCCACCACAAAGCATCAAGCTTTTTATAAAACTTTACACACTTAACTGGTCAAAAAAAGCTCTGAGCCTTTGTCCTCCTCATCCTCATTACATCTAAATGGCATATAATACGACAACGAGCTGAGAATAAAACGTAACACGTACCGTGGTTCACCGTTGGAGTACAGCTGTTCGTTCGGGAGATTCTGTAAAACCGGTCGAATCAGCGAGTAAATCCTCTAATAAACAATAATCCACTCTCGTGAGTCATTTCGTCACTTCGTTGAATAAATATAGTCTGTTTTTGATGCATTCCGACAATCCGTTGGCGAGAAAAAGCTTTGTAAACACTGTTTACGCACGACTGCACACAGACTCTCACTTCCTGCTCAGTTTCACGCATGGAAGACGCACTGGTTACGCAGGCAGTTTATGGTTTCATATGAAAGCCCACCCCATAGTGCCATATACCCACGTGTCAGGAATTTTATTGGCTATACATCTGTGGTTTCGGATTTTGGGTCAGAGTCGACCAATCAGAACGATTGGACAAGATTTGGGGGCAGGTCCAGAAAAGTCACATGACACTGTGTGGTTATTATTGGCTCTGGAGAACCCATTTCATAACATGATTGGACAAATGAGGTGTCAATCCAATTCTGAGGGTCTAGTCTGTCATATAAAAGCATCGTAAGGGCAAACGGCAGCGTTACTGTGACGCTATGAGGCTTCAAAGTCGGAAATTGCTACAGAGGGCCCGCGGGCGGGCCCTTGCCAGTTAACAGGTTAAGCTAACATGGAAAAGTCAGGGATTCAACCGTCCAGCTGCTACATGGATCCAGCCACACTCGGACCGAGATGGACACGGTGGTTGATGTCTTTTGAGCCGTATGCAGACGGAAAAGGACTTATTTTGACTGGTGATGTCACAGACGCAATTAAGCAGCGGAGACGTGCTCTTCTACTGCACTTAGGTGGACAAGATGTGCAGGATATGTTCTCTACCTTACCGTGGACTGGTGAGGCAAAGGATTATGCGGCGGCAGTGACGGCACTCAACACGTATTTTGTTCCCCAAGTAAACGCGACATATGCACACCAGTCCTTTCAAAAGTTGTCCCAGAAACAAGGTGAGACTGTGCAACAATTCTGTACCTGTTTAAGACAAGCTGCAAAAGACTGACTTTCGAGGAGATAATGATAACCAAATCAGAGACGCTATCCTGGGTAAATGTACTTCTGAATACGTCCGGAGAAAATTACTCGAGGATGGTCCAGGTTTAACATTGGCTCGCACACTGGTGGTGGCCGCGCAATGTGAACGAGTGGAGGAACAGCTGGCAGCAATGAGCGTCACCGGGAAGAAGAAGGGGACACGGTCAGCCGAATTCCCACGACAAAGAAAGGAAAGTGTCCCAAACCAAAAGAAAAAATGTAAGAAGAGAATAAAAGGGACAGACAGTGCTACAGGTGTGGATTCACTGACCACATGGGTAAAGATCCCAAATGCCCAGCACGAGGACAGACATGTCACAAGTGTGGTGGTAAGGACCATTTTTCCAAAATGTGTTGTACAAAAGGGCATAAGAAGCAAAATGTGAATGTGCTTGAACAAGATGAGTATGCATTTATTGTGAAGATGATGTACCAGAGAAACTAACATTTTGTGTGGGGGGAGTTGAGTTGAAAATGTTAATTGACTCAGGCGCTACAAAGCAACGTAATGGGGGAAAATGTATGGAAAAAACTGAAAGCTGAAAAGATAAAATGGTATTCATACATACCTAAAGAACAGAAGAACTTGTAAGATTTAAGATTTAAGATAGTGTTTATTTGTCACATGCACAGTTATACACAGTACAATGCACAGTGAAATGTATTTTGTACCTGCAACCATATATACACACACATATAAATAAGAAGAATAAAAATTAAAAAAAAAAGTAATTCACACTATACTCTATATACTATACACTATACACACTTTTATAAATTATAATATTTACATTGTGCAATAATGGTCCAGTTAGGGCTCAGAGTTGAGCAGACGGATGGCTTGTGGGTAAAAACTCTTCTTCAACCTTTCAGTCTTAGCCCTCAGGCAGCGGTAACGCCGGCCTGATGGGAGCAGGGAGAAGAGAGAGTGTCCGGGGTGGCTGGGCTGTTTTAGGATCTTCATGGCCCTCAGCCTGCACTGCTTGGTGTAAATGTCCTGCAGGTTGGGGAGGGTGGTTCTGATGGTCCGTTCAGCTGAACGAACCACCCTTTTTAGGGCCATGAAGTCCTGCTTGGTGCAGTTTCCCATCCAGGTGGTGATGCTCCCACGCATGATGCTCTCGATGGTGCAGGTGTAAAAGTTCCTGAGCACCTTGAGTGGGAGCTTGAAGTCTCTCAGCCGCCTGAGGAGGTAGAGACGCTGTCTGGCCTTCTTCACAGTGATGTTTATGTGATGAGTCCAGGACAGGTCCTGTGAGATGGTCACTCCCAGGTATTTGAAGGTGTCCACTCTTTCCACCTCAGCACCACTGATGACAAGTGGATGGTAGTCCCTCTGCTGCTTCCTGCTGAAGTCCACGATCAGTTCCTTTGTTTTGCTGACGTTGAGCAGGAGGTGGTTCTCCTGGCACCAGTTCTCCAGGCGGGAGACCTCTCTCCTGTAGGCTGTCTCCTCATTGTGAGAGATTAGTCCCACAACAGCAGTGTCGTCAGCAAACTTGATGATGACGTTGGACTCTGACGTGGCCTCGCAGTCATGGGTGTACAGTGAGTACAGCAGAGGGCTGAGCACACAGCCTTGGGGGGATCCAGTGTTGAGGGTGAGGGAGGATGAGGTGAGGTGACCCACTCGTACCACCTGTGGTCTGCTGGTCAGGAAGCTGTGAACCCACCTGCACAGGGATGGGCCCAGGCCCAGGTCCAGCAGCTTAGAGACCAGCCTGGAGGGAACTATGGTGTTGAATGCTGAGCTGTAATCTACAAACAGCACTCTCACATAGTTCCCCTTACCAGTGTCTATGTGTGAAAGGGTCTTGTGGAGGAGGAAGGATATGGCGTCATCTGTGGATCTGTCTGGCCGGTATGCAAACTGTAGTGGGTCGAGGGTGGTGGGCAGTGAGGAGGTGATGAATGTCTTGATGAGTCTCTCAAAACACTTCATCACCACAGAGGTGAGTGCTATGGGCCTGAAGTCATTGGGGCTGCTGGGGTGTGGTTTCTTTGGGACAGGGACTATGATGGACTTTTAAAGCAGGTGGGAATCACACACAGTTTCAGTGAGAGGTTGAATATCAGTGTAAACACAGGTGCCAGCTGGTCAGCGCAGGTCTTAAGGACACGTCCACTAATACCGTCTGGTCCAGCCGCTTTCCTGGTGTTTACACGTCTAAACGCCCTCCTCACGTCGCGCTCCGTCACAGTGAGTGTCTCCGCCCCTCCGGCCGGGAGCGCAGCGGGCTGTCGGCTTCCCGACTCAAAGCGCGCAAAGAAGATGTTGAGTTCATCAGCCAGAGAAGCGTCGGCACTCACCGGGTGTGTGTGTGGTGCTTTGTAGTCCGTGATGGTGCGTAGTCCCTGCCACAGTCCCCTGGAGTCAGACTGTTGTAGTTGCTGTTCCAGTCTGCGGCCGTAGCGATGTTTTGCCTCTTTCACCGCTCTGCGGACGTTGTATGATGCAACCTTGTAGTCCTCCATGTTCCCAGAGGCGAGGCCGGAGTTGTAGGCAACGGTGCGGGACCTCAGGGCGTCGCGGACAGATTTATCCACCCACAGCTTCTGGTTGGGAAAAGTCCTGATGGTCCTCCTAAGTGAAGTGTCATCAACAACTTTCCCAATAAATCCCACGACAGTTTCCGTAAACTCCTCGATGTCTCCGCCCGCGCTGCTGCGAAACATGTCCCAGTCGGTTGAATCCAACGCACCCTGCAGAGCGGCCTCTGTTTGATCAGACCACCGTGTCACTTCTCTCACAGCAGGGGGTTCCTGCCTGAGCCGTTGTTTGTATTTCGGCATGAGAAGAACAGAGGTGTGGTCAGACTTCCCAAAAGGCGGAAGAGGCTTTGCTTTATAGCCCTCTTTGAATGGAGAATAGCAGTGGTCTAGGGTCCTCTCTCCTCTGGTGGGGCAGTCGATGTGTTGAATCAATTCCGGTATCACCTTTTTCAAGTTTGCACTGTTAAAGTCCCCGGCTACGATGAGAGCCGCATCACGCTGGTTAGCCTGATAGGTGGAAATAGCCTCATGTAGCTCGGATAGTGCAGTGTTTGTGTCCGCCTGAGGTGGAATATAGACGGCGCTGAAGATGACCGAAGTGAACTCGCGGGGCAGGTAGTGGGGACGGCATTTCAGGGTTAGGAGCTCCAGGTTAGGTGAACATGATTGTTTCAGAAGGACAACATTCCTACTGTCACACCAGTTGTTATTAATCATTAGGCACACACCTCCTCCTCTTGATTTTCCAGACTCACTCGTTCTGTCCGTGCGATGAACACTGAAGAACTCCGACGGCTGTACGGCGTGGTCCGGTATGAGGGGGGTCAGCCATGTCTCCGTGAGACAGATGATGTTGCAGTCCCTTATGTCCCTCTGAAACTGTATCCTGGCCCTGAGTTCGTCCAGCTTGTTATCCAGTGACTGGACATTAGCCAACAGGATGCTCGGCAGTGGCGTTTGGTGCGCTCTGCGCCTCAGCCTCTCTCTTACGCCGGCTCTTTTCCCTCGGGGCCTTGTCCGTGACCTGGGTCCTTTGTTTGAGCTGGCCCACTGGAAACGCAGTATCTCCTGGGGCCAAGTCGGGTCGGGAGAAAAAGGTGTCAGAATACAGCCAGAGTGCTGTATTCTGATATTAAAAAGAGTCTGTCTGTCATACGTGATATGACACAGAGCAGGCGGAATGCATATTCCTCACCACAGTCATTATCTGTTAAAGGTGCATTCAAATGTGAAATCAAGATAGGGGATAGGACAGAGGAGGCCGAGTTTATTGTCATAAGAGGCAATGGTGAATCGCTCCTGGGGGAAAAGACTGCTGTAAAGCTAGGGGTGCTGAAAATAGGTGAAAATGTGTCAGCTGTCCCAGATCTGATTCACACTCTTCAAGAGCAGTACCCAAGTGTGTTCAAAGGAGTAGGAAAGTTGAACAGTAAACAAATTAGCCTGTTCATTGATCCAGAGATGAAACCGGTAGCACAGCCACTGAGACGCATACCGTACCATTTAAGAGAGGCTGTTGAGAAAAAGATAAATGAACTGATTAACATGGACATTGTGAAATGTGTAGAAGGCCCTACACCGTGGGTAAATCCTGTAGTGATATTACCAAAGAAAAATGACAAAGACATAAGGATGTGCTTAGACATGAGAAAAGCAAATGAGGCCATAGTCAGGGAAAGATACCCCATTCCTACAGTGGATGAAATACTCCAAGGACTAAACGGCTCTGCAATCTTCAGCAAATTAGATCTCAAGTGGGGATACCATCAGCTGGAGCTGACACCAGAATCCAGGGAGATCACAACATTTGCAGTGCACAATGGAGTTTACCGATATAAAAGACTGATCTTTGGTGTCTCATCAGCTAGCGAGCAATATTAACATGAGATCGCTAATGCACTAGCAGGCATTGAGGGAGTTGAGAACATCTCAGATGACGTGATCATACACGCAACAGACCAAGAAACACATGACAAGCGCCTGCATGCTGTTATGAAGAGACTCTCTGAATGTGGATTAACATTAAACCCAGAAAAGTGCCAGTTCAACATGGACAGACTTGTATTCATGGGAATACTGCTGACACAAAAAGGCATAGGACCAGCAGAAGAAAGAGTCAGAGCTGTGATGGAAGCCAGAGAACCAAAGAACGCTGCAGAAGTGAGAAGCTTCCTAGGATTGGTAGGCTTTAGCAGCAGGTTCATACCACAGTTTGCTACGCTCTCAGACCCACTAACCTAAAAAGAGACTACATTTACATTAGGGTTGGAGCAAAAGAAAGCATTCAAAGCTTTGAAGGCTGAGCTAGCCAGAGCAGGTACTTTAGCTTACTATGATAAAGAAGCACCAACCAAAATTACAGCAGATGCCAGCCCGGTAGGCATAGCTGCAGTGCTAATACAGGAGCAGAAAGGTGAAGGCGTACCAATCTGCTATGTGAGTTGTAGCTTAACAGACTGTGAACGCAGATACTCACAAACAGAAAAAGAAGCTCTAGCTCTGGTGTGGGCATGTGAGAGATTACACCCATATGTATATGGCAGGAAGTTTGACCTAGTCACAGACCATAAGCCACTAGAGGTCATATACAGTCAGAGGTCTAAACCATGTGCATGAATAGAGAGGTGGGTTCTCAGATTACAACCTTATGACTTTAAAGTGGTGCACATTGCTGCAAAACAAAACATTGCTGACTCACTATCAAGACTACTGTCTGACAAGTCACCAAAGGAGACACATAGACATGAGTCAGAGGAGTACGTGAGATTTTTCCTGCTCTTGTCGGAGACGGTCGCACTATCTCTCTCTCCCTGCCCTCCCCATCTCTCCGCTTGCTGCTTGTTGTGAGAGCGTCTTTTACACACTGTCCGAATAAGAACAAGATTGAAACATGGATCTGGCAAACTGGGCATTCTCCATCATTGATCGAATTTTTTCCACTATGAGATCCGGGACAGGGGAGCCTGCGTGTCTGAGTGGAACAGACCCGGTTGGATACGTCATCGACTCTTGGAGCTCGTGGAGACCGGTGTGCTTCTCGGCCCTTGGAGTGGAAGACGTGGAAGACGCATATATATTCGGCTTTTTGGTGGCGGTATCTTCTCTGTTTGGGCTCGGTGGATACCTGCTTTACTGGCAAATTAAGAAAATCTGGACAGCGGTTCGACATCTGCAGAGGCTGCCGACCCAGGTAGAAGGGCTGAGCAGAGCCGTACAAACTCAGACTCAAAGCCTGGTGGACCTGAGCCGCAAGATTAGCGAGCTCGCAGGCGAGGGGGGTTAGATCAGGAGATATAGTTCGGTTCTGCACAGTGAGGACGGCAATCAACGAATTTGGAATATTGGATTTTGAATGGTTTCCCAGTAAGACTGAAGGCTGTTGGAAAAACAAGCAGCCTGTTCCAAAACAACATTTGTTATCAGGAATTCGGCTCCCCTGCCGGCCTTGGGTTGGCAACCATATCTCTCTCCAGGGCTCTGTGTGCGGCTGCTCTCTCTCCCCCACTCCGCGTTGTGATTTGTGAAGCTGGGTCTGGTGTATCACGGCCGCTGATGAAATTCCACCACTATCAGCGAACTGTTTTGGCTGGAACCTGGCATCTGGCTCCACAATGCCCCCACCTCTCGTCTCCGTCTGCATCCCCTCCTGACCTGACCTCACCTACCCGCCGCTGTCCTTGCTTTACATGTGGCAAATGCTTTGCTAAGGTGGTTTTTTTGGACCCTGGTATAGTGCTCTTTTGAGCACTGTACCAGATGACTTTTTTTTAACCTAACTTCCCCATGATGTGTTGTTTTCTCCTCCTGCCAAAGGTAGCACTGCAACTCGGCTGCATGACCCGAGGACACATATCCCCCCATGTGTGTTGTGTTTTTGTGTATTCTTGGATGGTGTTCTGTAACTGCAATTTCCAATGTGTGAACTTGTTCACCCACATGGCAATAAAACTTCATTCATTCATTTATTGCAGTAAATGCAACTCCAAAATCACTTACCATGAAAGAGGTTGAGGAAGCTTCCGCCACTGATATAGAGCTAATAGAGATGCGGAAAGCCATTGAAAATGGACATTTTGAAAAATGCAAAATGTGTGCACCTATCGCAAATGAATTGTGTGTGATGGGTTACATAGTCTTAGGAGGAGCACGTATTGTGTTGCCAGAGAAGCTGAGAGCTAGAACACTCCTCTAAGCTCATGAAGGACATTTAGGAGTAGTTGGAACCAAACAATGTCTCAGAACTAAAGTGTGGTGGCCTGGCATGGACAAAGCTGCAGAGAAACACTGTAAAGCATGTCATGGTTGTCAAATCGTAGCCAGACCTGATCCACCAGAACCCCTGAGAAGTAACCTTTTACCAGATGGACCTTGGCAAGTTGTCGCGGTAGACATACTTGGACCATTACCTTCAAACCATTCTATACTTGTTCTAGTATATTATTATAGTCGCTACTATGAGTATGGTGTGATGATGTCAACAACAGCAGAAAAGGTCACTGACTCTATTGACAGTATCTTCAGTAGACATGGGTTACCAGTTTCCATTAAATCAGTTCAAATCCAAATTGTTCAGAGAATACTGTGTAAATAATGGAATCAAACATGTGAGAACAACGCCAAAATGGGCTCAAGCCAATGGAGAAGTCGAACGTCAAAATGCGTCACTGATGAAGAAGATCAGGATCGCACAGGAGTCAGTGGATTCAGACTGGAAACGTGAGCTGAGGAAATATGTTACTGCGTATCATAGCATAGAACATCCAACCACAGGCAAAAGTCCAGCGGAACACTTGTTCAACAGATTAATGAGGGGAAATTTACCGGACATAGGTGAGAAAAATACTGTTGCATTAGATGCATGCGATAGAGTTGCTGAACAAAAGGGGAAAAACAAAGATTTATGCTGATGACCGAAGGAATGCTCAGTACTCAAAAGTGGATGTAGGAGACACAGTGCTATTGCAACAAGACAAAGTAGACAAGTTTACAACATCATTTAATACTTCACCACACACAGTTGTGAGCAAAATGGGAAACCAAGTTGTAGTTGAATCACCAGCCGGAGTTCGTTATTATCGGAACACGACGCATGTAAAGAAATATGAGACAAATGAGACCATGGAAGGACATTATGGACAAGTAACAGTTCCTAAAAAAGAAGACTGTGAAATAGACAAAAATGTGGACGTTTACACGTCAACACCGCAAGAGGGCGCTCAAGGCTCAGAGAAACAAGCACTAGCCAGACCCCAAAGGATTAGAAAAAACAGCAGAGTGGTTTCGTGATTTTGTGATGAAATAAATTAAGAAACATGGCTAACAGATGTAAGGGTTTTGAAAAGAAAAAATGTTCGAGGTTGTGAGAAATGTTACATGTGTCGTGGAGTAGTTAAAAAAAAAAATTGTTAGAAAGCAAGACAAGAAGATGCTGGAAATAATGAAAAGTTATGTTCATAAAGGTAATCTTTAATTTCAAGGAAAAGGGGGATGTCGTGTATTGAAACTCACTGTGTCTACATGATGACGTAAGGTGTGAGGTGGGGGAGGTTATGCACCGGGGGTAGAGACAGAAAAACTTGGATGATGGACACTGTTCAATAAAGCAACTAAAAGACAACGCTTTATGTGATGATTCAATTCAGAGTGTCCTGCCTAAGTCAGTAATAAGGCGGGCACACAACATGTGGCTGTATGAGTATACAGTACAGACGGATCCTGTTGGATCAGGTCATCTCTGAGCACACAGACGACCTGCAGGATGGGTGTTGGTGTATGTCTCTTCATATTGCTGGGCCTCGGCCGGCCTGTCAGCATCATGTGGGACGGAGCAGCTGACTGAAATGAATGTTCAATGAGAGGCTGATGGCCTGATGATGAGAACAAAGCAGCTGCTGTGGCCGAGTGGTGACCTCGCCGTTGTTTCTGTCTCTGCTGCCCGCTGCCCTCCTCTCCTCTTTGTTTCTCTTTCAAATGAAGCTCGTTGTTTGTTTCTGGAGCATTTCAGGACCAACACTGAAGCTTTTCTTCTGCTGCTGCTCTGAGATAAACGGCAGAACAGAGAGGCTGTCATCGAACGCCACATCACACCATCACATCAGCACTGAGGGCCGTGTGCTGACAGAAAGAGCTCAGATTTAACTCCTGAGGGAGGAGGGTGCTCATGGATGGACAGTCAAAGGATCACCAGTCGATACTGAACATCTGTGAACCTGCGATTTTATCACAGTCGATCCAACAGCTGTTCATAGGTGTTAATTCAGGTTGATTTGATTAATTATAGGAAATAAAGAAACAATAACAAACAGACACAGACGCTGGGTCGGCCTCTCTCTGCTCTCAGTGACATGTTAGAAACTTCTGTCTGAGTCACAGCTGCATGTTCATATCCCACAGGACCCACATCAGTGATGGGGTGGAGCGTGGGGGGGGGCCGCTGGAGTCCAGTGAACTCACTGAAATGTTCTGGGGATCAATTTATGATGTGGAGCGTTATCCTGCTGGAAGTCAGCAGGTGCTAAACTGAGGCCACGAAGGCTCGGAGCAGGCTGGGTTTAACATGGGTTTGATCTGCACATAATCAGCCCGTTCATCCATGGGGGGGCTCAAAAAAATGAAACTTCAGAATAAAGACTGGTTGAGATTCTAAAATAAAGCCTGAATTAAAAAAAAAAAACAAAACCTGATATATAAAAATAAAATGTAGTTTTGGAGTCTGGTTCTGATCGGCCAAAGAAAATCAGCTTTAAGACGTTTGAGATGCTGAAAGTGTGGAGCCCACTCATCCAGCCCAGAGCTCAGACAGTCTGCATAAATGTAATAAAATATAAGGCACTGATTTTTTGCTTCTGGACACAAACTGATCCTTAATCACATTTTTTGATGTAGACATGGTGAAGTTTTTCAGGTGTAGAGATGGAAAAGCTTGGACAGATTGTTGGTGGTGTGAGTTATTTCTCTCTTACTGTGGTACAGTTGTGTTGTTGTGCAGTTTAATCTGTGTAGCTTGATTAATCCAACTAACAACATATTTCACAGTGTAATCTTCACATGTTTTATCCAAAGCACACACTCTGCTGAATCAGCTGTAAATTATAGTCACACTTAGTGTTCCTGCCATATAGTTTTTAGTGATTCACTGACTTAGTGCAGCTAATAACTTAGCTCTCTGCTGACTCACTAGCAGCGTGGATTCTTACCAGACCATCTTTATTTATAAAGCACTTTAAAACAACCACAGCTGACACAAAGTGCTGTACATTAATATATACAAATAAATAAATAAAATTAAAGTAACTGTTTCAAGTTTAAAAACACGCAGCTTAAATCTCGGTCTCATTGGGGTCAAAAGCCAAGGAAAGAGATGCTTTTAAGACAAACTTTAAAAGTGGACAGTGAAGGGGCCGCTCTAACCTACAAAGGCAAGTTATTCCATAGTTTAGGACCAGTGATAGAGAAAGCCCCGTCCCCTCTGAGCTTCCTTCTGGATCTTGGTACTTTCAGGAGCAGCTGGTCTGCTGCTCAGAGGTAAGGCCGGGCAAGATTTAAAAACAAACATAAGATTTTTAAAATGAATCCTAAAATATACAGGCAACCAGTGAAGTGAGGCCAGGTCAGAGGTCATGTGCTCTCTCTTTTGAGTCCAGTCAAAAGTCATGCAGCAGCATTTTGAACCAGCTGCAGACGTGAGAGTAGCGACTGACTGACTCCCAAATACAGTGAGTAACAGTAATCCAGTCGAGATGAAATAAAAGTGTGGATCACTGTTTCAAAGTGCTGCCGAGATAGAAAAGGTTTTACTGATGCTAATCTCTTCAAATGATAAAAACTGGAGTTAACCACGGCTCTGATTTGGCTGTCTAATTTAAAATCACTGTCCACCTTAAAACCAAGATCAGTAATAATGGGTTTAAAATATACCTCCCTGCAGTGTTAATTTTGTTGACAAATTATTTTCCTCATAGTTTTCGTCAACGACCCTTTTTCATAACGAAAATGAGACGATAACTAGATAAAAACTACCTAAAAGGATAAAATGATGATAAAGTTAATTGACACTTTCGTTAACGAATGAAAACAAGATGAAAATTCTTGGCAGGGACAACATCCAATCAGAACTTATTTAATTTTGTGACAGGGCGGGACAAGTTAGGAAAACATCCAATCAAACGCACAGTTGCACAAATTTGATCTAAACCCAGGAAGGCCAAACTAGCCTGTGAATTTTTCAGACAGAGCCGGCCTGCTCATCAATGTTTTATTGCTATGCTCAATAAACAAGGTCAAGAAAATAAAGATATTGTGTGTTTGTGTGTGTATTGATCTGTCAAGCATTAACAATATTCCATAACTTTTAATGAATGTTTAATTTCATGTAAGTGTGTATAATGACTAATTCAAAGGAACTGAAGAAAAAAAACCTTTACATTTTACAATTTTTATATTTTATTCAGCTAAATCGACTGTAGATTTAGTCGACTATATTCTTACGATAGTCCTTCTGCTGCAAGGGCAAATAAATTTGGCAATCGTCAGCATAACAATGAAATGAGATTCATGTCCTCTGAGGATAGAACCCAGAGGCAGTAAATGCAGCGAGAAAAGCAGCAGACTGATGGGTTCATCATCATTCAATAACAGACAAAGCACACCACTGTTGACTTTCAAGCTTGCAAGGGGAGACTTTTCACAGAGCTCAACACCTGAACACTGCGACGATGATGTCTCCAAAAAGATGCCCCCTTGCAGTCAGTTTTATTGCTTCGATTACGTAACAGGTTAAGTTCAATTCAGGTAGTCACATATACAACACTTTGACATAGATATGTGGGTGTGTGTGTGTGTGTGTGTGTGTGTGTGTGTGTGTGTGTGTGTGTGTCTCGCTGTCGCTTGCTTGTCTGGATGTGTGAGACATGAAACTGTTACTTCCTTTTCCCATGCTTAAGTTTCCAGTAAGTACAACATGTTCAAAAGGCCATATATGGTGATTTTGCGCACTCAGCAAATGAGACAAAAAGAATTATGATAACATATATTTACAGCTCCAACACGAACCCAGAAGTGAGCCCTGTGGGATGCCTCATGGCAGAGAAGCAGCAGATGATTCAGAATCTCGAATGTTCACAGTAAAAGTTCTCTGCCAGGTAAGAACTGAACCATTTAAGAACCGTGCCACCAATGCCTACAAAGTGTTGTAATCACAATATTAAAATGTTGTGATCTACTGTATCAAAAGCAGCAATTAGGTCAAGTAAAACCAGAACAACATGGTTCCCAGAATCACATGCATTAAAAACTCTTTTTAAAGCAGATTCTGTGCTGTGAGGGGTTTTAAAACCTGACTGAAAAACCTCCAGGGTGCTGTTCTCATCTAAAACCCATTTTAGCTTAAAATATACAATTTTTTCTAAAACCTTAGAAAGAAAAGGCAGCTTGGAAATAGGCCGATAATTATCCAGCACAGCAGGATCAAGACCAGGTTTCTTAAACAGAGGCTGGACTACTGCATGTTTGAAAGTAGCAGGGACCACACCTGAGGACAGACTACTATTTATAATGGCAAGAACAGGCTGCCCTATACTAGATAAAATTTCTTTAAAAAATCTTGGAGGGACAGGATCACGGGGGAACCTGATGGCTTAATATGGCCAATCACATCCTCTAAAAGTGAGAGAGTCACAGACTGAAACAGAGGGGTCAGAATCAGGAGCTGTGATAAGATCAGCTGTTCCTGATGACTGTAGTAACTCTGTATATGACATAATGCACACTATTGTTTATGAGATAATGGCACAGGCTGTACCCAGTGGGCGTGGCCTCTGAGCTGCACTCAGCCTCAGTGACAGTCATCACACTTTCTCCTCCTCCTCCTCATCAGTACTGCAGTATTACCGCTGCTTCTGGATGAGTACACACTGTACTGTACCCTGCTCTGGTTTACGACACTTCTGTCTGTTGGAGAGAAGCTTGCTAAACCTTTTTGTTTGTGGGCTGACACATGAGTTTGTGAGCTGTGCTGAGGTGAAAATGAAGCGCTCCCTGGGGATCTGTCTGGTGATCTGCTCCACTCTGATCGGACTGGGTACGTTTGATTCTCTTGTTTTTGGAGTTTGTTTGATCTGAACAGTTTTAAGGTCTGAAGATGTTGGAAAAATGATCAGACTGTATCAGCAGTAACAGCAGTAACTGTAGTAACAGCAGTAACTGTAGTAACAGCAGTATTGGAGGGTTTGGTTAACACTGTCAGCAGTGTATGGAATTTTCACAGAGAGCAGGAAGTGTGATGTATCTGCTAGTAATATTTGGTATAAATGATAATTAATAATCAATACTGATGCAAACAAAAGATATTTATGCGGGTGGTGTGGGGTAGAAAGAAGAACTTTAGACTTGCAGAGTGTTTCATGTTAGACAGAAAAAGAAAACCTGCCTTTTTATTTATGACCAACATGAAGAAATGAAGTGCAACAGGTCTAAATGTGTGCGTCTACACAGCACGTGTCACAGTGATGTTTCATCACCGTGTGCTCGTCTTGACATCATCAGATATCTTAATTTTCCCCCTGCAGCAAACTCAAAAGAAGATGTTTTTATGATTTTGCTGATTACCCCCCCAAAATAAACCGTTTTATACAGGTATGTGCATTTTATGTGTAAGAATGTACAGTTTGAGTATTTAAATTATATTTTCCACTATATTTATTTTAAATTTCCTATATAATTAGTACAGAGAACTGGACTTTGTCTAGAGTGGAGCATGCACAATTTTGTTGTACCATGTACAATGACAATAAAGGGCTATTCTATTCTATTCTATTCTATTCTATTCTATCACATCCCGCCTGGACTGCTGTAATTCCCTGTACTCTGGCATAGATCAATCATCTGTACGCTGCCTGCAGGTATTCCAGGATGCAGAAGCTCATCTTTAAACTGGTATAAACAGCATGAACCTCGGTCCTGTCCTCCCTTCACTGGCTCCCTGTTTGTTTAAGAGTTTAAGTCTGTGTAGGTTCTCAGTCATAGTCTCTCTGGAGCTTGAAAAAAGGCAACTGGACTTCTTTTTGTTTCTTTAAGACATTTCTACTCTCATCCCAAAGGCTTCTTCAGTTCTCAACCAAATGGTGGAGAGACCCAGGTATTTAAACCCCTGTGGGCGTAGTCCCACAGGGGTTTAAAAATACCTTTTTTCAAGCTCCAGAGACTAGATTTTAAGAATCAAAAATCAAGAATCAAGAATGCCTTTATTAGTCCCACAATGTGGAAATTGCAGTTAACAGAACACCCATCCAAAAACAAACACAACACAGACGGGGGGGACAGATGTCTGAGGTCATGCATCTTTAAGGGAGGGAGAGGCCAGCCACCCTCCTTCGAAGGGTGGCTGGCCTCTCCCTTAGAGATAAGGTGAGGAGTGCGGCCATCCAGGAGGGGCTCGGAGTAGAGCCGCTGCTCCTCCACATCGACAGTTGAGGTGGCTCGGGCATCTGATTAGGATGCCTCCTGGCCGCCTCCTGGGTGAGGTGTTCCGGGCATGTCCCACCGGGAAGAGGCCCCGTGGTAGACCCAGGACACGCTGGAGAGATTATGTATCTCGGCTGGCCTGGGAACGCCTTGGGGGCCCTCCGGATGAGCTGGAGGAGGTGGCTGGGGAGAGGGAAGCCTGGGCTTCTCTGCTTAGGCTTCTGCCCCCGCGACCCGGCCCCGGATAAGCGGAAGAAAATGGATGGATGGATGGATGGACTTTTAAAACTTTAAACAGACTGGTACCTTCGTATGTGACTGAGCTGCTTCACACACGCCTGTTAGAGCTCTGAGGTCATCTAACAGCTGCTCTTACAGAGGCCTAACACTAGACTAAAGCAGAGGTGATCCAGTTTCTGCAGCAGCAGCACAGTGGTGGCCAAAGTACTGACATTCTGTACTTAAGTAGAAGTACAAGTACTTGTGTTAAAAACTACTCTGGTAAAAGTTGAAGTACTGGTTCAACTTCTGTGCTCAAGTAAAAGTAAAAAAGTACAGGCTCTGAAATCTACTCAGAGTAAGAAAGTAAAAGTAGCTCCTTGGAGGACGTTCTACCTCTTTTACATCTTTCTCCATCTGAGTGAAGTTATCTCATTCTTTGCTCTCCCTGAAATACAGCAGCTCTTCTTTTAGCTAGCAGACACACTGTGTGACAAACTGCACACACTTTTTGTGCTTTACATTTTCTGTCATTCATTTTACAGATACTTGTGTAAAAATGTAGGGAGTAAAAGTAAAAAGTAGTTCGAAAAATAAACACTCAAGTAAAGTACAGATACCTGAAAAAGCTATTTAAGTACAGTAATGAAGTATTTGTACTTCATTACTTCCCACCTATGCAGCAGCACCAAAGCTATGGAACGATCTACCTCTGCAGAGGATACACACATTTAAATCTTCCTAAAAACACATCTGTTCTCGGTGGCATTTGGCTGCAGTGTAACATCCTTTCAGACGATTATGGTATTTTTTATTTTATCGTATTTATTGTCCTTTGTGTTTGTGCAGATTTTCTGGTTTAAGTGCAGTTCTTGGGGCCTTATACTTTAATGTGCAGTTTTAAATGTGTTATATAAACACACACACACACACACACACACTGGTGTACTGGTGCAGTCCTCTCCTGGGGTCCTTGCCTCTGCTCTCAGCTCCTCCTGCACAGCTTTGATCCTCAGGGAAGATCTCAGTCCAGATGACAAATGTGTTGTTGCTGATGGATCATTCATGTTGTCAGAGATGAGCAGTGGTTGGCGTGCAGTCATGTACTTGGTGCTGTAGGACCCTGAGACTTTGTCTAAGTAGTCCCCCTCCTCTTTGATGGCATCGTGGTCTAAGGTCACAGTTCAGTCTGTGAAGGCAGACTGAGGGACCTGGTCTTGGTTCAAACCTGTTCTTTCAGCCGGTTCTGACCATCATGAGCTTTCTCGTTAGAAGCTCCTGACTCCAGGTGAAGCCTGTGAGGAAACTGTTGCAGGTGATGTTGTGCCACTTCTCCCCAAAGCAGCCCTATTGTGTTCTCTGCAGACAGGTTTGTCTGACTTATAGTTAAAGATGCAGAGCGCTGTATTTCAGCATGTTTGGATGTGACTGTCTTTCTTGGATGAATGTGAACAGTAGTTTCCTGGTTTGGTTCATAATCAGAATGATCAGACTGAGGACTGACCTCAGATGGTCTTCGTCTTCAGACGCACCTTCATCTGCTTCACTGTCCTGGTCAAAGAGGAGTTCAGAGGCTTGGTCACGGGAACAGAAGAGGATCCTGCATTCCTGCACTTTGTCTCACAGTTGTAGAGTATTTAACCTGCACTTTGACTGCCAGATGTTTCACATATTTATACACATATAGAGCCCCAAATATGTGAAATGACCCTTTGTCATGTTACATGTTGATGACACTTCTTAAGCCCAGAAGCCGTTTCGTACTGAAATGAATGAATGAGTCAGTTTGACCCTGAAAGTGTTGTTTCTGGTTCCTTCTTCTTCTTGGATGTTTCCCATCACTGATCCCACTCAGATCGACTGAAAGGCTGCAGATGTTGTGCAGATATTGTGCAGAGGCCCCGCCCTGCGTGGGCATGTTGTAATCCAGATGTTTTTTGTGTTTCAGGATCAGCCATCCGGTGTTACAGCTGCAAGGACTACACAGCAAGCTGCACCAAACAGCGAGACTGTAGCTATGATGACGCCTGCCTCACGCTCAGCGAGAGAGGTACGGTCACACCTTTACCTGTTCACCCATCGACCCGGTGAACTGCTCCTGTCCTCTGTAAGTCAGGATGATCCATGTTTGATCCTCCAGGAAGAACTGGAGCAGTCCAGCAGGTCTTAGGCTCAGAGATTCTACTCTGATTCTAATGTTTCTGTGCTGCAGGTGGGATGACGTACCGTCAGTGTCTGAAGTATTCAGATTGCGAGTACGGCCGACTGGCCCAGATGTTCCCCCAGGTACCTCTGACCTTTATCATCTCTCCTCAGAGCTCTTAGAGTCTTCATCAGGTCTTAGAACTGAACAATAACACTTAAATTAATGACAGGTCTCCTCTGAGCTAACAGTGATTTCTGGATGATTTTGGGCTGCAGTGTTCATCTCAGAGTCAGACCAACAAACAAGAACCTCCATCCATGGACCTGATGTAGACACAGTCGGTATTTTTCTATCACTGAAGAGAAGCTGCTCAAAGTTCAAAGAAAGCTTTGCTTCAAATGCAGATGATTTACCAAATGATAACAGTAATAATCAAAAGTGTCAGTTCAGCAGTCAGATATACAGGATGCTTCAATAAACAGCACTGGAAATGAAGGAAAAACAGTTTCTCCTTGTTTCATGAAGATGTTTCACCTCTCATCCATAAAACATCCTCAGTTCTGGAAGCTGATGGAGATCCTTAGTCACCTGGGACATTAGTTACTAACCAGTCAGCTGGGACATTAGTCCTTCATTCCAGTGTTTAGGACCACCACGACCTGGATGACTGAGGACCTGCAGATATTAAATAATGAGTCTGTTCTTCATCTGTTCTACTCACCACCTGTAAGCTTCTGTGAGGTAAAAATGAAAACCAAGAATAAAATAGCTGAAGTCAGTTTATTTAGATTTCTCATGAAGTCAAGCGTAACAGCATCTAACTGCAGTTCTGTTCCAAAGTCCTCTCCTTGGTTCAGCAGCCAGCCGGGATATCAGGACATCTGCAGTCCACATCTGTCCTTCAGTCTTCCCTGACTCCAGCTCACCTCCACAGCTGCTCACGATCTTTATTAAGAGTGACACAGCTGAAGGTTGCCCACCAACCTCTCAAGATGTCGAGTTCTACATGCCATATTCGGACATCCTGCATTATTTCATATATTAGACACCGATCAGGCTTGCTGGAAAATAATTTACACTTAACAAGCTCATTACCGGCTACTAGGAGGTCACCATGCTCAGGTTTGGTAAACAGGTAAGGGTCTCCACAGTCCTAAAGCCTGTGCTGTGCCTGGAGCCGTTTGCTTGGTGATGTTAGTGATTGGTGGACCCCATTTCTAAGCTAGCATTAGCATGTGTCGCTCACATCCTCTGGATTTTAGTCAGTGACTTTCAAAAGTCAAAGGTCACCATGTCGCTGACAGTCACTTCCTGTGTGGACGCCCCTTTAGAGAGTCTATGAAGGTCTAATTTTTTTAGGTCCACAACTGGAAATAAAAAACAGTTAATACATGAAAATGTTACTTGATGAATATTTAACTGCAAACTTGTTCAGATCCACTCAGTTCTTCAGTTCGCTGGAATATTGGACTGCAGTATTGCCACGCAGCCCCGGGTGGCTGTTTGGGAATCTTTAGGTTTGAGACTTTATTCTGAGTATAAAACAGGAACATCGAACCAACAGAAACCACAAACGTCCAAAGATCAACGTCACCCTTTCAGTCAGACCTGAAACCAGACCGAGAACTGATCAGGAAGTGTCTCCTGAGCCTTTCTCAGTTTCTCAGAGAAACCTCGGTATAATCAGACTTAATTTCAAACCAGTGGAGTCGCCCCCTGCTGGACATTAGAAAGACTGCAGGTTAAGGCTTCAGATTTTAGACCCTGAACCTGCATCCATGTTAGAATCCAGTAGATATCCTTTTATTTTTTATTTTATTTAACCTTTATTTAACCAGAAAACTCCCACTGAGATTAAGAACCTGTTTTTGAAGGGAGTCCTCGCCAAGATAGGCAGCAACAAATACAAATACAACACCTTCACAGAATCACATCGTTAAAATACACGATCAGAGTCATCAAATGGTTTCTGCAGAGCAGCATTCAGAGCTGGACTCAGGTCTCCCAGCAGATCTTTGTTTGTTTAAGGCCACAGTCAGAGTTTTACCCTGAAATAAAGTCTGTTTGGGCTGAACCTGCTGCTGGACCTTCACAGAGATCCCAGTTCTCCGGTTCTAAAAGGTTCCTGCTGCACATACTCCAGAGTAATCATGACACAAACATACAGGAATCAGTATATTGATCATGGATGTCTGGTGCTGTGTGTAGTTTGTCATATCGGGCTCTGATCACTGATTTATGCCATTGTCACTTCCAGGTGTCCAGTTTTACCTTCAAGTGCTGCAACTCTGACCTGTGTAACTCCGCCCCCTCCTCTGCAACGAGCTCTGTGATTGGTCTGCTGGCCTCGGTGGCGGTCATGTGGTGGTGCATCCACTGAAGGGTGAACCGATCAGCTCTGCAGCGCCCCCCTGAGTCCTCTTTAACAACAGCAGCTTCTCTAATTGAGTCATCAATCACAGTACTGATGCTCATTGATCGGTCACCTGATCCTCCTCACTCTGTTACATTATTGATACTTAATCGATCAGTTTCAGCATTAAAGACTCAGCAGACACTCCAGAACTGATCCTGTCTGAAGGTTTCAGCTGCTGATGAAACATCAATATTTAGTCTGATTGATCATTGAAAGGTTTTCATGCTCAGTCACATTTCATCCAAAGATGCATCACAGCATGAAGCCTGTAAAACAGCTGATTCTGCAGAAAGATTACAGTTATCATAACTGCTCAGAAACGCTACGAGGCCCACGTATCATAAACGCTTCAAAATATGAACACATTCATTTTAATGTGAGGTTCCCACCTGCACTAGAGTCTGCATTACACTTTGAAGCCATTAGCTTCAGCTTCAGAACAGTTTTTAGTGTGTTTCTGGTTGCGCTGACTCAGACTTTCAAAATAAAAGCAGCTTCTCTGTGGATGCTCACATAATGATCACTGCATCGCACATGGAAACTTAAAACTGGGCCGATTCTCAGGCAGGTTCTGAACGGGTTTCTCTGGTTTCTGAGCAGCTTTCTGCAGGTTCATTCATGCATAAAGAGGAAGTGAACTTTGAACTTTGTATCTGAACTGAGGTTAAACTCTGAGACGAGGCCTGATTCCTCCTTGAAGGGCTTCCTTGATGCAGCTTCTTAAATTGAAACTCTGATTTAAAGCCTGATAAAAGCTGATTGGTGTCAGAGGACGTTTCTGCTGTTCACTCAGAGCAGAAGCACAAAGCATGACAGGAAACCTTCAGGCTTAACTCTGAAACCTGCTCCCACTGATCTCTGTGTACAGAAAGAAAAGGTTCAAAGCTCTCATCCTTCACAGCCTTTCAAAATAAAAGATTACCAGAGTCTGTAAAAGTGATTGTGTGATAAATAAATGTCATTAAAAGCTTTCTGCTGCTTCCAGATCAGTTTGGAGTCTCTGTTTCTGTCCCTGAAAATAAACGTCTGCCTCATTTAGGATCAAACTGAGAATTTAAAGGTCTGTTTATTCTGAGCTGACCTGCAGAAGCTGCAGCCTGATGATGATGAGGATGATGGTGAAGAGCAGCAGCACCCCCTGGGGGCAGACAGGTGGACCTGCACTGGCTCAGGTGTGATGTTGAAGGTTAGAATGACAGTTTTAATTATCATGTTTAATACGTGGACTGAATCCAGGATTATTCATCATCAGAGGAGTTAGAAAAAGGTTTAAAGCAGCAGGAACAAAAACAGAGGATTTCACACCTGACAGCTTTTACAAACACACCTGAGACTCACCTGATCGAATCAGTTCCAGGTGCAGGTTTAGCCCAAACTCTGAGTCTGTTAGACCTGATTTGAGGGAAACTCCAGGTTTTCTGTTCCAGAAAGAGGGTTACCATGGTGCATGCTCACATGTGTAACCCCCCATACATGATGGCTTTGTTGGTGCTCAGCTGTGAATGTCCTTGAACGTCCTACTAATAAATCTAATTTAATCAAAATAAAATCAAATATTATTAATGTGATTTTTAATTAAAGTAGGTTTTAAATTGTAGCTGTCACGTGCTTCCAGCGTAATTCTTTGTCTTTCCCCTGTTGCAGAGACAGCAGGGCTGCTTTCCCTGCCTGTAAATGTTGCAGATTTCTCTGTCGGGATCTTCCCATATTTCATGTAATCTTGTGTGATGAGCAGCACAGTGCAGACTTCTGATTCTTAGTGATTTGAATAGCTGCAAACACCACATGGTTTTCCATGTTAAAGCAGGGACTGTCGGGCGTGTGATCAGCTGACACAGTCACACTGAGGAGTTTGGATTCATTGTTACAAACCAGGCTAGTCAGAAAAGTCTGATGCTTGTATATATATTTACTAATCTATTACTGCACTGTGTGCTGCCCTGCTGTCTCTGAAACAGGGGAAACTTCCAGACAAAGAATTACGTTTGAAACACATCACAGCTTTGGAGTTGTAAGCACTACAGTTTAAAACCTACTTTAATTAAAAATCACACTCGTAATAAACTCTTTATTGATTTTCCTTACATCGATCTGTTAGTAGGACTTGTGATGACATTCACTGCCGAACACCCACAAAACCGCAACTTCCTGAGTGTTACACTCACATGCACATGCACCATGGGATGTGGGGGCAGAAAAAGCCAGCTCAGTCACACATACAGGTAATCAGCAGCTCTGAACCTTCGTATGTCAAACTGAAGTCTAACAGAAGATCTGAGTACAGGCTCAAATATGAACCTTCACCCTGAGAGGGTCACTGATGACCCGAGAGGTTAAAATCAGCTGTGAGCAGGTGAGGAAACATCTACTGATCCACAAAGCTGAGAGTCACTCCTACTGACAGTTTCTGAGATAAACCCATCTTCATCCTTCAAAGAGCTCCAGAGGTGAGAAACTCTTCAGAGGAGGAGAACGTGAGAAAGTGTGGACCAGAATCAGCTTCATCTCCTGGAAGTAGGGAACAGGTAATGGTAATTGGACTAGTTCTTATATAGCGCTTTTCTACTCAGAGTCAGAGCACTCAAAGTGCTCTGACTCAGGTGAGGTTCCTTCATCTGTAGCAGCTCTAGAACAGGAAGTCAAACTCCATCACAGAAGAAGAAACACACTGAACTGATCCAGAAGCAGCCATGTTCCTCAATAAAGCACATTAACCTTCAGATATTTTTTTGTTGAACTAAAATATCTTTGGGCAAAACTCTGAAACAACAGCTGATTTCAGGACGTGTATGAATACTAAACACTGTGGAGCATCTCCGTCATCCTGGATTCTTCTGTTGCTTCTTCATCAGACAGACTCTGGTAGAACATAAAGTGTTTTCAGAGCAGAGAACGAGCCTGTGTTTCCATCTCCAATCATCAAGAACTTTGTGCTTCTGCTGGTGTCCTGTGGAGCTCCAGTGAAGGAAATTAAAGGACAGTCTCAGTGATACACCAGACACCAGCAGTGGCACAAAAAAGGGGGTATGCACTATATACAATGCATAGGGGCACCGCATTGGTGGAGGGGGGGTAAAGCAATGCGGGGAAATTATTTCTCTATTTGGCATTTTCTGTATTAACAGCTGTACATATGATATGATCAATAATGCACTGAGTGTTCCTTCACCTCCCCTCCTCATGTTGCCCCACCACACACACACACACACACACACACACACACACCACACACACACACACACACACACACCACACACACACACATCTGACGACAGGTAGCTAAAGATGAAGCTCTCCAGGGCACAAAACAGAAAACAGAGGAGGGAGAAGGATAACATGTTGTTGGCATGAAAAAAAAGCTTTTCAAAGTGGTTTAAGGACAGTCAGTTATGTCAGTGTATCAAGAGGAGGCTTTTAAATACTCAGGTTAAGGTACTGGTAGTAAAATAACAGGTCACTGTTCTGCAAGTGTGTGCTGTATAGTTACAATATAACAGATCATAACAAGAAAAAAAAAAGCATTAGCAGGGTCTCCCTCCCTCACCTCTCTCCCCCGCTGCCTCCATGATGGATAGGAAAATGGAAAATAAAAGCCTGTAATAGAAGTCTTGTATTTTATAAGTCCATGAATAATTGAGATCTGCACACATGAACATAGTAAAATCTGAGACGGTGCGTTTTGTGTGTGTGCGCGCACACGTGGGTTTGGGGGAGCCTAAAAATGTGTCTGCATACACCTCAGAAAGTATATAGCTGCGCCCCTGGATACCAGAGTGTGTGTAAATGAACCACAGTGAGGGGCTCTGTGTGAAACAGTGATGTGGATTTGAAGCAGGATGTAGGAACTGTGGAGTGACCACCAGCAGGAGGTGCTGTCATTTATTTGTCCTTGTCTGCTGCAGGCTTCTCCTCTCCTGCTCTGAAGCACAGGACAGATTCAAACCCCACAGTGTGGAAGAGGATCAGCACCCTCTGCTGGAGCTTTTGTGGGTGGAGTTGATGTGACGCTCCCACTGCAGGTGGAGAAAGACCCCCCGCTGACCCGAGGCTGATCCTGAAAACTACCATCATCACCACAGCCTTCAGTGTCCTCAGCTCTGGCTGCACCAGAGAACCATTATCAGCTGATTCCAGGAGTTTAAGAGAGGTCAGACCTCAGGGACAAAGGGTCACAGCACCTGTGACCAGGTAAATGAAGCCAGCAGGTAAACAAACAGGTGAGAGTTGAGAACAGGAGGACTGAACACTGCAACATTTGACTAGAAAAACAGCTGATCTGACGCCACAGAGGGAATGACAGGTGAGCACAGGGGACTCACACGAGGGCGGGGCACACAGGCTGGCCAGGAAGTGGAGGGCTTGAGAGCCAAATAAAACAGGAACAGAAACAGCAGACAGGTCTCGGTCCAGGGAGCCACAGGTAACCTGACATGAGCCAGATCTCAGTGTGTCATGACCTTTAACCCAGGTGTGACCTGTGTTTGTTATAACGTCAGAGTGGAGCAGAGACTACTGTGAAGCCTAAGTCAGTATTTATGAGATTAAACACTGCAAATTTAGGATTATTATTATACTTTTAAGACAGTGGCGGGGAGTGGTGGCCTAGAGGAGAAGAAAAGGGTTCATCACTGAGAGGATCCTGGTTCGAATCCTTGGGCGGGGCATCACTATGGGGCCCCGAGCAAGGCCCTCACCACTCCAGGTGCCCCCTGGCTGTCCCCCGCTGTGTTGTGTGTGCCCCATACTCCATGTGTGATGGGTTAAATGCAGAGACTGAATTTCACTGCATGTATGTGACAAATGAGGCTTTACTTCTTCTTCTTCGAGGGCACAGTACTGTAGTTTGTCAAACAGGAATTGTAGTATTTTAATGGATTTAAAAGTGCAGTACTGTAGTATTTTAATGTGTATTTTGAAGTTGTTTTTCACAGCATTTTCAACAGGTGCAGTTTTACAGTGTACAACAGGAGAGTTTTCAGGAGACGCCCAGTGAAGTCGCGTTTCCGGGTGTATGGCGTCATCGGTTGTCAAGGTTTCATAACAACGAAATATAAAACCGGAAGCCGACTTTCATAATAATAATACATAAATATAATTGACGCTTTATAGCTTATTAAATGGACTAATTGATCTTTAATATTAGAGCGACTTGTTTTTGTTCACAGATCGCTTACAGCTCACTTCGCTGCTGTGTTTTCCTTCTGTTTCCTCCAAAGACTATGCGGTGCTTTTATTGTGAAACGCCAGAGCGGAAGTGCCGTCCACGCACTGTCTACCTTGACACAGCGGGGCTCAGGTTGGTCCGCGAGCTGACAGCATGAAACTTTGATCAGAATCGGGATCGAACCTGCTGCCGTGACGTCACCATTGGCTGTTCAGGTAAGACTCTCACCTGTGCACGTACCTTCCGGCGGTGATCTTTGACCCCGCAGCTGGCTCGGACCAGCACGCTGAACCGAGCCGGTGCGGACTGCAGAAAGTCTACGGGGGAACCCGAAGGGGTTAAAAAACGGGCAGCGCACCTGAGACAGGTGCCGCAAACTGCGCGCGGGGCCGTAGGGGGGGGCTGGAGGTGGGAGGAAAAGGCGCCGAAAGCAGCAGAGAAGCCCGCAAAGACTGCCGCAAACTGCCGCAGGGAAAACTGCGACGATCCAGCTGGAAAAACAGGAAAACACAGGCTCCTGCTGCGCATGCGCAGGAATAACGGCGAGTATTTACAGAAAATATTTAAAAAGTTATGAAAGCGCCTCAGAAAGCTGCAGAAGTATGAGCGTATACCTGCAGGAGGAAGAACCAGGACTGCTTCACTGATCAATCAGTGATATTGATGGATATGTAAGTCCATTAGAAACAGGAAAGTGTGTTTCTGTGGATAGAAACCATGACAACAGCAGATATGAGCACGAGGCTCACAGGTATTATGATGCTTTATTGGAGAGCATTAGAAGAGGGAACCACAGTGACCTCTGACCCTGTGAAAGGACAGGAAAACGTGTTTGTGGAGTGAAGCGTGCTGAAGTGATGTTTTTGTGTGATGAGGGTTAAAGTGGTGTTTGTGTTGTGAGTCTGTGTGATCAGAGGGTCAGAAACAGGCTCTCCTGTCCTGCTCTCTCAGCTTCAGCATGTTTCAGGTCCTCAAACTGATTTTAATATGAGACAAAGAACCCGAGGAAACACACAGTGCAGTTTTTCATTAAAGTGATCCAGACCTGCCTGCCTCTGTGGGACCCCCCCATTAAATGATCAGCTCAGCCACACTCGGACCTGATCTCTGCAGACCTGCTGGATGTAGAACCCAGTGGCACGAGCCGCTCTGACAGACTGAGGCAGGACTCACACTGCAGTGTGTGTTTGCTCTGTTGGATCATTGTAACTAATGAAGCTTTAATTTGAACTCGTTTATACAACAAATCAAAGAGGAAGAAGCTTATTTAATTCATCTTCTCATTACCATCACTTTTACTTCCTGTTCGTGTCCTGTTCCATCATCAGTCCTTCCTATATGGGTTGTAGCCATGGTAACACACAGAGAGATGTGCATATTTACAGATATACATGTACACACACACACACACAGACAGACAGAGTGTGTAAATAGTGGTGAGATGACCCTCCTGCCTGTACCTGGTGGAAACCATACTGTCAGGTATCAGGTTGTTTATGGTTTTATTGAGAATCTGTGCAGATCAGTGAATTTTAGTCTTTCTGATTTTGAGAACAGTAGATTTGTATGATCTCTGTATCCAGTATGATCTTCATGGCCCTGTTCTGTGATATGGATTATGATGGTGGAGAACATTAGAAGTACTGGCCCAAACCTCTGCACAGTAAATCAAATACAGTGAATGTGGATGTGGAGGGATTTGTGGTGTTTTGCATTTCTCACTTCTGAATGTTCTGATATGTATGTGATTTAGATGAGTTTTGGGCCAGTACAGAACCCTGCGGGACGCCACATGCAGTGTCCCAGCATGATATATTCTCCCAACTTCACCTGTCACTTCCTGTTCTCACCAGTGGACCCCCCATCCCCCATGCCATATCGTTGAGGTTATTGATTCATATGTATTGACTGACTATATCAAAAGCTTTTTAGGAATATAACATGTGCATACTGTTTCTGATTGAAAGCCTCTGAGCTGAATCAAATATGCAGAAGAGCAAACAAGTGGGACGGACTTCTTCACGGCTCTGTCAGCAGATGTTACCTGAGCTGCAGCCGGCTTACTTCAGTCATATAACACATGTAACACTGACCATGACACCACAGTCACTCTGCAGCCAGGAGAAAAAACAACCTGCACTAAACTGCCTGTTATTTTCATGCAGCCTTGACTAACACAAAGTTGGTGCGCCTCAGTGTGAGCTGCACATGTTTCACTTCAACAACACGTCACATCTGATTCAGAACTCTCAAATCAGTGACTGAGATTTACAGTCCCTGAGCACTTCCAGTGTCTGTAAGTATTACAGACTTGTGAAAATGTAAAACTCCTTTGTTACTGTGTAAAACTGTATCAGCTGCTAGTCTGATACCCTCAGTGAACTTCAGCTGGTATAATTTCTGTACAAGAAATCATGACAATATTAATGGAAATGAAGAATTAAAATATCAGTGAAAGTGTTTTCATCATTATAACATGTAAAAACTGTCTGTAAGGTCTGAACAGTAATTAAAATAATTATATAATATAATATACATTATATAATAATACACATATTAGAGGTTTTAAAGCAAGTAATGCATGCTGTTGCAAAACAGCTTTAATATAAATAAAATTACCAATAAAAGCTGAAATATGACCAAAGGTTTCACACTGATATTTGATATTTTAATGTTAGAACTTCTCTGGGTTCATATAGTTCTGAGAAAAGTAGCAGAAAAGAGAAGTAGAGAATGAGATGAATATGTAAGACAGGTGATTTATTGCTGCACATGTGCAGAAATATTCCTGCTTGAGTTTGTCTGCAATATAAAAGTCCAAAAACATAGTGGAGGTGGTGGTCCAACAGGAAGTCAGGTTCATGGGTTTGTATCTTCACTGATATCCAGATGTTTCCTCTGAGCCTACAGCTGTGTTAGTCTGAGCTTTGGACACAGTGAAGAGCTCCTCTGACTCTCCTAAACGTCACTCTTTGTCTCTTTGTGTGTTTGTGTGCGCTGGTTGTGCTCCAGGCTCTGGTTCTGTACGACTTCACTGCTGAGCCAGGAAACACCGAGCTGTCGGTCAGAGAGGGGGAGACCATCACTGTCATCGACCAGGTAAATGCAGGTATTTACACTGCACACATTACACAGCCAACACGCCTCAGTCCTCACGTGTGCCTGTCCTTCAGGCTGTGGGTGGAGGCTGGATCCAGGCCCAGAACTCCAGCGGACAAATCGGACTCGTACCTGAGGGATATTTACAGGTGAGCACAGTGACCTCATTTCCCTTCATGATAGCAGGCAGAGGCACAGCTCTTCTCCACCTTTGAGCTGCCGTGGTTTCTGTCTGCCCACAGAGTCTTTTTTTACTGCTGCATACACAAACCCCAAAGCACATTTCAGCAGTGCTTTAGAGACCATCATAACCCTCAACAGAAGCTTGAGTCAGTCTAATAACTGCCCATCCACACACACTTCCACACATCAGTATGTGGAACGTCCCCTCAGGAACAATAAGATCTGAGATCAGAGCTATGGGTCAGTCAGGAACACCTACACAGCCTCTGGTGCTGAAACCTTCAGTGTGACAAAAGTGTGCTTTATGTGTTATATTGATGTGACTGTTTCATGTGCTGTATATAAATGTCAGGTGTTTTGTCATGTCTCAGATCGGTAATGGTGGTGGTGTTGGAGGAGGCGGGGCTTTTGTTGGTAACACACAGGGATGGGATGGTCGAGGACATCAATCCACGCAGCAAGGGTAACACATTTATTTTCAGCTCAGGTAAACAGCAGCACTTTTAATGTAAACTAGTTCTGCATGTTGAACCTGACACCTGGGAAATATGTGCTCAAACACCTGTGAGGACATAAAGCTGCTGTGTCTCCATCAGCTGCCCAGGACGACGATGGAGAGTGGGACGACGAATGGGATGACCAGTCAGTGAGCAGTTACCATGACAACAATCAAGTGGAAGTGGAGGGCGGAGCATCAGGACGAAGTGCCCATGGGCCCAGTGTTAAGATCTCCCTCAATAAGTAAATGTGTTTCTGAAGTATGTAAATATAACAGCTGATTCATACTAGAACTCAAAGTAGAGTCTGGTAGAAGTCAGTAGAGCCAAGTAGATGTTGGTGGGAGTGAGCTGAAGTCAGGAAAAATCAGTAGTGGAAACCAGCAGACGTCAGTGGAAATTAAAAAATTGTAGAAGTCAGAAGTTGGTAGATGTCAGGAGGAGTCAGTGGGAGTCAGTAGAAGTCATTAGATGTCAGTAGATGTCAGTAATGCCGCTTTGTCCTCAGGTTTCCGTTCTCCAAGGGTCCGAATCCAGAAGTCTTCCTGTTGGCCAGACCACCAGCTGACAACAGAGACAGACTTCCTGTCTATGTGAGTCAGAACATTGTTATGGGTCATTGATATTTGTTGTTAATTGCTGCGCTCTGATTGGCTCCTGTCCCTCGTCCAATCAGATGGGAGAGGTGGGTCCAGTCTGGCTGTACCCGACGTCTCCTTTGGACTGTGTGATTGCCGATCCAAAGAAAGAGTCCAAACTGTATGGACTTAAGAGCTTCATCGAGTACCAGATCACGCCCAACGTGAGTTCAGTAGTACTCTGTAGTATAGTACTACTTCCAGTATCACCCAGTATCAATCTCTGACTCCTCCCTCTTCCTCCAGACGACCAACAACCTGTCAATCATCGATACAAGCACTTTGATTGGCTGTATGAGCGTCTGCTGGAGAAGTTTGGGTCCATACTGCCCATCCCCTCTCTGCCTGACAAACAGGTGGCAGGTGAGCCATTGCTATAGCTTACCTGTTAACTCAGCCAACACCTTTGACCTTACCTGTGTCTCTTACCTGTCTCACCTGTGCTTTCAGGCAGGTTTGATGATGACTTCATCAGGATGAGGATGGAGCGTTTGCAGGCCTGGATGGCTCGGATGTGTCGGCACCCCGTCGTCTCTCAGAGCGAAGTCTTTCAGCTCTTCCTCACCCACAGAGACGAGAAGGTAGGTGAAGCCCCACCCCCTGCTTTACATCTTTCAGCTGACCTGGGAACCCTCTGGGACTTCCTGTTGTGTCTGCCAGTTATTATTTACTTATAAACAAATGAAAGACCACAAACAGAAACCACAAAGCTTCAGGTACCAAACAGTTTGCCTCTTGTCCAGAGATTATAAATATTTGCATGGTTTTAAAGGAGGTTATGTTTGAGCCAATCAGCTGTGAAGATATCTGATGCTTCTTCCTGATTAGCTGACACTGTGTATTGATGTTTCAGGAGTGGAAGGCGGGGAAGAGGAAGGCAGAGAAAGACGAGATTGTGGGTCCGGTGATGTTCAGTTTGGTTGAACCTGAAGCTGCAGAGCTCGATGCCGTCCAGGTGTAAGTCATTCTTTCTTACTGAAGGCTTTAACTCTTTACACCCTGGGTTTCGTGTGTCAGGCTACCTCTGATTGGTCACTGGGACAGTCTGACTCATGTCTGCCAAATGTCTGGTGAGGTATCAGGACTAATGAGGCATCAGGTCCAGTGAAGTTGGCTAACAGGTAAAATTGTTTTAGGTCAATATCATTTTCGGTGCTCATCCTCCACCCAGAGAATCAAGAGCTCCAGTGGTGAGGTGTGTTCTCTGGGGCAGTAATATTTGGTAGGGTCTCACGAGACAAACTGGCTCCAGAAAAGCAGCCAGATTAAAATCATAAACCTCAATTGAGCTGGATGGTACCTCCTAAGCAGAAGGCAGTACCTTGCCTCAGAGAGAGAAGCCCGGACATGCAGGCTGAGCCCAGCCTTGGAGAGGAGCTTGCAGGTGGGTGTCTGGTGGTCAGGCCTTGATCACATGGGGCCCCAAACATTCTGCCAGTCTCGGATGTTATTTATCCATCACCATCATTCAGTGGTATCCTTCAGTCCAAGGAGCAGCCACTTCCCATCCCACTTCACATCACTCACAATTATTTCACCTCACGCTAAGAAGTGGCTCAATTTTAATGACATTTGACGATCACCGCATCACTGCTAGTCACTTCCTGTGTGAAAGGTCGAACAGCTTTTGCACATTTGTGATAAAATGAGTCAGCTGAGTTGACACCTGGGTGTCTCCCTTTGGAGGTTTTCTGGGCTTGCCAATTCTCAGAGCAGATTTCAGATTAGACCCAGAACTCTCTGATGGACCGTGAAGCTCCTCAGGATCCTAAAGAAGGGAGTGCCACAGGTCTGTATGCTGGGCCCATTACTGTTCCCTTTATTCTTGGCGCAAGCACCAGCTCTGTTTCACTTCTTTATACCTGTGACTACTTTAGCTAACCTCTGAGTTTGTGTGCAGGGAACAGAAGTGTGAACACTACAGTCGGTTTACAAAGTCGATGGATGACGGCGTCAGGGAGCTGCTGAACGTCGGACACACGCACTGGAAACGCTGCACCGGACGTGAGTACATGCACAAAGTTATTCTGTGTACATGTACACACAGCCTCTTCTGTGCTGAAAAATGACTGTGTATTTATAATGTGTGTGTTAACCAGCCCTTCCTAAAGAGTACGAGCGCATCGGTCGAGCCTTCAGAAACCTGTCGGCTGTTTTCATCACCAGCAAATATCCAGGTGAGCATGTAAGGATGCAAGGAGGGAGGAAGGAAGGAGGGAGGATAGAAGGAGGGAGGATGGGTCCTTCTCAGATTTTTTAACTTTTCAATGAATTTAAGAGGCTCTTATGGTGCATTCAGGGACTCTACACTGAGTCTGTTCTTTCTGAGCAGTTTCCCTGTCCCTGAACTCACCGTCAGTGAGCTTTATCTACTGAAACTTGTGTATATAGTGAAATATATCATGTAAATATCCAGTAAATGTAATTTTTAGTGTAAGTAAATATTCTGAAGTGTGAAATGTATTCGTAGGTGAGGCGACGTTGACGGACGCTCTGACAGCTGCGGGAAAAACCTACGAGGAGATCGCTGAGATCGTCGCCCAGCAGGTAAAACACATATATACGCAGTACTATGTGTACTACCAGCATAGTGTACTGTGAGTTTAAAGTACTTTTACTGCAGATTTTTGTCATATTTTACTAAAATTATTTTAGTTATCTTGTTCTGCAGCTCTGTGGTTGTTTCAATTTTACATTAATATTTGTTTATTATTGTAGTGTTCTGTTCCCTTTGTGTTTTGTTTATATTTATGTTAATATTTGTTGATATTTGATTGTTTTTGTCTTCCTTTGTTTATTTTGTTGATCCTTTTCAGCCTCAGAAGGACCTTCACTTCCTGTTGGAGACTAACAGCGAGTACAAAGGGCTGCTGGGATGTTTCCCAGACATCATCGCTGTACACAGGGTACTGCAGTACTACACAGTAACTCTGCAACACACACAGTAGTAATACTCAGTGTCAGTACTACAGATACACTGAGAGTCTCTGAAATCATAAAAGAAAAAGACTGAAGCTGAAACCACACAGAGGCTTTTATTTTGGAGGGTTAATTGGGGTGTGGGCGGGGCTTCGGGTGCATGTCGGGGGTGTGGTCTCACCTATGTATGTGTGTGCGTGTGTTTCAGGCTGCTGTGGATAAAGTAAAGGAAGGTGATCGTCTGGTTTCTGCAGGAAAAATCAGCAGCAGCGACAGGAAGTGCATGAACCAGCGCCTCAGCTGCATGAGCTACTCACTGCAGGGTGACACACACACACACACGCACACACACACACACACACACACACACACACACACACACACCTCAGTGATGTTTCCTCTGCAGACTGGATGAACAGATTTCATGTTTGAGTTCAGCTGTGTTTCATTTTTCTTCTTTGAGGTCTTTCAGAGGAAGTTGGGAGCGTGAAGCTCTCAGCTCTTTGTAACGTTGCCGTTCCTTCTCACACCACTTACAGTGGATCACTAAAGGATTCATGAACTCTATCACATCGTGTCGCCTTACTGCCACAAACTTAAATGTTTTTTATTGAGACTTTAAGTGACAGACCAACACAAAGTAGCACATAATTGTGAAGTAAAAACGATACATAGTTTTCAACATTTTACTCAAATAAAAAAGTATCCACCCCCCTGCATCAGTACCTTGTAGAGACACCTTTCACTGCAGTCACAGCTGCAGGTCTTTTGGGGTCTGTCTCTTCCAGCTTTGTGCATCTAGAGACCTTTGTCCATTCTTCTTTGAAAATCACTCAAGCTCAGCCGGGTTGGATGGAGAGCGTCTGTGAGCATCCACAGCTCAGTGGGATTTAGGAGTGTGAGTGGGCCATTCCAACACAGGAATATTCTTTGATCTAAACCACTGGAGCTCTGGCTGCATGTTTAGGGTCGTTGTCCTGCTGGAAGGTGAACCTCCTTCTCAGTCTGAAGTCTTTTGCAGCCTCCAACAGGTTTCCTTCCAGGATTGCTCTGTATTTGGCTCCAACCATCTTCCCATTAACTCTGACCAGCTTCCCTTCCCTGCTGACGAAAGGCCTCCCCACAGCATGAAGCTGCCACCACCATTTTTCACAGTGGGGATGGTGTGTTCAGGGTGATGAGCAGTGTTACTTTCTTCCCACACACAGTTCTTCCATGTTTGCTGTGTCCCTACAGGACTTCTGGAAAACCACAAACAGCAGTTTGTCATTCATTCAACAGTGGTGTTTTTCCTGCCACTCTTCCATAAACGCCAGATTTGTCCTGTGGACAGACTGTCCCACCTGAGCTGTGGATTTCTGCAGCTCCTCCAGAGGGACCGTGGGCCTCTTGGCAGCTCCTCTGATCAGTGCTCTCCTTGCTCGATCGAGTTTAGGTGGACGGTCGTGTCTTGGTAGGTTTGCAATTGTAAAATACTGTTTCCATGTTTGGATGATGGATGGAACAGTGGGATCTGTTTCTATAACCTAACCCTGCTTTACAGCTTTAACTCTGACCTGTCTGCTGAGCTCCTCGGTCTTCATCATGTTTGTTCTCTACTGTTCTTTAACAAACCTCTGAGGCCTTCACAGAACAGCTGTATTTATACTGAAGTACACACAGCTGGACTCTGTTCACTAACTAAGTGCCTTCTGAAGGTAATTGATTTCACTGGGTTTTATTCAGCGGTATCAGAGTACGGAGTAATCTGAATACTTTTCAGATTTTTAGTTGAGTAAAATGTTGAAAACCATCGTTTTCATTCCACTTCACAATTACATACTACTGAGTGTTGGTCTGTCCCTTAAAGTCTCAATAAAGAGGTTTTGAGAAGATGTGAAACAGTTCAAGAATAATCAGTGATCCACTTACAGACACTGAGTGAGGAAGAGTTTCAGGTCCTGAGATTTGCCACAGTTCAGGCTCAGTGGGTCAGGACTGCAGGCGGGCCGGTCCCTCTGCTTCCCGTACCCTCCTCTTCTGTAGCCACGCCTCTGTGTGCGTGTGTGTTTCTTTGGGGGGGGGGGGGGGGGGGGGGGGGGTTACACTGACTCCATCCAGACTCCGGCTCTTGTTGTTGAGAACAGTATGGATGATCCCGGGAACATCACCTCCATTTATTCCCAAATGACCTGGATAACGATCCATGTGACCACACTGCGGTCCATCCCCTAAACTTATCAGTGCAGAGAAGTTCACACCGCCTGAGACTGTGACCCTGAGACCGTGACCCTGAGACTGTGACCCTGAGACCGTGATCCGATCATGTGCTGGTTATTATGTATCGTAGCCTCAGCAGCAGTCCTCTCTGAGGTCACAGGTCACAGGTGCTGTTATTGACTGTAAACTGCAGATCCCCTCCAACGTTGTTTTAAACACAGCAGCTCCTCAGAGCCTCAGCGTCTCACGGAAGCTGCTTCTGGACCAATCAGGTTCCAGTCACCTGCTGACATCACCTGTTCAGGTCACACCTTTATTTCAGTGTTCCACATCATTCCGGCCCCACTCCCGCTGTTTGTGTAACGCCCTGCAGGCCTTGGATGTAGGAGAGGATGTGTGAAGATCAAATATCAATAATCATCAATAACCAATCAAATATGCTTCGAAGTGCCTGCAACAAGCAGAAGAAGGAAATTTAAGAATCCGTCCGTGACATTTTTTTGGGTCTCCATGTTACTTTTGGCCGAAATTCAAACCCAATTAAATCCAAAGTTTCCAATAAGTCGCTGGGATGAACAGGTTCTGGTGCAGGCTGTTTATTAGACATATTAGTTACATAAAACACAGACAGTAACATAGTTAAGACTGAGAAATGCACACACACACACACACACACACACACACACACACATACACACACACACACATATAGTTGCTACTTTCCCACCGCCGAGGAGCCAGTGTTCGTGCTGTTCCCAATGAACCGGCGAAATGCTTAAGAACGGGCCCGCGTTCCCACCGCGTTTCTGTGAACTGCTCCTTTACGTATGAGCGTGGGCGGGTCCTCGTCTGGACACGAAGCCGAAGCGCACAAACGTGGGAGAACACGCTCCCCTTTCTGTGCTGCAAATACGTTTTAGGGTCCAAACCAAACTACTGCAGCATCTGTGTGCAGCACAGAGGGAAACACAGACAGCGATTAGAGCAAGACGACAAGTACGCACTTTGTGTCCTTTTATCTGTGATATGAACTGATACAAAGCAGCAAGTTCAGCCTTAGAGCCCAACCTAATTCAAAGCTTCGCTTTTCTCATTAATACACATGTAATATGGTAGAAAACTTGATGTTGAGACGGCAGAGTCACGCCCTTCTGCTGCTTTCAGCACGTGTTCTTGGTTTGAGACCAGCTAGTTTGCGGGGCCGGAGTTGAACCCGTTTTTTGGCTGAGCACCGAGTGTGTTCACGGTAGAAAAACCGCTGAACGGTTCAAATAAAGGCACCGGCTCCAGAACCCTGTTGGTGGGAAAGAGGCTACAGAGAAAGATGCAGGAACAAAAAGAGTCGGAGGAGAGAACAGGACTGTGAGTGAGTCAAGTTAAAAAGTAGTGAGAAGTAAAGTACAAAAGAGTGGAAGAAAGTAATGAGTGAAAACAGTAAGTAAAATGGGGTAAAAGGAGAAGTAGAAGTCCAGAGTTAAACAGAGTACAAGAAAGCAAAAAGCCCTCCTGTGAGTGAGAGCCTTGGAGCCACTGCAAAGGTGACAGAGGAAGAGCAAAAAGTGAGCTCCCTCCCAACTTTACCACTGCCTTTTATTGCCCAAACTCACAACCCCCCCCTGCTGTTATCAGGGCCAGTGGGCATTGAAGGATGCTCCCAATCCACTATGAACCGTACTAGTTTGATCCTTTTGCAGAGGCTTCATGACACAGTTCTCTGGGGCTGTCAAAAGAAACAATTTTCCCACGTGAAAACACCTCCAACCGGAGCACTACCCCGCCCATCTGTCCATAGTTTCTCATTACTAGAAAGACTTTTAGGGCGGTCTTATGTTAGTATGCAAATTTACTCCTTTACATTATTACAGTAGCTCAGGTGGGTCTTCACACACACACACAGCTCCCAGCTACTTGACCTTGAGTTGGTAATACAGTGTCAAAAGTGCACTGTGTATAAAGAGATATGAATGAGTTTTTTTTTACTAGTGGAAAAAACCCAAGGCCCTGGGCTGAGCAGGCCTCAGTCCTTTCCACTCACCTAAAGCATGCAGTGTTCCAGTGTGAGTGTGTCAATATAGGTAACAAACACTATAAAATATGACCATTAATTCAGAGTGTGTGTGATAGGTTCAGATCATTTTAAAAACTCAGAGAACAAACACACAACTCATTTCAACTTGCGCAAGGAGGAGAGATCCGTTCCTTGAACTCAGCTCTCAGCTGAGCGGAAGTTATCTGTCCTGGCGAACTGCTTCCTGCGCAGCGCTTTTATTCTGATTTTCACAATAAGATCACGTGGGTTACATCAAACACAGTTTACAGCATGTAATAAACAACATTCTTGGCTTTTTCCTTACCATATATGGTCGTAAGCATACTGTGACATGTGCGCATGTAACATGGCGTATACGAGACACGTATCCTATATGTGTTCTCTGCAGGCTGAGAGCAGCCTGCAGATAACTACAACTTCCTTTGTTTCCTGCACTTTCCTGCTCTGGGTGTCACATGTTTAGTTACTCCTCGGCCTCCTTTAGCAGTAACGGTACTTGTAATAAATGTAGTCTGTTTGTAGCTCTGGAGGCCAGGCTTTCTGAACTGGAGACTCGGCTCCGCACCTTGGAAAATCCTACATCTAGCCAGGCCCCTGTAGCGGGTGCGGACCATGGTAGCTTAGCCGCCGTTAGCTCCCTCCCAGCAGATCCCGAGCAGCAGGGAAAACAGGCCGGCTGGGTGACGGTGAGGAGGAAGCGTAGTCCTAAGCAGAAGCCCCGGGTACACCACCAACCTATTCACGTCTCTAACCATTTTTCTCCACTCGGCGACACACCCGCCGAGGAACAAACTCTGGTTATTGGTGACTCTGTTTTGAGAAACGTGAAGCTAGAGACACTGGCGACCATAGTCAAATGTCTTCCAGGGGCCAGAGCAGGCGACATTCATGGAAATTTGAAACTGCTGGCTAAGGCTAATCGTAGATTTGGTAAGATCGTTATTCACGTCGGCAGTAATGACACCCGGTTACGCCAATCGGAGGTCACTAAAATTAATATTGACTCGGTGTGTAACTTTGCAAAAACGATGTCGGACTCTGTAGTTTTCTCTGGGCCCCTCCCCAATCAGACCAGGAGCCACATGTTTAGCCGCATGTTCTCCTTGAATCGCTGGCTGTCTGAGTGGTGTCCAAAAAACGACGTGGGCTTCATAGATAATTGGCAAAGTTTCTGGGGAAAACCTGGTCTTGTTAGGAGAGACGGCATCCATCCCACTTTGGATGGAGCAGCTCTCATTTCTAGAAATCTGGCCAAATTTATTAACCCTCCTAAAAACTGACTACCCAGGGTTGAGACCAGGAAGCAGAGTTGCAGTCTTACACGCCTCTCTGCAGCTTCTCTCCTCCTGCCATCCCCCCAAAACCCCATCCCCATAGAGTCGGTGCCTGCTCCCAGACCACCAAAAACCAAAGCTAAAATCAGCAAAAAACTATTTAAGCATAAAAATTCAAAAACAATAAATAATACAGCTTCATCAACTGCACCAAAAAATAAAACAATTAAATGTGGATTGTTAAACATTAGGTCTCTCTCTTCCAAGTCCCTATTAGTAAATGATTTAATAATTGATCAACGTATTGATTTATTCTGCCTTACAGAAACCTGGTTACAGCAGGATGAATATGTTAGTTTAAATGAATCAACACCCCCGAGTCACAGTAACTGTCAGAATGCTCGAAGCACAGGTCGAGGAGGAGGATTAGCTGCAATCTTCAATTCCAGCTTATTAATTAATCAGAGACCCAGACAAAGTTTTCATTCTTTTGAAAGCCTGACTCTTAGTCTTGTCCATCCTAATTGGGAAAATCAAAAACCTGTTTTATTTGTTAATATCTATCGTCCACCTGGTCCTTACTCAGAGTTTCTGTCTGATTTCTCAGACTTTTTATCTGATTTAGTGCTCAGTTCAGATAAAATAATTATAGTGGGTGATTTCAAAATCCATGTAGATGCTGAGAATGACAGCCTCAACACTGCATTTAATCTATTGTTAGATTCAATTGGCTTCTCTCAAAATGTAAAGGAGCCCACCCACCACTTTAATCATACTCTGGATCTTGTCCTAACATATGGCATAGAAACTGAAGACTTAACAGTATTCCCTGAAAGCCCCCTCCTGTCTGATCATTTCTTAGTAACATTTACATTTACTTTAATGGATTACACAGCAGTGGGGAATAAGTTTTATTACAGTAGAAGTCTTTCTGAAAGTGCTGTAACTAAGTTTAAGGATCTAATTCCTTCATTGTTATGCTCTTCAGTGCCAACACAGTGCAGAGCAGCTACCTAAACTCTGCTCCCAGTGAGGTTGATTATCTCGTCAATAGTTTTACATCCTCACTGCGTATAACTTTGGATACTGTGGCTCCTCTGAAAAGGAAAGCTTCAAATCAGAAGTGCCTGACTCCGTGGTATAATTCACAAACGCACAGCTTAAAGCAGATAACCCGAAAGCTGGAGAGGGAATGGCGTCTCACTAAATTAGAAGATGCTCATTTAGCCTGGAAAAAGAGTTTGTTGCTCTATAAAAAAGCCCTCCGTAAAGCTAGGACATCTTACTATTCATCATTAATTGAAGAAAATAAGAACAACCCCAGGTTTCTTTTCAGCACTGTAGCCAGGCTGACAAAGAGTCAGAGCTCTGTAGAGCCGAGTATTCCTTTCACGTTAACTAGTAGTGACTTCATGGATTTCTTTACAAATAAAATTTTAGACATTAGAGAAAAAATTATTCATAACCATCTCAAAGATTATTCTTCATGTTCGGCTGTTTTCAGCACTGCTGGTATTTGTTTAGACTCTTTTGCTCCAGTTGATCTTTCAGAGTTAACTTCAATAGTTACTTCCTCCAAACCAGCAACATGTTTATTAGATCCCATTCCTACTAGACTGTTCAAAGAAGTCTTTCCAATTATTGATGCTTCAATCTTAAAAATGATCAATCAGTCTTAGTTGGCTATGTACCACAGACCTTCAAGGTGGCTGTAATTAAACCTCTGCTTAAAAAGCCATCACTTGACCCAGCTGTCTTAGCTAATTATAGGCCAATCTCCAACCTTCCTTTTCTCTCAAAGATTCTTGAAAGAGTAGTTGTAAAACAGCTAACTGATCATCTGCAGAGGAACGGTTTATTTGAAGAGTTTCAGTCAGGTTTCAGAATTCATCACAGTACAGAAACAGCATTAGTGAAGGTTACAAATGATCTTCTTAGAGCCTCTGACAGTGGACTCATCTCTGTTCTTGTCCTGTTGGACCTCAGTGCAGCTTTTGATACTGTTGACCATAACATTTTATTACAGAGATTAGAGCTTGCTATAGGTATTAAAGGTACTGCACTGCAGTGGTTTGAATCATATTTATCTCATAGACTCCAATTTGTTCATGTAAATGGGGAGTCTTCTTCACACACTAAGGTTAATTATGGAGTTCCACAGGGTTCTGTGCTAGGACCAATTTTATTTACATTATACATGCTTCCCTTAGGCAGTATTATTAGAAAGCACTGCATCAATTTTCATTGTTATGCAGATGATACTCAGCTTTACCTATCAATGAAGCCAGATGACACACATCAATTAGTTAAACTGCAGGAATGTCTTAAAGATATTAAGGCCTGGATGACCTCTAATTTCCTGCTTCTAAATTCAGATAAAACTGAAATTCTTGTTCTCGGCCCCACAAATCTTAGAAACATGGTGTCTAACCAGATACTTACTCTGGATGGCATTACTTTGGCCTCCAGTAACACTGTGAGAAATCTTGGAGTCATTTTTGACCAGGATATGTCCTTCAATGCACATATTAAACAAATATGTAGGACCGCTTTTTTGCATTTGCGCAATATTTCTAAAATTAGAAACATCCTTTCTCAGAGTGATGCTGAAAAGCTCATTCATGCATTTATTACTTCTAGGCTGGATTATTGTAATTCATTATTATCAGGCTGTCCTAAAAGCTTCCTGAAAAGCCTTCAGCTGATCCAAAATGCTGCAGCTAGAGTACTGACAGGGACTAGAAAGAGAGAGCATATTTCTCCCATATTGGCTTCTCTTCATTGGCTCCCTGTTAAATCTAGAATAGAATTTAAAATTCTTCTCCTCACATACAAGGTCTTGAATAATCAGGCACCATCTTATCTCAAAGACCTCATAGTACCATATCACCCCAACAGAGCACTTCGCTCTCAGACTGCTGGCTTACTTGTGGTTCCTAGGATACTTAAGAGTAGAATGGGAGGCAGAGCCTTCAGCTTTCAGGCGCCTCTTCTGTGGAACCAGCTTCCAGCTTGGATTCGGGAGACAGACACCCTCTCTATTTTTAAGATTAGGCTTAAAACTTTCCTTTATGATAAAGCTTATAGTTAGGGCTGGATCAGGTGACCCTGAACCATCCCTTAGTTATGCTGCTATAGGCCTAGTCTGCTGGGGGGTTCACATAATGCACTGTTTCTCATTCACCTTATTTACTTTGTTTATACTCCACTCTGCATTTAATCATTAATTGATATTAATCTCTGGCTCTCTTCCACAGCATGTCTTTCTCTCCCCTCAGCCCAACCGGTCGCGGCAGATGACTGCCCCTCCCTGAGCCTGGTTCTGCTGGAGGTTTCTTCCTGTTAAAAGGGAGTTTTTCCTTTCCACTGTCGCCAAGTGCTTGCTCATAGGGGGTCGTTTTGACTGTTGGGTTTTCTCTGTATTATTGTAGGGTATTTACCCACAATACAAAGCGCCTTGAGGCGACAGTTTGTTGTGATTTGGCGCTATATAAATAAAATTGAATTGAATTGAATTGAATTGAATTGAATTGAATTGAATTGAATTAAGAAATACCACCACGTGTTCCCATTTCAAACATAAAAACAACAGTATCATATGCACATAAAACAACTTATAGAAAATATACAAACAGAAGATATGATAATTTATAATAAACAGAATGGAATTTATACCATAACTCCAACATTTCCCCCCTGTTTATCATAACTTCACTGGCATTTTTTTTCCACGCCACACCACTTGCTTGCACATTTTCAGTGTGGGTTTCATTCATTGCCAAATATATACATATTTACAAAATATCCTCAGGCATTTCAGCATCTTGGTCGACCATCTGAAGCTGCAAATATGACACAACATAACCGGTAAAAATCTTTGTTATCATGGATCTGATGCAGGGCAGAATACACATTGTAAACACACAAATCAACACTAACACACACAAAACAGGAGTCAGGCATTTCAACAATACCTGCCACCAAGTTCCCGCATTTAGCCAGGAAAACCAATCACTCTGGCTTTCCTGAGTGTGCTGTTGTACATATTTCTGTAATTCAGTCAGTCTGTCGAGTGCCTCCCTTATGGCTCCACCAGCATCATCTTCATCTGGGATGTAAGTACAACATGTCTTACCAATAATCTTACACACGCCACCCTGGGACGCTGTCAAAAGATCTAATACTATCCTGTTTTGCATCACCATTGCTCTGAGTGAACTTAACTCTTTTAAAGTTCCTTGTCCTAGAGCTATAGTTGTATTTACCAGACGTAATAGTGCATAGCGATTTATTTCCACTTGGTCACGCACAAATCCCAGTCCAATTCCTGGAAAGATAGACTGGGCAATCTTCGCTCCGACTCCCCAGATCCGGAGCTCCTCTGGGACTTCTGAATGGCTCGTGAGCCACTCTCCAACCTGTTGCTTCGTCTTGTGATGTGTATGACTGGCCTGGTACTGCATGAAAAAGACATGATCTGACACATATGCAACACTACACAGGCCTCCCCAATCTGGGGGAAGGGACACGTACGCTTTGTGACCACAGATGAAATACCAATCCGCTAACACTCTTGTTCCCTTGGGTCCTGGTGCTACTCGTGAGCACTGACTCAGCTCTCCAGTGTCCATCTGTATTCTGTAGGCCAGGTCAGACTGACATTCCTTCCTCCGTACAGTTAGATTATTATAACAAGCAATATTTTTGAGGCAGGTCAGGCATTGTCTCTCATCTGTTGGTGGACAGTACGAATAGGTAGCATTACAGAGAGTGGCTGGTAATCTACCCACCTTGATGGTTCCATTTGCTATAACACATGCTGGAAAAGCTTTCTCTGGCAAATGAGTCAACATCAGTACCTCAGGAAGGGGGTTAGCTAACTGGGGCCAAGTGAGCAAATCTGTTAACATAGAACAGTTTCTATTAATGGGAGAACTCATCCCCTTTACGTTAAGAATTGAGGTAAAATTTGCTTCACTCCATTTAGCTCTTCTCCCTGGATGTGTAGCCAACCCATAGAGACACCATGAGTGCTCCCAGCTAACATTGTAAGGCCTCAGTCCAGTATTGTGTCCTGCCACTGGCATATGTGCACACACATAACAATTTGTCCAATTATTAACATGAGCTGTGACGTTCATTAACTGCCACCATTCATTGGTTGCATATTCATGTGGGTACTGGGTGTAATTTAATGAAGATGTTCCTCCTAAAATTAGCAGTGTGCTCACGCTGAAAATAATTATGAGGCTGCAGAAGGGCGCCATTCTAAAGGAGTAGGGATCAGTTGTTGTCTTCACTGGGTTGAGACGAAAAAACCACTATAAGGAATTTCCCCCTTTGTAACCAGACTTCCACCTTTACTCCGAAGTAAGTGGCTCCACCTTCTTGCAGTGACTCAGATGAATCCACGTAGATCTTTCAGCGATTTTCACTGCTGTTGGTGTGGTCAGTAGAACTTGATATGGACCGTCCCACCTCGGGTTTGACCAGCACTTCCGTTTGATGACCTTGACCAGCACCCAGTCTCCTGGCTGTATCAGTGGCACCTGTGAAGAGAAAGAAGATGCTTCTGGCAGTTTACTAGCATCAATTACTTGTTTACTTTGTAAAAATTTCCTCATCCAGTCACTCAAATCACAGCTCTCTTCTGCCTTTTCTTCCTCCGTATATACAGGCAGCCTGAATGGTCTGCCATATAATATTTCATACGGAGTAAGTCCTAATTCTGATGGTGTTATGCGCATGTACATTTTCACTAGGTGTATACAGTCCACCCAAGGGCTCCCCGTTTCTGCCATGCTTTTCCTCAACCTATTTTTTATCGTCCCATTTGTTCTTTCCACTAACCCTGCACTCTGCGGGTGGTATGCACAATGGTTCTTCAGAATCAGAATCAGAATCAGAAGGTTTTATTGCCATATGGGTGAACAGGTTCACAGCATTAGGAAATTGCTGCGGTACTTCGTGCTTACAGAAAAAAACAAATAAGTATAAAAACTATAAGACAATATACAAGTATACAAATTGCAAATATACAGAGATATTAGAGCTATAACTATAGCACAATATTACAAAATTACAAAATATACAGTGCAGAGACTAATTAAAAGATAAAAGAATGTAGACTATATTCCACTAATATGTACATCAGTGCAGTCAGACAGGTGCATAGACATAGGGTCATCAGCGTTTGTGGAGGGTGGTGGTAACAGTCTTAGGGTAATTGTTCATGAGTCCAACAGCAGAGGGGAAGAAACTGTTCTTATGGCGGGAGGTTCTGGTCCGTATGGACCGTAGCCTCCTGCCTGAGGGGAGAGGGTCAAAAAGTCTGTGCCCAGGGTGAGAGTGGTCGGCTGTGATCCGACCTGCACGCCCCAGTGTCCTGGAGGTGTACAGGTCCTGGAGAGATGGGAGGTTACAGCCAATCACCTTCTCAGCAGAGTGCACAACGCGCTGTAGTCTCTGTTTGTCCCTAGTGGTGGCTCCAGCGTACCACACAGTGATGGAGGAGGTGAGGATGGACTCAATGATGGCAGTATAGAACTGCACCATGGTCCTTGCTGGCAAGTTGAATTTCTTCAAATGCCGCAGGAAGTACATCCTCTGCTGGGCCTTTTTGACAACAGAGGTGATGGTGGGCTCCCACTTGAGGTCCTGGGTGATGGTAGTTCCCAGGAAGCGAAAAGAGTCCACTGTGGTGATGGGGGTGTCAGTCAGGATGATGGAGGGTAGAGGGGCTGTGTGCTTCCTAAAGTCCACTATAATCTCCACTGTCTTCTGGGCATTCAGTACCAGGTTATTGTGGCTGCACCAGGACACCAGACGTTTGACCTCCATCCTGTAGGCCGACTCGTCCCCATCTGAGATGAGTCCGATGAGAGTCATGTCGTCTGCAAACTTAATAAGCTTGACAGACTGGTGGTCAGAGGTGCAGCAGTTGGTATACAGGGAGAAGAGCAGAGGAGAGAGGACACAGCCCTGAGGAGTGCCAGTGCTGATGGTCCGGGAGTCCGAGACATTCTTCCCCAGCCTCACGTGCTGCTTCCTGTTCATCAGGAAGTCAATGATCCACCTGCAGATGGGATCTGGCACGTTCATCTGGGACAGCTTGTCATGGAGGAGATCAGGGATGATGGTGTTGAAGGCAGAGCTGAAGTCCACAAACAGGATCCTGGCGTAGGTTCCCTGGGAGTCCAGATGCTGTAGGATGAAGTGCAGAGTCAGGTTGATGGTGTCGTCCACAGACCTGTTGGCTCTGTAGGCAAACTGCAGGGGGTCCAGAAGGGGGGCTGTGAGGGACTTGAGGTGGGACAGCACCAGACGCTCAAATGACTTCATGACCACAGAAGTCAGTGCCACAGGTCTGTAGTCATTTAGTCCAGTGATCCTTGGCTTCTTGGGGACAGGAACAATGGTAGCTGTTTTAAAGCAGACAGGCACGTGGCAAGCCTCCAGTGAGGAGTTGAAGATGTTCGTGAACAATGGGGCAAGCTCGTTAGCACAGTGTCTCAGTGTGGCAGGTGAGACACCATCTGGACCTGGAGCTTTGCGAGCTTTGACACTCCTGAACTGCTTTAGCACCTGGTCCTCCTGAATACAAAAGACTGTGGGGGTGGGGGAGGAGGGGGACTCTGGGGTGGGAGTCCTTGATGATGTGGGCTTCTCTGAGGTGTGGGGAGTGGGGGAGGTTGGGGGGTGAATATTTGTGTTGGCTGTATTGTGGTTGGGACTGGTGGAGGTGTGAAGGCTGCTGAACTGACCATCAAAACGACAATAGAACTCGTTCAGTCTATTTGCAGTTTGTAGGTCGTCTGTGGAGTGGGGGGTTTTAGGCTTGTAGTTGGTAATCTGCCTAAAGCTTTTCCATACAGAGGCTGCGTCGTTCTCTGAGATCTGCTGCTGTATATTCTCAGAGTGATGTGATCTAGCAGTGGCCACTTCCTTGCTAAACCTGTACTTGGCCTCTTTGTAGCAGTCTTTGTCCCCACTTTTAAAAGCCTCCCTCTTCTCTATCCACAGCTGCTTCAGTTTGGGAGTAAACCAGGGTTTGTCACTGTTATAACACACCCTGGTGCGTGATGGCACAATGCTGTCCTCGCAGAAGTGGATATACGAGGTTACAGTGTCCGTGTAGTCATCCAGACTGTCACAGGCAGCCCTCATTGAGTCCCAGTCTGTAGTTTCGAAGCATGTGCGGAGCTCCTCCACAGCCTCACGGGTCCACTGCTTTGTTGTCCTCACCACAGGTTTTGAGAGCTTCAGCCTCTGTCTGTACGCGGGGATCAGGTGGATCATGTCGTGGTCAGAGAGGCCGAGTGCAGCGCGGGGCACTGCGTGATAAGCCCCGCTTATCGTGCTGTAGCAGTGGTCTAGTGTCTTCTCCTCTCTGGTCGGACATGTGATATATTGTTTATATTTGGGAAGTTCCTGTCTCAGGCTGGCTTATTAAAGTCCCCAAGTACGATGATAAGAGAGTCCGGGTATGTCCGCTCCATGCACAGAATCTGCTCTGTGAGCGCGCACTGGGCCTCGTGCACGTCCGCGTCCAGCGGGATGTAAACAGCAGCCAGTATGAATGAAGCGAACTCCCGCGGAGAGTAAAACGGTTTACAGTGAATGAAAAGATATTCCAGTGAGGGAGAGCAGTGCTTAGCAATCTGTGTCACATCCGTACACCAGCCACTGTTTATGTAGAAGCAGACTCCTCCACCTGTAGCCTTGCCGGAAAGCGCAGCTTGCCGGTCTGCGCGGAGGAGATGAAATCCCTCCAACTGGAGCGCGCAGTCCGGTATCTCCTCACACAGCCATGACTCCGTGAAGCATAACACACAGGATATGGAAAAGTCTCTATTCATGCTCCTCATCAGTGTCAGTTCGTCCATTTTGTTCCTAAGTGAACGCACGTTGGAGAGGAAAATCCCAGGTAAGGCTGTGCGTAATCCACGTCTCCTTAGCCTCACAAGGACGCCAGCGCGCTTCCCTCTCTTTCGGCGTCTCACTTTCTGGGCCAGAGTGTGTAATAAATCCGCCGCAGATGCGACAAAAACAGGAAATAAATCCGAAGGTGTTGTGGACCTAATGTTGAAAAGCTCTTCTCTGGTGTAAGAATACCCAGAAGAGTGTCCAGACACAGAAATAACGCACAAAAACAAACAAAACAGAGCGCACCGAAGTACCAAGGCATCCATTCGCGGCGCCATCAGTTCAATGCCTAAATTTTGAGACACCTTAGATACTATCTCATTTACAAAGTGTGGTCCATTATCACTCCACAGCTTCTCTGGAATGCCATAATTAGGAATTATGGTCTTACATAAGGCTTTTGCAACCGTCAGTGCATCCGCTTTTGCCGATGGAATAATTTCAACCCATTTTGTAAAAGGATCTACAAGTACTAAACAGTACTTGTAAGTCCTACATTGATACAGTTCTATGAAATCCATGTGGAGGAACTGAAAAGGATAACAAGGTGTTGGAAATCTACCCCTTCTTGGTCTCAGATTACCCTGTGGATTATTTTTACAGCAAGTTAAACATGCTCTACAAAAATTTTTTGAATAGTTATTAAAGCCTTTTGCATAAAAGTATTTACTTATTGTCTGTACCATCCCTCCTGTTGAGACATGGCAAGGCCCATGACTCAATAATGCTGCAGTTTTAAAAAGGGCTTTAGGGAGTACCGGTTTATCATTAATATGATAAACGTTATCCTTCAGTGTCGCACCATCCCTAAGCCACTGCTCTATTTCTGCTTTCGGGGCTTGTGTTTGCATGTCCTGTAAAACCTCCTGGCTTATTGGCTCTTGTATATGTAAGTATATGTCGCTGTGGCCATAAAGGCCCTGTGCCGCTTCCTTAGCTATCTTATCTGCAAAGGCATTTCCTAAGGTGACAGAATCTTTGCCCGCAGTGTGGGCTGCACATTTACAGATAGCTATGTTTTTGGGTTTCATAATAGCTAAGAGCAACTGTTTTAATAATGTAGCATGTTTCACTGGCTGACCTGTAGACGTCTGCATTCCCCTTCTTGCCCACTGGGCTGCAAAAAGATGCACTGTTGAAAATGCATATTGGCTATCTGTATAAATTGTCACAGTCTTATCCTTATAAAATAAGCAGGCTTCTATGAGAGCTATAAGTTCCGCTGCTTGGGCTGAAAGATGAGATGGTAGTTGTTCTGCCTTAATGATTTGTTTATCAGTTACTACTGCATACCCCGTTTCTGTAATACCTCTGTCATTTTTCCTGCTTGACCCATCTATATACACCACGTCGCCTTCTGTTAATGGCGTATCTAAAAAATCCTCCCTTGGTTTACTATTTTGCTCTGTTATAGCTTTACAATCATGTGGTTTTCCATCTTCTGGAGTAGAAAGCAATGTAGCAGGATTCAAGGAAGTACAGCGCTCAATTGTAATATGCGGCTGAGATAGTAGCAGAGCAATACAGCTTAAATGTCTCGCTGGTGAAAGGAAAGTCATCTTACTTTGTAATAACAGAACTGAGACCGCGTGTGGTACTTTCAATATCAGTGGATGAAACAAAACTAACTCACTCGAAGATTCCACTGACATTGCTGCTGCACATACCGCTTGCACACAAGGTGGGAGTGCTCTTGACACTGCATCTAAACGTTTAGAATAATAAGCAATGGGTCGCAGTTTGTCACCAAAGGGTTGCAACAAGGCTGAAGTCATAAAACCATTTTTACAATCTACAGTTTGAACAAACTGTTTAGAATAATCTGGTAAGGGCAGAATTATTTCTGTAGTTAAAGCTTGCTTAACGTCAGTAAATGCCTGTTCAGCTTCTAGAGTCCATTTTACATTTTCAGACATTGCCATGGGCACATCATGTATAACTGATAACAATGGTTGTGTCATTTGTGCATAGTTTGGAACCCAGGCTCTACAGTAATTGCATAAGCCTAAAAATGCCAACATCTGTTTCTTTGTCTGTGGAGGTTCCGTAAACCATTTTTTGTCAGGGGTCAACTGATTTAGCAGTGTATGTGGGTCTGGAACACAGGGTGCTCTAGTTTGTACAGCTTGATTCACAGCTCTTAAATCCTGCACTAGACGCCATTTATCTGTACCTTGTTTCCTTACTGGGAATATAGGGGTATTACAACGAGCATCAGGTTTTTCAATCAGTATGCCTGCCTTCAGCATCTCCATGATTACTGGCTCTATCCCTGCCTGTGCGTCTGGTTTAAGTGGATATTGACGTACATAAGGTCTGTAATCAGATTTTGGTTTAATAATTACTGGGTCAGCGGTACTTAATAATCCTACGTCTGCTGCTCCCTTTGACCACAAACTATCAGGAAGTATTTGTAATTCTGGGAAATTTTCTATGTTTACCATAGATCAGGCTGATGTAGAGCTATTTGTGTGTTCATGGACTTTAGTCATGACTGTCCACTGCAGTTCGATTTTCTGTACCTGGCCATCAGAGGATTCCCACCAACCTTGACCCATGTCCCTCCAGTCTGTAAGTTTTTCAGCGTCGCACAGAAGCTGGCCCACATCTTCCCATTTAGCTGTAGGAGGTTTTGACAGCGACACATGAGGTACTGATAAAAATGGATTAAAGGAATACAGACCTTGGGCTTCAGGAGTCAAAGTTACAATGACACCACTATACTCTCGTTTTAACACATAGAGAGTATGCAAGTTCAGTTTTTGAGTCTGCAGCTTCCTAACCTTTTCTGCATAGGTTTGGTCTGGGCCTGGAGTCTGCTTGTACCTGAGAGTGCAGTGCATAGTTTCGGGAGGCTGCAAATCACTCCCTGATTTTAGGTAAGAAGCTATTAGATTTAATAGCTGTCTACCCGTTTGAGCAAGATCTGATTTTGGAAAATCCAGGCTCCAGTAGTAATAAGTCTGAGGTAGTTCTTCTACTTCATGAACCTGATTTACCACTGTAGCCTGCATTCCCATTGGAGTGGGAACTATAGCAATTCCCAGAGCTTGAAGCATGTCTCGCCCTAGCAAATTCACTGGACACTCTGAACTCAACACCACAGGGCCCTGACTGTAAATTCCTGTCTCTGGATCACTAATTATCACTGGAGCTGAAAGGGGTAAGGCACTTAATTGTCCATTAGCTGATTTTACAAAAACTCTCTTCTTAGATTCTTTTAATTTTGGGATGTGTTCCTTCACCACTGTTCTATCTGCACCTGAGTCACACAGAAATTCAGTTGTTTTGCCATTTACCAAGAGAGTTATTAAAGGTTTCTGACCTGGTGTGGAGATTACAGCTAATATTAGCTTCAGATCAACACTGGTAACCTCAATGTCATCTGAAACTTCACCTAGTCATGTAGAGCTGTTGTAAACTGGATTGTATGGAGGATCCCTAAACCTCCTGTCCCTGCAGTCTCTGGATATGTGTCCCTCTTTTCCACACAGCCAACAGCCGTCTCCCCTGGGGACAGGTCTGTTATACTGACCACGGCCTCTTCCCCGGCCTCTGCCTCTACCTCCTGATTTAAATTCTACTCTTTGAGGCCTTTGATCTCCCACCAAAAACACTTGAGTTGCAGAGCCATCCGTTTGGCTGTCATGATTATAAAAAACTTGCACTGGTTTCTTATCCTTTTTTGATTTTATCACCTCTTCTGCATGATGAGCCCAATTCATAGTGTCCATGAGGTTTCCTGTGGCATGATTTACATTATGTTTGCGTATGAAATCAGAATATTTTGGGTGGAAACCAGACATCAATGCTTGTTTTAGTTGTCTTTGATAAGGACCATTTGGGTCTTGGTCCTCTGGTATGCCACTGTGTGCTTTAAACACTTCCTCTAATCTTTCCCTGAATTCAAAAACACCCTCTCCGTCTTTCTGTTTGCAGTGATAGATTTTATCATAATTTGGGGGTGGAATCAGTGTGTTTCTAGTCCGCAACACTACTCCCTGAATTCCCTGCCGTAGAGCAACTGAATCATGAGGCAGTGTTACTCCTCCCGCATCTTTCCCAGTGAAATCTCCTCTCACTCTTCCCCAATCGTGCTTAAAATGGTTTCTGAATACAGAAACCATTTCATCACCATTCAAATTAAACGAGGCTTGTAATCCTACAACCTCTGTTGCCCACAAGTTTACATTAGTTTTATGAGATGTCAGACCTTTAACTGCCTCTAACATTTCTACATTTGTCCACGGCCTAAAAACTAAGATTGTTTGTGCATTATCATTACCAACACCCCTATGTGGATTAGCTACTTCCACCATAGGAAATGTGTTTACTGCCGGCCGTAAAGAGTCTGAATGTCTCACAGAACAATCACAACTCTCAGCCCCCGAGCAATGTTTCACACCATATTTACACAGGAGGGGCTCTAAATCTGGATAACCTCCTTGTACCAGGGCAACCACCTTCCCTGTTTGTTTGTTCTTATCATGACTTCTAAGGACCATCCTTCCTGCCGTTAAATTTAATTGCTGCACTAAATCCCCCTCCTCCTCAACCTGTAAATTACCATCTGCCCCCTGTAACTGCGGGGGAGATGCTTGGGCTGAAAGAGGTGGCTGAGCTGGGGGAGGTGGTTGAGGTGGGGGTTGCACCCTACAAGGCCTAACTGTCTCATCCTCTGGCCTTAACAATGCAGCATGCACATTACAGGAGGTTTGTTTTCCCTTCTTTTGTTCTCTGCCCGCGGCCCTTTTCTGTGCTTGCTCCAACCACGTTTTTGCTACCATTAACTGTCTTTCTTTTTCAACTTTACACTTCCCTTCTTGTGTTGCCACACTGATTTTTAAATTTCTTACCAAATCTTCACATCCCCTCAACTCTAACTTTCCACTAAAACCATATTTTTTCTTCCATTTATTGCAGAACGTTGTGCTGCCCGGAGAGTATCTCTCCATATATTTTAAATCCCCCTCTAGGGCAGGCTTACTCAGTTTACTGTTCATAATCCCCATTTTACTTCCCGTGCTTTGTCCCGATCGGACCACGTGTCCTTCTGGGACCTAATAACAAATCCGCCCGTCACTGTGCACTTCAACAGGCCGTAAAGTTCGTTGGCACCCGTAGGGTATCCCTTCACGCTGCTGCTTCCACGTCAAAAGGCGGCATTCAAGCTCTCATTCACTCACATTCACACACACATACGCGTATTTTCGGCGCCTATTTTAAATCTCTAAAATCCGAATTTGGGAAACCTCTCTTCCTGGCGAGAGTTGCCTATTTACTTTCTTTTTATTACCAAAAGTAAACCCCACAGTACCGTCTTCTCAGCATGTGCAGCCTGCCATTCCCAATGCAGCGTAACCACTGAGGATAACCAATTTTCTCCAGCCCGAAGCAGACCTATACCTCACTGGTCCAGAAATCTGGACCAAGGTTCAGAAGTATAGCGGTAACCACTGGAGTTCTTTTTTTACGTTCTTCCAACCTGAGCAGACCTGTGCGTTTCTGAACCGAAAACCACAGCGGTAACTATCGGATAAAACGGACTCCTTTCGGCGAGCCTACCTAATTTATAACGCGCGGCTTTCACATACCTGTGTTACAGTTGGTGTTACGTCCCCTCGGACTCCGGGAGAGCGATGAACGGCGCTGGAGGAGCGAAGCTAATCACCGGCCTGAAGACGAATTCACGGTTCAGGACTTCTCTTCAGGTCAACTGATGATCCTGGCTGTCAGACAGTCTTCGGTGTTCGTCTCCTCCAGCGTCAGTCAGCAACTGTCCCGATCCGGCTCGAAGGACCAAAAAATGATAGGTTCAGATCATTTTAAAAACTCAGAGGACAAACACACAGCTCATTTCAACTTGCGCAAGGAGGAGAGATCCGTTCCTTGAACTCAGCTCTCAGCTGAGCGGAAGTTATCTGTCCTGGCGAACTGCTTCCTGCGCAGCGCTTTTATTCTGATTTTCACAATAAGATCACGTGGGTTACATCAAACACAGTTTATAGCATGTAATAAACAACATTCTTGGCTTTTTCCTTACCATATATGGTCGTAAGCATACTGTGACATGTGCGCATGTAACATGGCGTATACGAGACACGTATCCTATATGTGTTCTCTGCAGGCTGAGAGCAGCCTGCAGATAACTACAACTTCCTTTGTAAGAAATACCACCACGTGTTCCCATTTCAAACATAAAAACAACAGTATCATATGCACATAAAACAACTTATAGAAAATATACAAACAGAAGATATGATAATTTATAATAAACAGAATGGAATTTATACCATAACTCCAACAGTGTGGTTAATATAGGTACTAATAAATGCTATAGTCAAATACCGATATCAGTGATAAAAATATACAACAGTACCACGCTGGAATTCTCTGAGCTCCTGAGAGGGACCCATTTTTTCACTAATGTTGGTAGAAGCAGTCTGCATGCCGGGGTGCTGGTTTATGTACCTGTGGCCATGGAAGTGACTGGAACACCTGAATTCAATGCTTTGGATGATAAAAATCAGAGTGATAAAAATACACAACAGGAGAGTAAAGTATTGAGATAATGGATGAGTCCCACCTGGCAGTGGAAGAGTGGCCCTCACAGTCCATGATATGGAATGATGGATGTCCCACTGCTGAGGGCGGGGGGAATGAGTGTGTGGCTGGGAAAGGCCCAGCCAGGCTACAGTATGAAATATTGAATGGGCCTCTGACTGTAGAAGGGAAAGTATAGATGATAAATGAAAGTAGTAAAAAAATCCCTACAAATCAGATGTTTTTAATTTGATAGAAACAAAAAAGTGAATAAAATAAAAACACAATAAAATCAAATTAACATGTTTATGTAAAGTTTGATCATATTTGTTAAAATCAATAAATAAATGTAACGACTGTTTTCTTCCAGCTGAGATGAACCATTTCCATAGCAACCGTATCTACGACTACAACCGGGTGATGCAGCTTTACCTGCAGCAGCAGGTCACCTTCTACCAGCAGGTGAGCACAGGTGGAGGGGGGCGGAGTCAGGACAGGTGTTTAGATCTGTGATGTCATCTGCCCTCTGCTCTCTGATTGGTCAGATCGCTGATAAGCTGAGAGAAGCTCTGAGCCACTTCGCCACGCTGTGAGGACAACGGCGCCACCATGTGATGTCACAGATGACCTCACAGCCTGTTACCAAAATAAAAGCCTCTGAATCTTTAATGAAAGTAGTAAAAATATCAGTGTGGATTATTAAGATGATTAATGATGAGTTTCCTTCTTTTTTCTGCTTCTTTACAAACTTTTGACTGTTAACAGCTGATTTTCCACATGAAATAAACCTTTGTACCCCTCAGCCCGTCTCTGCTCTCGTCATTAGAGCAATAACATACAATAACATACAAGGCTCTCATTATATTACATGGATCTGAAATGGATTTACCTGCATGTGTTCAGAGAAATCATTGATTTATAGTCAGCACATTTCTGTGGGCTTTTTCCTCTTCACATTTAATGTGAGCAGTTTTCATGAGATTTCATTTCATAAATTCAGATTAAAGATTTTGATGTTAAAGTGAAGCTACGATCAGCTTTGAGGTTCGGCTGTTATCCAGAGCAGGATGAGCCACTCCTCTCTGCTCCAGGAAAAACAGGGAAGTGTTGCTTTGTTTCTGCTGCAGATGTTTTCAGGCTCAGGATTTCCTCCTCACTGTGACCTTTGACCCTAAGTCAGGAAGCTGCTGGGAAACTGTTCACAGCTTTTTCTCTGAGCACATTTAAGGTTCAAATGAGATTTGAGTGTGAGGAGCTTCAGGTCCAGAGCCCCCTGCTGGTTCATCGCTACATCACCAAATTCAAATCCTAATCATGAATTTCAAAAAGATTTGAATTGATGATTTGAATGTTTACAAACAGCAGCAGAGGCTTTCATAGACGTCTCCTTTGTTCTTTCAATAACACACTGTTGGCAAAACGCAGTCTGGAAGCGTTGAGCTCAGCACACAGGTGACCTTTGACCTTCTTTCTCCCATCCTCTGTGATCAGTGTTGGAATCAGAAGCTGTGCAGGTCTGAGATCAGCAGCTCTGTGAAACTGCCCGTGTTATTGTCCATACAGCTGAGCACAGAGACAGAAGCAAGTCTGACCTGCAGCACTGACTGAACCTACAAGCGCACAGTGATTTCTTTAGTCTGGTTTTATTCATTCATGCACACGGGTTAGAGAATGAACAGCAGCTGACTGCTTTCTAAGGAGCTTCATTACTGATTAGTTTAGAGATCACAAGGAAAAGAAAAGGTCAAAGGTGGAGCCTGAATAGGATTCATTTGCATATTTGCTGCTGTTTGAATCCATAGCTGAGATTGTTGTTTGTAAATGAAGCCAAACATTTGTCTCCTCCTGGTGTCGCTGGGATAACTGTACATGTACTCTGATCTGTGAGTGAGTGCAGCACAGCACACAGCAGCAGAGGCTGGATACAAGGAGAAGAGCACAAAGGACACACAAAAACTGGGAGACATGCTGTTCATTTGATGAGTTTATTAGAGATTTCCATCATGGAGTCATTGTGGGAACAAACTGCAGGGAAAAGAGCAAAGATCCAGAAATCCAATCAGAGTTTCTCTGTGACAAACACCAACATGTTAAAGACACAAATAGACATTAATAGTCTTTAGTGACTGTTCATCCACATCAGTGTTTGTGTTGAAGACATCAGTGTTGGTCTCAGTGTGGTTAACAGCAGTCAGCAGTCCAGTTAGAAAAAGCTCATTTCAAACACTTCATGCAGTTCATCTTCTCACCAGCAGAGGGCCACAAATCACCATCAATGAAGACTTCAAGGAGATGTTAGTGACATCAGAGCTGCACATCAACATCTGATAGAATAAAATAGAACTTTGTTGTCATTATACATGCAACGAAATTCGTTCAGAACAACCATCCAAGAGTAGGGCAGACAAGACTAACATAGGGGAGATGGGTGTCTGCAGCCGCTGCCACTTGGGACACTGCCAGCACAATCAATCCCAGGAAAAGGAAAACAAAAACAATGGGAGAGTTGGGTTAAAAAAATCATCTTGTACTGTGCTGATAATGAGCAACTTACAAGGTTCCAACAAAAAAACAAAAAAACAAAAGCAAAAGCATATCGCACATTCAAAGCCTGGGATAGCAGCATGGTGGGGTGGGAGGAGTAGGGGTGGGGATGCCGACAGAAGATGAGAGGGTCAGGGCATTGTGGAGCCAGGACCTAGTTCCCACGTAAACAGTTCACTGATAGTGATGAATGTGTGTCAGCGGCTATGGTAGTCCAAATCCCAGTTCACACAATCAATCAATATGGAAGTTCATGTTTCTGTCATTGGATCAGTTCAAAAGCACAAAGCATGCAAATGTGCTCTTATTGTGAAAAGGTGCTCCTGCTGAGAGCTTCCTTTCTGTCCTGCTTCCATCACAGTTTCCAAAAATGAGTCCAACAGTAAGAGCATGTGGAGAGTGTTAAAGTGTGTGAAGGAATGAGTCATAAACACTTCAGTTCTTAAGAAAAGGGTTTTATATATTGAAGAATCAGAAAATTATCACATGTACATGTGGGCAAATCCTGGAGGAGAGACAAGCATCTCAGCAGCTGCCTGTGGCACTCTCCCTAGAAGAGCACTGCTCTAAACCAACCATAACAATTTATACTGCCATCATCTAAAGAGATTCTGGTGCTACGAGACAGCCTTGGTCCTCGGTCTGGTCAAAGCTGGTTTTTCATGACCCAGATTTCTCTCATCAGCAGTGGAGCCAGCACATCTTCTTCCTGAGGTTTTAATTTTGTCATACAAAACAATCTTGTCCAGCTTAATAACAGAACATGGTGACATTGGTGATGTTTTAATTGTACGTACAGTGGCTGAACCTCCAAGATAAGATTAATTGAGACAGAGAAGTTAGTCTGGCAATTTCTGATCTGTTGCTCTCTGTCTAATGTACCATTTAATTGTTTATTATTTGGTTGATCCACTGTTTATTAACTTGCTGGAGTTTAATTTTAAACATTTGTCCTTTATTCACTGAGTAAAATATAATCACACACACTCTGAACCTCTTCCAACAAGAGGTTGGAAAAATGGCATTAAGAAAGAGAAATCAAAGATTTGGATTGATTTGAATGAGCTCAGACTGGTTGAAAATGCAGAGGAGCTGGTTGTGAAGTGAGCTTCAGAGAAACACAACATCCTGATATTCACTGTGAAGCTTTGAGTGGAAAAAGACAGAACAACAACATGTGGATCCTGGAATAATGGCAGCTTCCATCTTTAAAGGACTGAAGAGGAAGAAGTTTACAAGGAATCATTGAGAACAGTTTCAAACATCAACTGATTGAATCCATGAATGTGAAAACGTGTTTGTGAGTGAAAGAGACAGACATGTACAGACTGAACTATCTGTTCAACAGTCAGAGTGTTTCTCTAACAGGAGGACGCTCTTTACACTCAGCTCAGCACAGAGACACTGAGGAACCAGAACGGACACAAAACCCAGGATAAAGAGGTTCAGTGAATGTGGTGTTGAAGGTGTGGAGGTGGATCAGAGTGTCAGAGGAGACTCTGTAGAAGGACAGAGTGCCAGCAGGACAGTCCACATACACTGCTACTCTGTTAGAGCCAGAGGAGGAGGAGGAGGAGGAGGAGGAGGAGGAGGAGATGAGTGTGTTGCTCTTATTATGACAGACAGAACGAGGACCATCTTCAGAGCAGAATATTCTCCAGGACTGATCATTCCCTCCAAACTCACACTCATCACCGCCTCCGTTCCTCCTTATTCTTCTGTAACTCACTGATATATAAACCTCTCCTCTCCACTCGACCTCCCAGTAACAGCGACCAGTCAGACCATCTCTACACAGCAGCTGAGGATAAACATCAAATCTGTCTGGATGATCAGGATATGACTGAACCTTCTTCACATGTGTCACCTTCCTGTTGTTGTCAGACAGTTTGAGTTTTCTGTTCACTGTGTTTGTGTCGATTGTGAGTTGACAGGAATCTGATGGAGAGAACAAACACAATCCAGCTGCAGTTATTGATCCATCACCTGTTCATTGATTGACACTTTGATGATGACTCCTGACATCAGAGATGTGAATGAGTGATGTGACAGTTTGAAGATGGTTGAATGTGTGCTGCTTTGTTTTCATCAATCACATTAAAAACACACTTACACTTCCTCAGACCTGGGATCAGCCATCGCACTCCAGCAGGCTCCGCCCTGAAAGGAGGAGGGGGGTCAGAGCAGCACAGTCTCTGTCAGCATGCACACATGGACATTACATCACTCTCATACACACACTGTTACACACTGATAAAGGAACAGTCCAACATTTACACACATACACTTCAATTCGTATGTGGATGAAACTGCTGGTGATTTGGACTCAATTCCTCCTTATTACCTTTAAATTTTATCATTCATTTTCTAAAAGGACAAAGAATCACTGAGTCTGACCTGATAATTGTAGAGTTTGGACTCTTCAGCATCTTCACTCCTGACTCCCGCAGGTCATTGTTACTTAGGTCCAACTCTCTCAGACAAGAAGGTTGGGACGTGAGAACTGAGGACAGAGTGTCACAGCTTCTCTCTGAGAGGTTGCAGCCACTCAGACTGAAAAATCATTAGCCAGAAGACAATGACACTGATGTTAAATTGTATACATGTAACCCAGATGTTTATATGGGGATTAAATATGCATAATTCCTGTGGACACAAAAGCAAAGCTAACACAGGTGTAATGTACTGTGGATGTAATGTGTATTATATCATAAAGAGAAATAATATTGTGAAAACATAATATGATGATTTAATAAGGAGTGACTCTCTTAGTTTGGGTTTTTGAGTGGTCAATGAAGGTGATCTGTTAGTCTAACTGCTGTAATTGGCTCGGGTGTGAAGAGGGAGCAAGAGAAAACAGAGAGAAATTGGAGAGAACAGACACAGCAGTGTTGGCACGGACTGCACTAGCACAAAAAAGAAGAGAACTGACTAGTATTTACTAACCACTGGCTGTTAGTAGGGAGTGCTTGTGAAGCCACATGCTAGACAGATCTGCCGAAGAGGACAATGGTGTTTCTGAGCGAGGCATCGGCGGCTAGTGGCTAACGGGAATCGTTTGTCAACATGATGAGCACCATCTTCTTTGACCTTTTGATGGACCGAATGGTGAGCTGCTAAAGACTGCAGACCGAAACTTGCTGACTGTCCTCAGTAGGAGATAAGAGTGGTAAGCTGGTTTGAGATGCTGAACTGTAATTCAAACTTTTCCTGTGTCTGTCAGAGAAGAGGAGCTTCACAGTCGCGCTGCAGCGAGCAACAAACAAGCCTGCAACGTTTGTGTGAATGTGTGAGTGGGGTCCATGTATGACTACTGGTAACATGTATATATATTTGAAATAAGGAGAAGTAAGAATTAATCCTCATAGGTAGGACTGATTGTGAAAAAGATCATTTTGATTTTGATAATAATATTTCAACTGGTATTTTAAGAATTGAAAATTAAGAATGATTTCTTGTTTTATGTGTTTTACAATTTGCTTGAAAAGTTTGATTTTATACATTATGAGTTCCCAGTCAGTAAATGTTCAGTTTGGGTGTCAAAGAGTTGTCTGAGTCTTTAAAACAGTGTGTGATTTAAACCACTTACTATTAGACTGCTATCACATCACTGTAAACAAGTGAACCTTTGTGGTATCCACTTCACATCAGTCCAACACCCTACCTAGTTTGGTCAACACTGGGGCCCCAGGTCTTGAATACAAGATAAAGTGGTATAACTGCTACACACATGATGCAGCAAGGAGTTACTAGATTTGACAACATTCTATGTAGTTTCAGAACTGGCTAGAATCCTTGTTCCTTCATGTTGAACAAGCCAGTAATGCGGCAGTTTATTGTGACTTACCGAAATACCAAAAATACAAAGATACAACAAATAGATGAAGTTCACTTAATTGCCTACAATTCTTAGTGGTTGTTTTTGTAAATTCATGAAAAACAAAATATCAGTTGATCTGACCTGAGACTTTCCAATTTACAGTATGGAGTCTTCATTCCAACAGAGAGAAGCTTCACCCCTGAATCCTGCAGGTTGTTGTTACTCAGGTCCAGCTCTCTCAGACTAGAGGACTGGGAGCTGAGAACCGAGGACAGAGCTTCAGAGCTTCTCTCTGAGAGGTTACAGCCACTTAGTCTGGAGAAAGGGGAGAAAAAAACAACAATAGTCAAACAAAAAACCAAATCAAAACAAAAGTAATCAAAAAACAAAAGTGAATTATTTTGCTTAAAGACGTCACTGTTTAAAAAAGGGCTGTGGCAGTAGAGCTGCAGGACGAGAACTGGAGCTAGGGAACCCATGGAGAAGGTTCAACTGGGATTGATTGCACACATTTTCTAATTTTGTCTACTGTTTTTTCATGCAGCAGGACACTGGGACACTCATAGAAACACATACACAGCAAGCAAGAGAGACAGCACCTTAGCTGCAAACTGAAAACAAAGAAACTTGAATTTGCATCAGAAATGTACTTTGCCATGACAGGCAGCTTACAAAGCGCACAGCACCCATTCATAACTGGGTGTGTCAAGAATGAATAATACACAAATATCTGCATGAGCTAAAGGAACAAGTAGTAAGCTCTGGCTACAATGACATACTCACAGAGCTTTGTTGGAGGCTTTGACCACTGGCAGCAGCCTCAGCAGAGCCTCCTCTGAAGCAGAGTATTTCTTCAGGTCAAACACATCCAGATCTTTTTCTGATGACAGTAAGATGAAGACCAGAGATTAGATGCCAAACTTATACCAAATGTTATAGATACCAAATATCATAATATTTTGATCTCCGACCACGCCCCCACAGCCATGACTCTCAATTTCAACAAACCCAGACAGCACTTCTCATGGCATTTCCGCCCATCTCTCTTGGCAGATGAAAATTTTTGTAGACATATGTCTAAAAAAATTACAGAATATCTTGAGATTAATGATACTTCAGATGTCTCAGATTCAGTCTTGTGGGAAGCGCTTAAAGCTGTTATGAGGGGCCAAATTATTGCATATGAGGCGGCTTTGAAAAAATCAAGCAAAATTCGCTTAGAGGAAATCGACTCTCAGATCTCACAACTAGAACCTTTATATAGAAGCACAGGCAACTCTCAAACACTACAAAATATTCTCAACCTTAAATACGAGTATAACAAAATTTTATCACGCCAGGTTAGTGATCAGATCCTGCGACTTAGGAGACAGTATTTTGAGCTTGGGGACAAACCTCATACACTCTTAGCTCGCCAACTGAGGGGACAACAGGCCAGTAGAGCCATCCACAAAATAAAGTCTCGCTCAGGAGAAATCCTAACGGACCCAAAACTGATAAATGCCCGCTTTAAAGAATATTATGAAGAGCTTTACAGATCTAATTCCTCGGGTGATGTGGATAACTGGTTAAAAAATCTAAATATACCGAAGCTAGATGAAGCTTCTCGTGAAGCCCTCAATGCGGAAATATCCCCAACAGAAGTTCTGAATTCTATCAGATCACTGCAAAGCGGAAAAAGCCCTGGACCAGACGGAATTGGCATTGAATTTTATAAGAAATTTGCAAATCAATTAACCCCAATTCTACACAGGATGTTTTTACACTCAATGGGATCTGAAAATCTCCCTCCAACCCTATATGATGCAAATATCTCGCTCCTACTCAAACCGGATAGGGATGAAACAGAGCCCTCATCATATCGTCCAATTTCCATGCTTAACTTAGATTTTAAGATATTCACTAAAATACTTGCAAAAAGGTTAAATAAATGTATAGAATCGGTTATTCACACTGACCAGACAGGCTTCATCCCAAAGCGATTTTCTTTTTTTAATGTTAGACGTGTGATGGATATTATGTATTATCCCTTTGATAAAACCTCTAAGCAAGCCATCCTGTGTTTGGACGCAGAGAAGGCTTTCGACCAGGTGGAATGGCGGTATCTTTTGAGGGTATTGGAGAAATTTGGACTTGGTTCGTCTTTTGTCTCCTGGGTGCGCATGGTATATTCTCAGCCTACAGCATCAGTTATTACAAACTCAGACAGGTCTCCCTCCTTTTTTTTAAAAAGAGGGACTCGGCAGGGGTGCCCCCTCTCGCCACTTCTTTTTGCTTTATCTATCGAACCGTTGGCAATTAGCGTGAGAGAGCATGCCCTCATTAAACCTATAACTTTAGGGGGAGCTGATCACAAAATTTCTTTATATGCAGATGATGTGGCCCTTTTTGTCTCTGACCCAGAGAAGTCAATACCACATTTGCTCCAGCTTGTTAATTCCTTTGGAAAGGTATCCGGTTATACCATTAATTGGCAGAAGAGTGAACTTATACCAGTGGCGAATGACTTGGATCCACTATTTATGACAACTACACCCTTTAAAATAACTTCTGATTATGTGAAATATTTGGGCATAAAAATTTCAAAAAAGGCAAGTGACCTTTTTAAATTAAATTTCACAGAGAAACTGACCAAACTCAAGGAGAATATAGAAAAATGGAGAACACTACCTTTATCCCTGATTGGACGTGTAAATGCTATTAAGATGGTTTCATTGCCACAATTTTTGTATTTATTTCAGAACATTCCTGTCTTTATTCCTAAATCTTTTTTTAAGCTTTTAGACTCTATTATCATGCCATTTGTTTGGGGGTACAAAATACATAGGATTGCCAAAAGCCACCTCCAAAAACCAAGAGACAGTGGGGGTTTGGGTTTGCCATGTTTTTTGCATTACTACTGGGCTGCCAATGTCAGAGTTCTGACGTACTGGCAATATGGCTTTGAGAGGGGAGATGGGCACACTCCGCCTCCTTGGCTAATCATCGAAAAAGGGCTAGCCCATAACACTTCCCTCCCCGCGCTTCTCTTCTCGACCCCAAGGCCCCCTGCGGTCTATAGGAAGGACCATTTCATTCTGTCAAGCACCCAGAGGATCTGGAATCAAATTAGGAAACACTGTGCACTCCCACACACGTCGGTTCAAGCTCCAATTTGGCAGAACCATGATTTCTTACCATCACTTACAGACACAGCCTTTTTGGAGTGGAGCCGTGCAGGTGTTGTCAGCTTAGTGGACCTTTATATCGATGGACAACTGGGCTCTTTTGAGCAGTTGCAGTCCAAATTCTCCATTTCAAAATCTCAGTTTTTTAGGTATTTACAACTGAGACACTAGAGAGACTGAGAGACGTCAGACTATGATGTCGTACAAATTGCCGTCGGAGAATAATGCATTGTTAAAATCCCTCCTAGGTCCCCCTGAAGCAAAACATTTGATCTCAACGATGGTCTGCTTTTTCTCAAAAACCTTGGACTCATCTACGATTAAAATAAAACTAGCCTGGGAAGGTGAGCTTACTATCAAGATCGATGAGGAAACGTGGGATGAAATATTAACGAACATCAAGCACTGTTCAATTAATGCTAGGCTCCAACTGATTCAGTACAAGGTAGTTCATAGGTTACATTATTCAAAAATTAGATTAAGTAAAATCTTCCCTAATCTCTCTTCACTGTGCAACAGATGTCAGGCAGCGGAAGGAACACTAGCACATCTTTTTTGGTTTTGCCCAAAATTACATAACTTTTGGTCTCTTATTTTTCAATGGTTTTCTACTGTCTTTAATATCATTGTTGTGCCTGATCCTGGAATTGCTCTGTTGGGATATTCTAATACTCTGAAAAACCTGGATTGTAACACACATATTGCTCTAATTCTTTGTATGATGATTGCAAAGAGGTGTATTTTGAAACTGTGGAAATCTGACTTACCCCCTGGGTTCGAAACCTGGCTGACCGAACTCATAAGTATCCTTCATGTGGAAAGACTGAGATATGAACTTTCTGGTAACACTCACAAGTTTTATAGGATATGGAACCCAGTGTTAGAGCATATGAAGAACCAGTGATGCTCCCGTTATTTGACCAGTTTACCTAAAAGTTTTCCAGTAAAGGTGGATTTTGCCCCAGTTTTTTTTTTTTTTTTTTTTTTTTTTTTACTCTTTCTCTCCTTGTTTCCTTTTTTTTTGTCAGCTGTTCCTATGTTTTGGTTATTGTTCAGGTGTTTAATGTCTTTGTGTACTTTGTGATCATCTTGAAAAATTTTTATAAATAAAGTGGGGAAAAAAAAAAAAAAAAAAAAAAAAAAAAGATGAAGACCAGAGCTGACCACTGAGCAGGAGACAGTTTATCTGTGGAGAGACTTCCTGATCTCAGGGACTGTTGGATCTCCTCCACTAGAGAACCATCATTCAGTTCATTCAGACAGTGGAACAGATTGATGCTTTTCTCTGCAGACAGATTCTCACTGAGCTTCTTATTGATGTACTGGACTGTTTTCTGATTGGTCTGTGAGCTACTTCCTGTCTGTGTCAGCAGACCTCGTAGGAGACTCTGATTGGTCTGCAGTGAAAGACCGAGGAGGAAGCGGAGCAACAAGTCCAGGTGTCCATTTGGACTCATTAAGGCCTTGGTCACAGCACTCTGATGGACATATTTTAAATTTGTTTTCTTTTTAAGTAATTTTGACTTTTGGGGGTTTGTTTGTTGTTCTTCCAGCAGATTGAGTCCAGAGTTGATGAAGGTCAGATGGACATGAAGAGCAGCCAGAAACTCCTGAACACTCAGATGGATGAAGCAGAACACCTTGTCCTGGTACAGCCCTCTCTCCTCTTTAAAGATCTGTGTGAACACTCCTGAGTACACTGAGGCTGCTTTCATATCGATGCCACACTCTGTCAGGTCTGATTCATAGAAGATCAGGTTTCCTTTCTGCAGCTGATCCAAAGCCAGTTTTCCCAGAGACTCAATCATCATCCTGCTCTCTGGACTCCAGTGTGGATCTGTCTCAGCTCCTCCATCATACTTGACCTTCTTCACTTTGGCCTGAACCACCAGGAAGTGGATGTACATCTCAGTCAGGGTCTTGGGCAGCTCTCCTCCCTCTCTGGTCTTCAGTTCATCCTCCAGAACTGTAGCAGTGATCCAGCAGAAGACTGGGATGTGGCACATGATGTGGAGGCTTCGTGATGTCTTGATGTGGGAGATGATCCTGATGGCCTGCTTCTTATCTCTGAATCTCTTCCTGAAGTACTCCTCCTTCTGTGGGTCATTGAACCCTCTGACCTCTGTCACCATGTCAACACATTCAGCAGGGATCTCATTGGCTGCTGCAGGTCGTGTGGTTATCCAGAGGCGAGCAGAGGGAAGCAGTTTCCCCCTGATGAGGTTTGTCAGCAGCACATCCACTGAGGTGGACTTTCTAGGGTCAGTCAGGATTGTAGTTTTGTGGAAGTCCAGAGGAGGTCGACACTCATCCAGACCATCAAAGATGAACACAACCTGGAAGTCTTCAAAGCTGCAGATTCCTGCTTCTTTGGTTTCAGTGAAGAAGTGATGAACAAGTTCCACCAAGCTGAACTTTTCCTCTTTCAGCACATTCAGCTCTCTGAAAGTCAATGGAAACATGAACTGGATGTCCTGGTTGGCTTTGTCTTCAGCCCAGTCGAGGGTGCATTTCTGTGTTAGGACTGTTTTCCCAATGCCAGCCACTCCCTTTGTCAGCACTGTTCTGATTGGTTCATCTCTTCCAGGTGAGCCTTTAAAGATGTCTTCTTGTCTGATTGTTGTTTCTGCTCTGTCTGGTTTCCTGGATGCTGTTTCAATCTGTCTGACCTCATGTTCCTCATTGACCTCTGCAGCCCCTCCCTCTGTGATGTAGAGCTCTGTGTAGATCTCATTCAGGAGGGTTGGGTTTCCTGGTTTATCGATCCCCTCAAACACACACTGGAACTTCTTCTTCAGAGCAGATTTAAGTTCACACTGACAAACTTCGCTGAAAGCTTCTAAAGGAACAAAGAAACAGAAAATATCAATGAAGTGCATATTAATTTTGCTAAGTAATCATTTTTCCAATACATGTTGGTCCATCTCGAGACTATAGTAAATGTCTCATTCATCCATCAGCTTAGATCTTTAGTGAAATCCTCTTACTGCTTTGCAAACGCTCAGCCAGCTCCTCCTGCTTCATTCTCCTCAAGAATTGCAGTGTGATCTTCACAAATGCCTCTCTACTGCTTCTCTTCTCTTCATCCTCACTCTCCAACAATTCCTCATCCTCCTTCTGACTGCCTAAGCATTCTGGGTAATCTGGACTCAGTAGCTTCATGGACCTCTTCAGCTCGTTCTTCACAAAAGTGATGATGTGGTCCTCCAGCAGCTGGAACAGAATACTTTATGAATGACCCAATCAGACTGAAATCATCGAGCCAAACATCAGATCCATGTTGGACACACTGACAATCCACTGGTCTCCAAAGAGCAGCATGGAGATGACTGTGAACAGAATAGATCTAACAGTAGTTGTTGTACATGTACAGACCTTAAATATGGAGTCCAGGCATGTTTGACGTTGGTGTGCAGATTGCCCATTGTGACCCTCTAAGCTCTTCTGGTCCATTCTATGAACAAATAACAATTAATTCAAGCACAGGGTAAAGATCCAGTAAGAGACATTTTGACAAAGACAGTGACTCAGATGAGTACCTGTAATTGTAAAAGTTTATCAGTATGGGAGCCATGAGGAAGAGCATACGTACATTCAGTGGTGGATCTAGGATTTTTCTGAGTAAGGGGCCATCAAGGGGCCACAGTGTTCATAGAGGGGCCAAGAATTTGTGGTAGATGTGATGATATACAGACCAATAAAATTTAAAGCCATTACATTAAAGTTATGGTAAATCTTATCACCATGAGCTGTAAGAATTCAGTGAACTTATGTGCCATTTCACTAAATAACAGTATCAGACATTTCATACATTACAGCATTAACTGTTGTTGCTCTCCCTAAATGATTTCTGACCTGATGAAAATGGACTGGAGGTGTCCTGCTCCTGACCAGCCTCTGGTCTACTGTGTCCTGCTGCTCTCTCCCTCCTCTCACCCTGCTCATCTTCAGCTGCAGACTCACTCTGCTCAAAAACTGCTGAATTCCCACCTGAGACTGACCCTTTCTTTTCATATTCTTCTCTGTCACTGCCAAACATTATAGTTAATGTTAACACACAAATGCAAATTACAAAGAAGTACATGAATTAGTGAAATGCTAACATTCATGTCCAAACACAAGTTGGGCCTCAGCTAACATTACTCTTAACTAACTTTGCTTCTTAAATTAATGTTTGTCAGACTTACGCTGTGTGACAGCTGTGAGTAAAAAGGGCTTTATGACTTATTATTACCAACAAACTCTTCAAAATATAGACAGGCCTTGGTTGTCAGGTAAAAAACTTTCCCCGCAAGATCGTTCAAATCTTCTTTTTCTTCAGTAAGCTTTATTCACGCTGAGCATTCCTATTTGGCTCATTAGCGCTATTGGTGTTTCGGCATGGAATTGCATCCACCTATAATTTGATCCTCGCTCTCAGACAAAGGGCAGATGAGTGACAGGACAGGGGCACTTCAGGGGCCAATCAGATTTCAGATGGGGCCAATGCCCCTGTGGCCCCGCCCCTAGAACCGCCCCTGCGTACATTCATTTTAGGTATGGCACGATACCACTTTTTATGTACAATACATACAAATCTGATCTTTTAAAAAAAAACAAAAACAAAAAAAAACAATTGTTTTTAAATGCCTGGATGCATTTTACATAAGTCAACAGTCTCTCACACAACAATCACCTGAATCCTGTTGCTCCTATGTGAGAAAGTGATGCTTTGGCTTATGGTATGTTGCAAATTTCATTATGCCTGTAACAATCAATTATTTTAGTAATGCAGTATTCCATCAATTATTCCACTGATTACCTGAGTAGCTGGATAAGAGATACTTTTTTCATAGTAACAGTTCATCTGCGTATTTTAACTTCCTACTGCAGTTTTTCCCTGTGTGAAACAAACAGGGTGGATGGAGCAGCTACAAAGTTCTCTTTTCTTCACTTACTGATCAGTTGATTGATGAAGGACCTCCAGCTGTTTTCCAGTAAAGGTTTACTGGAGGTTACAGAAGGAAAGGTTTCTTTTGGATGCTAGAAAAACATTTCCTTCCGCTCCATCTGAGCTCACCGGCTCCGCCTCTTTGTGCTTGTGCAGACAGACTGGACGCAAAACAACTGAATGCTGCTGTTGTGTTATCAGTGTTTTTGAAACCGGGGGCTGCGTGAGCGAAATCTTGTAATGCTTTATATTCACAAGCATTCTCCTAAATACGTTTCTACTGCAGGTCTATATTTATTCACTAATCAGGGATTAAAATATCAAAAATATTTTGCTTGCTGTCTCTGATCGGGGAGTCAGATGGGCAAGACAAGGCTCAGAGTTCCAGTTATTAACCTGTTTACTGGCAGTGTACCGTCCATGGGACGGTTGTCGTGCTTCCGAATTTGCAGCCTTATAGCATCACAATAATGCTATAGTCCACCATTACGATGGTTTTATATGGCAGGCTAGACCATCCCAATTGGATTGATGCCTCGTTTGGCCAACTATGTTAAGAAATGGGTTTTCTGGAGCCAATAATAACCAGAGAGCATCACGTAGCTTCTCTGGACATGCCCCAAATGTTCTCCAATTGTTCTGATTGGTCAAATCTAAAACCACAGATGTATAACCAATACAATTCCTGACACGTTGGTGTATGGCACCTTGGGGTTTAATTTCACATGAATCCACAAACTTACTGCGCAATCAGTGCGTCCTACATGCTGGTGGCCTACGTAGTGGTTGCGCCATTGTGCGTAACCAGTGTTTACAATAATTTTCCTCACCAATGGATTGTCAGAATGCATCAAAAACAGACTATATTTTTTCAACAAAGTGACTAAATGACTGAATAATAATGACTGGATTATCATTTATTAGAGGACTTCATCGCTGACTCAACTGGCTTTATGGCTCCACAAACGTACTCCTGTTACTCAGAGAAGGCGATTATAGTAAGTGTAATTTTTTATCCTCAGCTTGTCCTCTATTATATGCTGTTTACATGTAAATATGCGTATAATGGTGAGCTTGACATGCACCATTACACAGAAAATATCACTGGTGTTATGCCACTTATATTGTGTGTGTGCGTGTGTGTGTGTGTCTGTATGCTTTAAATATGGAAATTTACAAGAGCAGTGTTGGGGGCAGGGAAGGTGTGTTATAGGTCTCGATAAGGCTTTCACAGGGGTCTTTATTACGCTTATCACGGCATGATGAGGAGGAAAATGGCTTAGAGCCTTGTTTATTGATATTTGGTAAATCGCGTCATCAGTGAGAAATGGCAGAACAGGCTGCTGGCGAGAAAAAGTATAGCACAGAGGAGGTTGTGGGATTGCTCACAGGTTTCTGATTCACCTGAAGATGATTCATTTTTTGATGGAGATGACCAGTCAGTGTCTAAGGTTTTACAAAAAGCTTGATGCTTTGTGGTGGGCTTTGTGTAAGTTGTTTTGTTTGTGGGGGTGGGGGTATTTGTTTGGGAGGGGGTTGTAAGTTGTGTATCAGAGAAGGACTATTAGGAGGATTTTGCTTTTTTATTTTATGTGAATATGTAGTGTTTACATTTACTGTAACTTTTTATCAATATACAATTTATTTATTTTGGGTGTGTGAAGGAATCACTGAAAATAGACTGGGGGTTTTTGTGAATGAAGGTCTAACATTTTCCTTCTTTTATAAATTAGAGCAACCTCTGATTTATATGTCTATAATTATAATTATAATTATAATTAATTTATACTATCAGTAAATTTGTGTATAGCAGAGGATTCCTCTGGGTATTATCTTTCATTAAAACCCTCATTGATGACTGTATGTTGAAGCATTGAGGAGTTACAGCCATTTGAAGTTTGCATATCAGGCATTGTCCCATTGGTGCCACTTGGAGTCTCCAAATGGCACCAGTTGCACAACGCATGGACATCAGCAAACAAAACCTTGTCCAGAACAGTAGGTTTTTGTGCTATCCTGATAAAATTTGAAATACAAGTAGACAAGACTTCATTCTACAGTTTAATTTTATATTTCAGTCCATACCTTTAATACTCAGTGTGTAGTTACATAAAAATAAACATGAAAAATCTAGACGAGACTTTTCTTTGTTCCAAATTTGATAGTTACATACTAATTACAGTGAAAGCATTTTTGACTGAAAAATGAAAAATATATCTTCAAGATTCAAGATTCAAGAAGTTTATTGTCATGTACACCACAAAACACTGTGGTTATGCTGAGCAATGAAATTCTTACTTGCGACTGCCTTACGAACAATTGAAATAAGCAACTAAGTTAAAATAAAATTTAAGAACTAGTATATTAGGAAAGTAAAAGTAGAAAATAAAAATAAATAAATAATAAAGCAAGTGCAATATATACAGATATATATTATATATACAGATGAAAAGAAAGGCAGGTAATCACAGTTTGGTAATCAGTCAGTGGTTCAGTAGCCTGATGGCCTGTGGATAGAAACTGTTTTTTAGTCTGGTTGTTCTTGCTTTTACACTCCTGTAACGTCTGCCAGACGGCAGGAGTGTGAACAGTGTGTGCTGTGGGTGGGTACGGTCCTTGATGATGTTGTGTGCCCTCTTTATTACCCGGGTATTATAAGTGTCCTGTAGTGATGGGAAGGCAGCTCCACAGATGAATTGTGCTGTTTTGATGACACGCTGGAGAGCCTTCCTGTCCTGACTAGTGCAGTTTCCATACCACACTGTGATGGAGTTTGTCAGGATGCTCTCCACAGTGCATCTGTAAAAGTTGCTGAGGAGCTTGGGGGATAATCCGAATTTCCTCAGTTTTCTTAAGAAGAAGAGTCTCTGCTGAGCTTTCTTGACAGTCTGTGCTGTGTTGTAGGTCCAGGTGAGGTCTTCACTGATGTGGGTGCCAAGGAATTTGAAAGTCTTCACTCTCTCCACCTGAGTCCCGTTGATGAATAATGGAGCATGCTGGTCTCTTCTCTTCCTCGGGTCAATAATCATCTCCTTAGTCTTCTCTGTATTTAAGGAGAGATTATTTTCCTGGCACCAGGACACCAGCTGGGCCACCTCTTCCCTGTAAGCTGCTTCCTCTCCCCCAGTAATCAGCCCAATGACGGTGGTGTTGTCAGCAAACTTGACGATGGAGGTGTTGCTTTGGGAGGGGATGCAGTCGTAGGTGAAGAGGGTGTACAGGAGAGGACTGAGCACACAGCCTTGTGGGGTCCCAGTGCTCACTGTCTTTGTTTCTGATGTCCTGGTACCAACTCTGACTGCCTGAGGTCTGTCTGTAAGGAAGTCCAAGACCCAGCGGCAGAGGGAGGGTGGTATTCCGAGGGTGAACAGCTTTTCAACCAGCCTGCTTGGGATGACAGTGTTGAAAGCTGAACTGTAGTCTATAAACAGCATTCGAACATAAGTGTCCTTATTTTCAAGGTGTGAGAGGGCTGTATGGATGGCTGCATTAACAGCATCATCAGCTGAACGGTTCTGACGGTATGCAAATTGCAGGGGATCTAATGTGTCCGGAATGGATCCTTTAATATGGGACATGAGCATCCTCTCAAAGCACTTCATTACAAGTGAAGTGAGTGCAATGGGACGATAGTCATTCAAAGAGGTTGTGTTGGTTTTCTTGGGGAGGGGCACTATAGTGGTGGACTTGAAGCATGTGGCCACAGATGATTGGGAGAGGGACAAATTAAAAATATCTGTAAAAACCTCGGCCAGCTCTGAAGAGCAGACCCTCAGAGCACGGCCAGGGATGTTGTCGGGGCCAGGTGCTTTTCGGGGGTTGGTCCTCCTCAGGGCCTTGCACACCTCAGTCGATGTTACAGTGGGTGAAGAGCTCTGTGTTGCCTCCGGTAGTAGAATCTCTCTACGTTGGATGGAGTTGAGGGTGTCAAAGCGAACATAGAACTGGTTCAACTTATCTGGTAGGGCGTTGTTGCAGGCTGTGATCCTGCTGTTCCTCTGCTGAAAGTCAGTGATGTGTTGCAAGCCCTGCCACATGTGTCGGGAATCAGAGTGTTTGTAATATCCCTCCAGCTTCAGTCTGTACTGCCTCTTGGCTTCCCTGATGGATCTACGTAGGTCATATCTGGTCTTTCTGTAGCCCTCCGTGTCACCAGAGGCAAATGCAGTTGAGCGTGCATGCAGCATGGAGCGTACCTCACAGTTCATCCATGGTTTCTGGTTGGGATATATCTTGCAGCATTTGGTGGGGACAATATCATCAACGCATGTGCTGATATAACTGGTAACCACTGATGCATATTCCTCTAAATCCACAGAACTGTCCTCTCTCAGAGCAGCATTCTTAAACACATCCCAGTTTGTGGCATTAAAGCAGTTCTGAAGCAGCAGATCAGTCTCTTCACTCCAAACTTTAATGCTTTTAATTGCTGGGGGGGCTTGTTTGAGGAGCTGCCTGTACTTTGGATAGAGGAACACAGAAATATGGTCGGACTGTCCAAAATGTGGGCGGGGCACAGCCTTGTATGCATCTTTCACATTGCTGTACACGTGATCCAGAATGTTGTTATTCCTTGTGGGAAAGCTCACATGTTGATGGAACTTAGGGAGAACAGTCCTGAGGCTGCAATTGTTAAAATCCCCGGCAACAACAAACACAGCATCTGGGTGGGCGGTCTCATGTTTGCTGATGATGTCGTGCAGTACTCCTAGCGCTGTGGTCCGATCGGCTCGCGGCGGGATATAAACAGCCAGCATTAACACAGCACTGAACTCCCTCGGTAAATAAAAGGGTCTGCACTTCACCATCAACACTTCGATGTCAGTACAACAGTGTTTCTCCACCACCTGAACGTCCACACACCATCGCTTGTTGACATAAACACATACACCGCCACCTTTGTTTTTACCCGAGGCAGATGTGCGGTCTCCGTGGTGCACTGAGTGGGTCTGTAGTTGAATGGCCGAGTCCGGCGTAGTTGCAATGATCCAGGTTTCCGTGAAGATCAGAGCACAGCACTCCCTGATCTCCCACTGAGCTATTGTCCTAGCTCTCAGCTCGTCCATCTTGTTTTCGAGAGAGCGGACATTAGCTACCAAAAGGCTAGGCAATGGTGGTCGTGTGGCTCTAGCCTTTAGTTTAGCATGTAGCCCTCCTCTCTTGCCACGCTTCCGTCTTGGATGCGCTCGTTGTCGGCTGCTCTGCCTGCCTGAGCGTGATCGTGGTGTTACGGCCTGCTGGCTGGAGCTGGCATGATCCAAACACAGAAGAAGGCTATGGTCCAAAAGGTCTAAGCTAAGCCCATGGGAAACTTTTCCAATGTCCAATAGTGTTTCTCTGCTGTACGTGATCCTTGAGTACAAGCACTGAATATTAGCCACACAAACTAGCACTAGAATAAACAACAAATACAATTGGTGTAGGGAGCGCGTCGCAAACACGTCTGCCACGGAGGGCGCCATGTTGTTAATAACCTTGTGCTGTTAATAATCTTGTCATCTTCACAAAGAGACCAACGTTTTGCATGTACTCCAAAGAGTTCAAGAACAGAAGCTGATTTAATTTGGGTATGCTTTTTCAGGTGTTTTTGGTGATTTGGCTGCAGCCAGTTAACAGGTTACCGTAGCAATTTCCTAATGCTGTGAACCTGTTCACCCATATGGCAATAAAAACCTTCTGATTCTGATTCTGATTCTGATTTTCCGGAGTATAAGTCGCACTTTTTTCATAGTTTGGCTGGGGGTGCGACCTATACTCCGGAGCGACTTATATGTGAAATTTATAACACATGAACCAAAATACTCCAGCCACTTGACATCTCCGTGAACCGGACCTTTAAGGCAGTCTTGCGTAACCTGTGGGCGCAGTGGATGATGGATGGAGAGCACAGCTTAACGGCAACTGGGAGAATGCGCCACCCAACTTTCCTGGAAGTCATTGGATGGATCAAGAAAACATGGGCTTCAGTGACAAACCATCCTGTTGGGATTCAGAAAGGCTGGAATAATTGGAACTGCAGCTGACGACGAGCCTGACTAACGCGACACAGAAGAGGAAGCGGCGCTTCGTCTACGGAGTGTACGGAATTGTTTAGAAGTGACACCGAGGATGAAGAATTCAATGGATTGATGGTTTGGTTAACTTGTTAGTATGTTCTTTATGCTATGGTTATCTGAATAACTTAATGTTACGTTAACATACCAAACATGTACTCTGTTCGTTGTGCTTCATGTAGCTGAATGTGTTACGTTAGCATAACGTAGGCGTAACCGTGTTCGCCCTGTTCTTTAATCCATTATTATTTTAAATTGCCGTTCAAGATGGAATTTCTGCTCAGGGTCTCGGATTCTATCAAACACCCCCCCCCAAAAAAAATGCGACTTATATATGTTTTTTTCTTCTTTATTATGCATTTGTTGGCTGGTGCGACCTATACTCCGGAGTGACTTATAGTCCGAAAAATACGGTAAATTGTGAGTTTGTGTGTGGATTTGGGGTCATGTGAACTATCTTTGTCAAGTTTTTGAGAAAATGTGGAATTTTTGAGGAAAATGTCAACTTTTTATAGGAAAATATTTGTTTTTATATTATATATTTGTTGTGTTTAATTCTTAAAAAAATAACTGTGATTAAAGTCCACCATAAATGTTCATCTGCGCGTGATGCTTGCCCCTCTCTAGCGCCAGTGTCAGAGTAATACAGAGCTGCAGCATGGTCAAGGGTGTAATGCCAGCACTGTGAATGAAGTAGCTGGTGTCTCTTGTGACCCCTACCTCTGTCCCAGCAGGGTAGTGTTGATGTAGGGCTAAGGCTGACCCCAGCCCAATCACGGGGAGTTGGTGGAGGAGCACATTGATAAATAAGCATGCCTTTGGGTGTGAAATTATCTGGGGAAAAACAAAATAAGAACTAAAGCTTTCACTAAACACTTTCAGATATGGAAAAGATCACCTGCAGAGTTTCACTGCTTCATTAAACACTGGTTGTGAGCTACTGGACCTCTGAGATGCCACCAAAGAAACAGATGATTTACGTTTGTAGGGTTTGCAGACCGGCAACAGGACCCTTTGAGGAGTAATGGGCTTTAAAATCTGGTGGTAGCTGGGGCTGCACTTATAACATCAGAGGAGGGTTTCTTTGTGTTCAGGAATTCAACCTTAAGATTGGGTCAGTTATCCTTAAACCACAGTGGTGAAAACGTCTGGTTCTTTCCCTGCTCTCTGTGCTTCCCGACTGGCTTCAGGCGAAGGAATGCAATCCGCCCCCCACAGGCTGTTCCTGATTGGTCAGCCTTGGCCCTACATACAATACACTAAAAAATATATATATATAATAATAACAATACACACAATAGTGTGTATTTTATGATATCTTCACTTTGTTCAATAAATCAACTGATGTTTGTTGAGACTGACAGGTTGTGGGCCTGCCCACCTGGAAAATGTTTCACGAGCTGCTGCTGATCACTTCCTGTTTGCTGAAGTGGATTTTCAGCTCTTTAGAAACCAAAGGCTTGTTTTTCAGAGACAGTTTCAATGGGATTGAAGGAACGACGTGTTTGCACTGCAGTTTCTATCCAACAACATCAAGCAGTTAAATCAAAGAGTTCATGTTACTGACAGCTCACCTCTCTGCAGCAGATCCACGCTCCACTTTAAAATCAACGGGTCGATCTGCAGACCGGTCACTCTTTAAGGACACACAGCTGGGTTCAGGTTCAGCAGGTCTCCCATAGCTCCTGTTAAAGAAGAAACATTTGTTTTTCATTTCCAGCCACAGAAGCTGATGAAGTTCTAGAATACCTTCATCATCCCAAAGAGAAACTGGTTTGCAGGCTGAGCATGAACAGAGGTAGATCATTAAGAACTGTAGTTCTATCAACAGTTTTAAAACCAGACTGAAATCTTTGTTGAAAGATACACAGACTTGTAAACACTGATTTTGTCCTCTCTCTCTCTCTGTTTTTTTTTTTATTCTTTTTTTGAGATTCTTTGTATCTAACCTGCCATGGGACTGCAGATGCAAATTAGCTTTAAGCTAACTCTGGTACAATGCATCAAATGGTAACATTTTTCTACATGTACATGGTCCATTTTTAAATTAATTAAAGTAAGCAAAGTAAACACAGTCATTTACACTATGCAGGACTATCGATGGTCCTACCATGAGCAGCAGGAGTTTAAACTCCATGTTTTATAGAAAAGCGGAATTCCCTGTTCAGTGACTTACTTTGAGATGCAGTTTAGAGACCAGGAAACCACATCAAGCAGTTCATTTAAATCACACACCAAACTGATATCAAAGAGTTTGTGTTACTAATATCTCACCTCTCTGCAGCAGAGGGACGGTGTCTTTTAAAATCAATGTATTTATCTGCAGAACAGTAACTCTTTAAGGACAAACAGCTGGGTTCAGGTCCGAGTTTCTGATGGTGACTTAAAAAAACCAGAAAATCTTCACCCTACATAAAGAGCTGACATTATTTTAACCATTTGAAGACTAACATTAACTTACTTTTTGTCAGATGACTGTCTTTGTTCAAATTTATTAATGATATCCTTTAACTGGTTCCTCTCATAGGACACAAGTCCAGGTCCAGGTTCAGGTCCAGGTGGGTTCCTGTGAATAATGATGCAGCAGTGATGTGAGTGCTGAGCTGTGACATGGAGAAGAGTCATGGACAGTTAGAGATGGTCATCTCACCTCTGAGCTTTGGTCTGGCTCTCATGTTCCCCACACAGAGTGGTTTTAGAGGGAGGGACTCCCTCCTCTCTGTCCTCACACTGATCCATGCTGCTGAATTCACATCAGCTCACACACACTTTCTACCTTCACCTGCAGAGGAAACACACATCATTGATGCTCACATCAACTGAAATCCTCCTTTCAACATGTGTGCTGTCCAAATATCAGCTGCTTCAGCTCAGTGTCAGCTGAATGCAGTCAGACAGTAGTGTGAGGCAAAGGAAGCTGCCATCAGCTGCAACACTTCTATCAGTCCACTAGATGGCGCCATGAAGCTGCAGCCCAGCACACATGCAATGCATTCACTTACACAGTGATTCACTTTGACTAGAAGCTTCAGTCCATTAATATTCAGACAATTCAACACATATGATCAACATTTTCAAAGATTTCAGCTGATCCATGATTCAAAGATTAATTTCCACTGGCACTATCGAGATTCACAAATATCCCATGGTGCCAGTGGAAATTAAACAGGGCAAACCTGTAGAGTTAATACTGTGGTTAGCTCCTGCCTTGCACACCTCTTGGTTCTTGGGGTGGCTTGGCCAGGGTCTTAAAAACTGGTGAGACAATGTTTGGGGGTTGTGCTCATAACAGAGAGGGACTTGCAGTATTTGTACTGCACTCAACATTTATGCAAGGTTGTCCAATGCTGCTACCAGGGAGGGGGAAACCTGCAGGGTCTTCTCAGAAGACCCTGCAGGTTTCCTGTGATTCACTCCATGAAAGATTTTTCACTGGATCAGTCTTGAGAGGACACTCTACACTCAGCCTTGAACCAAGTGATAAAAATCATGTGGTACACCCTGAGGCTGCTGCCTCAGGGTGTACCACAGTCATACTCCCATTTTGTGTTGAATAGGGACAGGTTATATCAAGTTGTGACAGTCTCACTGGAGAGAACACACCCAGTCGTTGACGCCTAAAAGCCACTGGGAATTAATCTTCCAGACAGCTCATTATAACCTGATAACTGGCCCAATGGGATAACAGAAAACTCTGGATTGTATTATGGCCCAATTCTATTGGTCAAACATAGGAGTACCAGTTAGTAAACCAGCCAGCCATTCCAAAAGTGCCTTTGCACCTGCTACATTAATGGAGGTCCCATTTGAACGCATTCATCTGAGTGCATGCGGATATTGTAATGTTTACGCTGATGGACATCCACACCTCCCGCTGCATCAGCAGAGCCAGGAACATCATCAAGGACAACTCACACCCTGGCTTTGACCTCTGACCTGCTGCCCTCTGGCAGGAGCTACAGGAGCATCGAAGCCAGAACAAACAGACTCAGGAACAGTTTCTTCACCAGAGCAATCACCACCCTGAACTCACACACTCACCCACTGTAACTGTGCAACACCCACATCTCTGTGCAATATTATATTATTCATACTGAACAATATCTAACATTCCTGTATTGTGTAATAGCCAATACTCATTCACAGAGTGCAATAAAATAAATGTATACATATAATCTTCATTATTATATGTATACATTTATTTTATTTTTCACAATGTATATATTTCTATGCATTTTATTTTCTGCATATATTTAGAAGTTCAAATTTATATTTTATATCTTAGAAAGTTTGACTGCCTACAGCATGGCACTAAACAGGAGCAACCCTCCAATCTGATTGTACATCCTGTATAATGACAATAAAGGCATTCTATTCTATTCTTGTGGATTATGCAACAGGATATCCCAAGGCAGTGCCACTACGCCACATCTCCGTGAAGAGTGTGGCGTAGTGGCACTGTTTCAGGTCATCTCCCAAGTTGGCATCTAGAAAGAAATACAGGCTGACCCGGGCACTTTATTCATGTCCTGCACCCTAAAGCTGTTAAGTCTATTCAGGCATTAAGTCTATTCGGAGTAGCGTGTACCACACCTAGACCAATGAGTTGGTGGAGCACCTGAATTAGTCCTTAAAGTCCATGATTCCTGAGTCCATTTGTGAAGATGAACACAATTGCTGGTTAGATCCTCTGTTGTTTGCTGTGCAGGAGGTGCCCCAGGACTCTAAGGAACTTTCTACCTTTGAATTCCTGTTTAGTAGTGAACCGTAGGGGGTTTTGGACCTACTTAAGGAAAATTGTAAGGAAAGTCCAAGCTCTAGTAAAAATGGGATTCAATATGTTCTGGACCTGAGAGCAAAGCTACACACACTAAGGTAGGTTATTATTTGAAAATTTGCTGCAGGTGCAGGAACATCAGCAAAATCTATACAACAGAGGAGCTACACTCAGACCATTTGGACTGGGAGACAAAGTGCTTGTATTATTGCTTTCATCCATCTCAAAACTACTCACTACTCGCCAAGGGCCCTTTGGGGTCCGTTGACAAGTAGGGTGGTGGTGCAGTCAGACGGGGGTGGAGCCACACAGATATACCACCTAAGCCTTCTAAAAGTATGGAGAGAGGTGGAATCTGTTTCTCTTGTGAGTCTGGTAAAAGATAGAAATGAGTTGGGACCTGAGGTGCAAAATTCAATCATTCCCATCTCACTCGATTGTGATCACCATCCGACAACAGCCCAGAGAGTGGATGTTGCTGCACTGCAACAGCTTTTTGCAGACGTGTTCTCCCCCTGCCTGTCACATCATTCTATTTTACCACCACTTTGAGACTTGGCGGTGCATACATGGCACTATAGGTTACCTGAACATGAGACAAATAGTTGCAGCCTGTTACGGCCACTGCCGTAGTGTTAGTGGTATGTGTTATTGGTTGTGTACGTGTCTGTGTTTCAAGCATGTTTCCGCAGGAGTTTTGCTGTGTTCGGCGGTCCCGCCTCCTTCGCTGATGATTGGACGACCTGGGGGGATTGGCGCTCCATCTGGCGTTTGGTGATTGGCTCCGAGGACCAGCTGATGACCAGCTGATGACCAGCTGATGACCAGCTGATGACCAGCTGACAGCTCAAAAGCTCTTTGCGTCTGACATCTCAGAAGGGCGGCCCAAGCTGAGCATATTGTGTGCCGGACCTTGCCTCAGCTACCTAGTCGCCGTGCAGAGTACTGTGTTTTTCTTTTATGTGTTTTAGGTGCGGAGCGGAAGGGGTGAGCTGCCATTTCTGTTTTGGGGTTGTTTCTCCTGTTTTTTTGATTAGGGAGTTAGGGGTAGTAATTGTCATTTGTTTGTTTTGTTTGGGTAGGGTTTAGGTAGTTTTTCTCCCCTGGGTTAGCTGTTTTTGTTTGTTGTTTTGGCCTTGGCTCACCCCCGAGCCAATGTTGTCGCACATACAATAAATTACACATGGATGTCTGACTCGCTTGTGATGTGTGGTGTTTTGGGGGCTGAGGCAAGGGGGCCGCCTGTCTAACCTTTGGTGTTATGCCCTAGCCCTAGACCGGGGGCGTAACATTAAGTGGGGGCTCGTCCGTTTGTTTTCTCTTGCGTGTGCTGGGTTGTTGTTGTTGCTTTCTGCTTGGCGGTTTTTTCTTTTGGTGGGGGCGGTGGTTGGGTATTGGTTTTTGTTGTCGGCTGGTGCGATGTCGTTTGATATGGATAGCTTTGCGTAACAGCCCACCCTCGATAAGTTGGAGCGGTGCACAAAGGCGGATTTGTTGTTGGTGGCGAATTTGTTTAATGTTGCGTTGCCGTTAAACGCTCGGGTGGCAGAGATGAAGCAGTGTTTGTCTGAGCAGCTGGTTAAGCGGGGGATTGTCGGCCTGTCAAAAGAGGGGGGTGTTTCCCCGGGGTTGGAGGCGGAAGAGGGGGCGGAGGCTGCCGCACAGGCTGCCGGCGGACAGGTGGCGGCTGGTGGGGAGGCTTTCGAGACCAGTCTGGGTACCGCCACGGGCCCTGCCAGTCTTTTGCAAGCAGGTATGGGCACAGAGGGCCTGCGGTTAACATTGCAGCTGAAGGAGGTGGAGCTCCAAACGAAGGTTAAGGAGGTTGAGTTAATGCATCTGCGGTTGCGAGCTATGGAGCTGGAGCCGTCACGGCATTCTGACGTCACTTCTACACCTGTAAGTGTCCCTTTTTCTGCAGCTGTCCCTGAGCAATTCAGTGCCAGCAAAAACATTGCGTTAGTGCCACCTTTTAGGGAGAGCGAGGTTGATTCCTACTTTAGCGCTTTTGAACGTATCGCGACTGCACTGCGATGGCCTAGAGATGTGTGGAGTTTGCTGTTGCAATGCAAACTGGTGGGAAAAGCGCAAGAGGTATGTGCAAGCCTATCCATTGGCGATAGCCTGGATTATGACCTCGTTAAGACCACTATTCTGCGCGCATATGAATTGGTCCCCGAAGCGTACCGTCACAGGTTTAGATCATGTGAAAAATCCGCCAACCAAACGCATGTGGAATTTGCCAGGGAAAAATCACACTTGTTTGACAAATGGTGCTCCGCTTGTAGGGTTGAGGACTTTGCTAAGCTACGTGAACTGATCCTCCTGGAGGAGTTCAAAAAGTGTTTGCCGGAAAGTGTGGTGTTGTATCTGAATGAGCAAAAGGTGGAGTCTTTGTCAAAGGCTGCTGTGTGCGCGGATGAGTTTGTGTTGACGCACCGCGGCACGTTTTTATCTGCGCGTCGCGAGTTTACACCGGCGTCCAAACCCGTGAAACAAGGGAAGGTCTCGCCTAAACGATCACGGCCTAGCCCTGTACCCGTGGCTAACCGTGAATGTTTTTATTGTCACGAGATCGGGCATCTAGTAGCTAACTGTCCCTCGCTCCAGCGTAAAGAACATGACCAGAGTGCTAGGAGGCCAAAGAGCGTGGGTTTTGTCCAGTCTGCCCCTGTAGCTCCGCTGGGCCCAAACGGTTGCGAACCGGATGGAGGCAAGGTGGGGGATGGCTATCGGCCTTTCGTTACAAAAGGGATGGTTTCACTGACGGGGAGGGAGGACGATCGGGTACCTGTAACCATCTTGCGCGACACTGGGGCTGCGCAGTCCCTTGTGCTGCAGTCCGTTTTACCTTTTTCTGATGAGTCGTTCTGTGGGCTGACGTTCTGGTGTGGGGCTTGAAAATGAGTGTGGTGAGAGCCCCGTTGCATAATATTCACTTATGCTCAGCTATTGTGTCGGGTCTGGTGAAGGTTGGGGTGCGCCCGCAATTGCCGTGCCCGGGGTTGCGTTAATTCTAGGTAATGATTTGGCCGGAGAGAGGGTGTTTCCGTCCGCCGAAGTGATCGATAACCCTATTGATTACGTTAACATGCCAGGCTGCGCTGCTGCGGATCCATCCCCAGCGTTTCCTGCCTGTGTCGTCACGCGCGCGCAGAGCCGTAAATACGGTGATGTTGACTTGTCTGACACTTTTTTGGGTTCGATAGACGGCCCTGGGGAAAAGGAGCGTCCCACAGAGAAAGCGGTGTCAAAACTCCTGTCGCCTGCCGAGGTTGATTTCACTTTTGACCTAAACAAGGCTGAGCTTGTGCACGCCCAACAGTCCGACCCCTCGTTGGCTAAGTGTTTGTCTGCTGCGCTCTCCAGCGCCCAGAATCCTTGTGTGTACAGGTTTGAGGATGATGTGCTGATGCGTATGTGGCATCCTCCTTCATCTGATGAATTAGGCTGGAATGTGTTTCGCCAAGTAGTGGTACCGCAGAGGTTTAGACTTCAAATTCTTAGCCTCGCTGATGATATGTTCTCCGGTCACTTAGGAATAAAGAAGACGTATCACCGAATTTTGCGCCATTTCTCTTGGCCCGGGCTTAAGAGTGATGTGGTTCAGTACTGCCGCTCTTGTCATGTATGTCAGTTGGGGGGAAAACCAAATCAAACCATACCCCCCGCACCGCTGCATCCAATCCCTGCGATCGGAGAACCATTTGAACGCGTTCTGCTCGACTGTGTGGGTCCGCTTCCACGAACGAAGTCAGGACATCAATACCTCCTGACTATAATGTGTGCTGCCACGCGATACCCTGATGCTTTTCCATTGCGCACTCTGAAAGTCAAAGCAGTGGTTAAAGCTCTTGTGAGGTTTTTTTCAGTGTTTGGGTTACCAAAATCGATCCAAACGGATCAGGGTTCCAATTTCACATCTAGGATGTTTGCCCAAGTCCTGCAAACATTATCTATAAAACACCGTAAGTCCAGTGCCTATCACCCCGAGTCACAAGGTGCACTCGAACGTTTTCACCAGACACTAAAGTCGATGATGAAAAAGTTCTGCCTGGAATCCGGCAGGGAGTGGGATGATGGTCTGCCATTGCTTCTTCTAGCTGTACGGGAGAGCGTGCAGGAATCCCTTGGATTTAGTCCTGCAGAGCTAGTGTTTGGGCACACGGTACGTGGCCCCTTGCAGTTGTATAAAGAGCAATGTTTTTCGGATCCCGTGTCTACCACGCGAAATGTGCTAGATTATGTGAGTACATTTCGGGAGCGCCTCCATAAGGTGTGTGAGCTGGCGCGTAGTGCTCTTTCGTCTTCCCAAGGGAGGATGAAAAAAAGGTTCGATAGGAAGGCAGTACCGAGACAATTCCGAGTCGGGGACAAGGTTTTGACTCTTCTGCCTGTGGGTGGATCGTCCCTCCAAGCGAGATTCTGCGGACCCTATACGGTGGAAGAAAAGTTAAGTGAAACAGATTATGTTGTGGGTACCCCAGATCGCAGGAGGAAAACGCGAGTCTGCCATGTTAACTTAATGAAGCCCTACGTTACTCGTAGTACAGAAACGGAGACGACACCGTCCCGAGCGAAGCCCTCGGCTATAGCTGTGGCTGTACCAGTGGCTCCCGCTCAGTATAATCCTGAAAGTGATAATCTGTATTTCGCCAGCGCGGAGACCGTGTCCCGTCTCCGGAACTCAGAGATAACAGCTGACTTAAAATCTTACTTATCTCACTTAGACGAGTCTGCACAGCGCGACGTGTGCCACCTGATTAATAGCCATTATTCCCTATTCGCTGACACGCCATCCTGTACATCTGTGCTACAGCATGACATTGATGTAGGGGCTCAGCCCCCGATCAAACAACATGCTTACCGGGTTAACCCCACAAAACGTGCGCAACTCCAGCAAGAGGTCACTTACCTGTTGGAGAATGGTTTGGCTGTTCCCAGCTCCAGTGCCTGGAGTTCTCCTTGCCTGCTCGTGCCAAAACCTGACAAAACGCCACGGTTTTGTACTGATTTCCGCAAAGTAAATAGTGTCACCAAACCCGACTCCTACCCGCTACCGCGGATGGAGGACTGTGTGGACCGTGTGGGTTCAGCAAAATATGTCACCAAACTCGATTTGCTAAAAGGATATTGGCAGGTGCCGCTGACACCACGCGCCTCTGACATTTCAGCTTTTGTTACCCCTGACCATTTTCTGCAATATACTGTAATGCCTTTTGGCCTCCGGAACGCTCCTGCCACATTCCAACGCCTTATGCACACCGTTCTGGCTGGAGTGAACGGCTGCGAAGTATATCTAGATGATGTCGTCGCATATTCTGGCACCTGGGCTGAACACATCGACATACTTCGTCACATTTTTGGCCGGTTGGCAAAAGCTTCTCTTACTCTAAACCTAGCCAAGTGTGATTTTGGCCGAGCAACCGTAACCTATCTGGGCAAGCAGGTGGGACAGGGTCAAGTGCGCCCCCTAACGGCCAAAATACAAGCCATCCTAGACTTCCCCGTGCCTCGAACCAGGCGTGAGCTTCGCCGTTTTCTTGGGATGGCGGGCTATTATCGTGGGTTCTGTCGCAACTTTGCTGAGGTGGTTGTGCCCCTCACTAACCTCACTAGTGTGTCCCGACCATTCATATGGTCCCCTGCTTGTGTGCACGCTTTCCAAGCCGCTAAGGCCCTTCTTTGCAGTGCCCCTGTTCTGGCCGCGCCCGATTTCACTCGCCCGTTCAGCCTAGAGGTGGATGCCAGTGCGAATGGTGCAGGCGCTGTGTTGCTGCAGGAGGACAAAAGTGGCATTGATCACCCTATTAGCTACTTTTCCAAAAAGTTTAACATCCATCAGGTTAAATACAGCACAATCGAAAAGGAAGCTCTCGCCTTATTGCTGGCGTTGCAGCACTTTGAGGTGTACATTGGGTCCAGCACCTCTCCACTCTTGGTGTACACCGATCATAACCCTCTCGTATTCCTTGCCCGAATGCAAAACTCGAACCAGCGGCTAATGCGGTGGTCACTCCTAGTCCAAGACTTTAATCTCGAGATCCGCCATAAAAAGGGAACAGAAAATGTCGTTGCGGACACATTATCGCGTGGTTTCGACAACCCTCCTTGAGAAGGAGGTTGTGTCTTGGGGAGGGGGGTGTTACGGCCACTGCCGTAGTGTTAGTGGTATGTGTTATTGGTTGTGTACGTGTCTGTGTTTCAAGCATGTTTCCGCAGGGGTTTTGCTGTGTTCGGCGGTCCCGCCTCCTTCGCTGATGATTGGACGACCTGGGGGGATTGGCGCTCCATCTGGCGTTTGGTGATTGGCTCCGAGGACCAGCTGATGACCAGCTGATGACCAGCTGACAGCTCAAAAGCTCTTTGCGTCTGACATCTCAGGAGGGCGGCCCAAGCTGAGCATATTGTGCGCCGGACCTTGCCTCAGCTGCCTAGTCGCCGTGCAGAGTACTGTGTTTTTCTTTTGTGTTTTAGGTGCGGAGCGGAAGGGGTGAGCTGCCATTTCTGTTTTGGGATTGTTTCTCCTGTTTTTTTGATTAGGGAGTTAGGGGTAGTAATTGTCATTTGTTTGTTTTGTTTGGGTAGGGTTTAGGTAGTTTTTCTCCCCTGGGTTAGCTGTTTTTGGTTTGTTGTTTTGGCCTTGGCTCACCCCCGAGCCAATGTTGTCGCACATACAATAAATTACACATGGATGTCTGACTCGCTTGTGATGTGTGGTGTTTTGGGGGCTGAGGCAAGGGGGCCGCCTGTCTAACCTTTGGTGTTATGCCCTAGCCCTAGACCGGGGGCGTAACAAGCCAATGTTCCCTCTAAGCTGCGCGCCTGCGCAATCGCGTACTGCTCGCACATAGCGCACAAGAAAATCTATGCAGCGCAAAAAACTGAATCCAACATAAACCGTAAACCACGTGTCAGACTCAAGGCCCGTGGGCCGGATTAAAGTATATGCATGTTAAAGTATATGCATGTTATGTGCTTTCATTCATTTATCTACTCCACTTGTGTTATTAATTCTAGGCTATAAAGACCATAATTAGCCAAAGGTATGAGGAGAAAAAGGAGCAAGTAAAAAAAGAACTGCAGAGTCCAGTTGCAATTAGCCTGACAGCTGACATGTGGACATCCATCAACATGGAGGCTTACCTGGCTGTGACCTGTCACTATGTCAACAGTGAGAACCATACACTGTGTACATCAATGCTGGGAGTGGAACACTTCCCTCAGCAGCACACTACTGAAAATATGGCCCAAGGAAAAAAAAAGAAAATAGAGGAGCGGGCCATAGCAGGGACAGTGACATGTCTGGTCACAGATGTGGCTGCAAACATGATTGCATGTGTCAGAAAGCTCCAAATCAGGCACAGGATTTGCATAGCGCATTCTTTAAATTTAACAGTTTGAAACTCATGTGACCAAATTGAGACAATCACTGATATCCGAAATAAAACAAGGCAGATCATAACATACTTTAGAACCAGTACTACAGCCAAAGAGAAGCTGGCACAAGTCCAGCTACAGATGGGAGGACCAGTGAAGAAATTAATGAATGAGGTGTCAGCTAGATGGAACAGCACGTATTTAATGCTGGAACACATGGCGGAACAGAAGGAGTCAGTGTTGGTATCCCTGGCCTCTTTACAAAGTGACATACCTCAGCTGATGATGATTACAAAATCATAGAGGACACTAAATCAGATAAAAAGTCTGAGAAATCAGACAGAAACTCTGAGTAAGGACCAGGTGGACGATAGATAATAACAAATAAAACAGGTTTTTGATTTTACCAATTAGGATGGACCAGACTAAGAGTCAGGCTTTCAAAAGAATGAAAACTTTGTCTGGGTCTTTGATTAATTAATAAGCTGGAATTGAAGATTGCAGCTAATCCTCCTCCTCGACCTGTGCTTCGAGCATTCTGACAGTTACTGTGACTCGGGGGTGTTGATTCATTTAAACTAACATATTCATCCTGCTGTAACCAGGTTTCTGTAAGGCAGAATAAATCAATACGTTGATCAATTATTAAATCATTTACTAACAGGGACTTGGAAGAGAGAGACCTAATGTTTAATAATCCACATTTAATTGTTTTATTCTTTGGTGCAGTTGATGAAGCTGTATTATTTATTGTTTTTGAATTTTTATGCTTAAATAGCTTTTTGCTGATTTTAGCTTTGGTTTTTGGTGGTCTGGGAGCAGCACCGACTCTATGGGGATGGGGTTGTGGGGGGATGGCAGGAGGAGAGAAGCTGCAGAGAGGCGTGTAAGACTGCAACTCTGCTTCCTGGTCTCAACCCTGGGTAGTCAGTTTTTAGGAGGGTTAATAAATTTGGCCAGATTTCTAGAAATGAGAGCTGCTCCATCCAAAGTGGGATGGATGCCGTCTCTCCTAACAAGACCAGGTTTTCCCCAGAAACTTTGCCAATTATCTATGAAGCCCACGTCATTTTTTGGACACCACTCAGACAGCCAGCGATTCAAGGAGAACATGCGGCTAAACATGTCGCTCCTGGTCTGAGTGGGGAGGGGCCCAGAGAAAACTACAGAGTCCGACATCGTTTTTGCAAAGTTACACACCGAGTCAATATTAATTTTAGTGACCTCCGATTGGCGTAACCGGGTGTCATTACTGCCGACGTGAATAACGATCTTACCAAATCTACGATTAGCCTTAGCCAGCAGTTTCAAATTTCCATGAATGTCGCCTGCTCTGGCCCCTGGAAGACATTTGACTATGGTCGCCGGTGTCTCTAGCTTCACGTTTCTCAAAACAGAGTCACCAATAACCAGAGTTTGTTCCTCGGCGGGTGTGTCGCCGAGTGGAGAAAAACGGTTAGAGACGTGAACAGGTTGGTGGTGTACCCGGGGCTTCTGCTTAGGACTACGCTTCCTCCTCACCGTCACCCAGCCGGCCTGTTTTCCCTGCTGCTCGGGATCTGCTGGGGGGGAGCTAACGGCGGCTAAGCTACCATGGTCCGCACCCGCTACAGGGGCCTGGCTAGATGCAGGATTTTCCAGGGTGCGGAGCCGAGTCTCCTTTTTACCCAGTTTGGTATGTGTACAATGCAGTCCAGTCATGCATAGTAATGCAGTTCTATTTTGGTTTGCTAGCCACCAATAAACCCACAAAAAGACGACGGAGCACTAATGCTGCTAATGCTAGTGAGGAGCGCCTCTTACACCGAGACAGCTGAGCGCTGCAGAGTTTAAACGAGGCATCGACACAGTAAATTTGTGTCGATAATTTTTTAGAATTGATTTAATCGATGAATTGGTGCAGCCCTAATGTGAATACAGGTGATTCAGCAAAGAGTGTGCTCTAGATAAAGGAGGTGAAGATTACACTGAAATACGTTGTTATCCAGGTAAATCGAGCTATACAGATTAAAGAGCTAACAGACAGCAAAACACGACTGTGCTCCGAAACAGGAACAGGAAGTGATACAATACTGCAGTGAGAGCCAACACCAACTCAGGTGTGTTGAAGCTGTGTCCCAATTTAAGGATGCAGTCTCTGAATTTGGACACAGCTCAAGTGACAGATGTGTCTCTGCTTCAACACACCTGAGTCAAATATAGAAGTCATTAGCAGGACTCTGGAGAACTTGACTGCATACTGAGGAGGTAATTCAGCCATTTGATTCAGGCGTGTTGAATCAGGGACACATCTAAAACCTGTAGCACATCAGCCCTCAAGGCCTGGAGTTGAGGATCCCTGCCATAGGGCTTGTAGATACTGGTAGTATAAAGTGTTATGTAGTGATGGCAAAATGAGGCTTTCTGAAGCTCTGACCCTTTTTGAACCATTGTGTCAAAAATTGGTTCGCTACTCGAAGGTTCATTCAGTACTCTTGGGTGACACCTGCTGGCCACAATGGTTGTTGCACAGCCAAATGAAGCCCTGCAGATGTGACGCACCTTTCACGTGTATAATAACACTTCTTAACGTGTGTTGGGACAATTCTTCAAATGACCTGTTTTGTGTATTTGTTCTTTGTATCCCATATGTAAAAATCATCTGCCTGAGTAATTCCATCTATGAAATGATAATAAATAAGTATATTTGGAAAATGGTTTGTTTTGTCATTGATTCTAAATTACATACTGGACAGGGTTCAATAATAATGAGTCAGTAGGTGAGATTGATCCGTTTCCCCCTCGTTTTTTTTTTGGTGTACAGTTATTTCCTTCCATTGTGCTTGGTGTGCAGGAAATATGTGCTTTTGAATCTCGGTTTTTTTATTATTATTCAGGAATAATTTTCCCACAGTAGATGGACTTCACTGGTTTCTCTTTTTAGGGACAGCTTCCCAGCCTTTGAGACCAGCCTTTCACACGGAAAAGAAGAAGCTGGTGTGACCAGGAAGTAAGAAAGGGAGAAAGAAAGACACCTCTTGAATGATGTGGCACTATGAGTATTATATTTGAATAAACACTGAATAGGTGTGTTGTGATCGCTGCACCTTCGGCCAGTGACGTTGTTCGAGCTCACCTGTTTGCTTTTCGACACGTTGAACATTGCTGGCCGCTAATCACACATTTGGTCACCAATTTAAAGGTGGATGCATAATTTTATGTTTTAAATTAAATCTGACTTAGTGTAGCATCTTAGGGAGCATCACTAGTGTTATGTTTAGCCTAGAAAATTCCCTCTTCGTGTGAGGAGAGTCACAGCCAGCTGCTTTTATGACCTGTGATGTTCTGAACTGAAGGGGCCCGTGTACAAGTAAAAGCTTCTGATTCTTTAATATGTTAAATGTTTTAAATGAGAACTAAAGTGATTTAAATCTCTTCCTTCTCAAACAAAAACACGCTCTAACACCTTCTAGCAGTAAAATTACTTTCCTTTTAATTTGTTATGTTTACAATGGTAATAAACACAATATTGTTCTGGGTTTTAGCATTGAGATCCTTTCTTGAGTTTGCATGGGCATAGCCTTTTTACCTTTATACTTGTGAACTTTAAATCCATTGCAGATATAATAAGCCTACATTTGAATTCTTTTTTGTATCTATTCTTCACTTGCTCTCAGAGCAGTAAACACCATTGAGGTAGAACTAAACCCAACCATGTTTTTCTTCATCTCTAAGGCCTCCCCTATATGAAATGGATTCTTGGACAAAAATATTTTACTGCCAAGATGGTTAAATTGATAGATATTGTTATATACCCCAAAAGTAAAAAAGAGCTCAAGTACAGCCTGTCCGCATGGAGGTTAGCACACAAAACCTGATGTAGATTAATAACATAAGGCCTAGAGCTTTCAGAATAGACATGTATGTAGTCAGCACTTTGCTTTATGCGCTAGAAAAAACTGAATGTGAACATCTTGAAGTATGGGGCAGATATAGACCTTGGAACACATACCTAAAATAGATGGACATCGGAAAAAATATCTATGCAAAATGTAGTCATTTACTTTGTAATTGATTTGCCAGGGATTGTCATAGAAACACATGTGATGGCTTATTGGAAAGGTGAGGGTGTGCTGAATCCATCAATATCAAATATGTAAATGGAGCCTGCATAATCAGGGTGTTAAGTCACTTAATGTATGAAGTGCCCCAACTGAGAGAAAGTGAAGTATTGAGAAAACTACGACTCTGGTCTAAAACATTATTATGCTGCATGTACTGTCATATAACACAGTAGGCTTGTTGAATTAATGTGCTTGTTTTCTAAATCCATCAATACCAAATATGTAAATATACCATACATAGTCATTTCATTGCAATAGACTGTACTGGTAAACTCACCAGAGATGAGTGAGTCGGACAGGAAACCATAGGTGAGGATAACAGTTTGGCCTTGATGGGCCTTTTTAATAGACCTTTAACTTAACTAAACACAGTATGAATCAAATTCCTGACTCAATCAAACAAAAGGCCATCTAACAAAACAAACACGGGTGGAGGTGGAATTCCTCCTTTTCTCGAGCTGCAGTGTCCAGTTGTAATCCTGAGGCTTTTAGCTGCAACCAGAACACATGCTGCTTTGGTAGCCATATGGGGGTAGGCCATCTCCTATAACTACTTTGGTGAAGTCAGCGCTCCATGATGTCACAACTGAAACATATCACTGCCACTCTTTCAAATAATTATCAGTAACAAAATTGGTCATATATGGACAGTTTGAGGAAGGGCAGGATATTTTTGTCCAAGAATCCATTTCATATAGAGGAGGCCTTAGAGATGAAGCAAAATGTGGTTGGGTTTAGTTCTACCTCCGGTAGGGATATGTCAAAAACTAAAGCACTTTTTGGCTATTTGTCACTAGGCTACAATATAGCAGCTCTTTTCCAGTCGTACTGACCAAAATGGTTAAAGTGCTCACATTCATGTAGCACTTCTACAACTAAACTACTGTATAGTGCTTTTCCTTTCACTCTGCTGCTTTATCTGCAGCAGCTGTGTTATTTGAATTTATATTTTTCTAAGGTTACCATTATAAATGCTTTCTTTGTAAAATCAGCCTCTCAGCTGCAGGTGCACTAATCAATCTGATGCCACCCATTGTAAGTGAATCCAGATACCTGATCTGACTTGGTAGTACAGGGCCCTGGAATTAAATCACAACTCAGCTGCTCATCAAACTGTTTGAGTCCAGTCAATCAATAGTCTATAATTGTGTGGATTTGTCTTCAAACACAAGAGGGATAAAAGGTTTGTCCTGAAATCAGAGCTGAAAATCTTCTCCAAACATTCCAGAAATAAAGAGGAAAGTTCTTAAAGACAAACTGTTAAAGGAGGAAACAAAGTAAACTCACAGTTTCTGCAAACAGAGCAGAAGAAGAAGAAGAAGCTCCACACCTGGATACTAAATGCTGACACACAGGTGAGCTGCTTCCTGGAAGGAGGCGGGACTTCACCTGAAACAGGACAGGTGGGAGGGGCTCAGCAGGAGCAGCAGTTGAGGTTATTTAAATATTTAATGTGAACAATCAACTTGATGAACAGAAGTCATCTTTACTCCAGCTCATGATTCAGGAACAACAAGAACTCCAGCAAACACATTCAGAACAAAAGTGTCTCTAGCTGAAGCAGAAAAACGTCCTTTTAATGAAGGCAAACCACATGGATGAAGCTCCACTAACAACTTTTCCCTTCATCTTTACTGTCTGTGTACAAACTGATCCTTGTGACTCACTCTAAACTGGATTTAGCTTCTTGTCTTTCATCTGTGTGTGTGTGTGTGTGTGTGTGTGTGTGTGTGTGTGTGTGTGTGTGTGTGTGTGTGTGTGTGTGTGTGTGTGTGTGTGTGTGTGTGTGTGTGTGTAGACCACACATTCATGTGTTCCCTACAAAAATATGACGTCTGGCTGCTCAGACTGAGTCTCAGTCAGAGTGAAGTTCACATGCTGACGTGTGAAGACATGAAAGCTTCTTCTAACTCTGTCACAGCTCCAAAGTCTGAGCCAAAGGAGAGAGAGCTCAGTCTGTAGGTGTGTCCGTGTCAGGATTGGTGGGCTTTTGGAATTCTTCCTGGATGCTGTTCTGCTGTTGCTTGTTCTTGGATTAAGGATTACACTTGGGACTGTGAAGAAACGGTGGGAGGGGTCCTGACCCACAGCCTGGATAGGCCCGCTCTGGTACCCTTACCTGTTTCTGGAAGCTTCTAAACAGGGCCGTTGGAGCCTAAACCCTTTTGGATTTTCACTGGATAACAGAGCTGTTCTTAAAGTTCTTTCCTATATTTGAGAGGAAAATGAATGTGAACGAGCTAAAGCTTGAAGTCACACGATGATGATACTATGTAATTTGATCAGTGCATTGGACAGTGAACATGGAACCTAACATTGTACATGAACTTCTATCATCTTCTTTATGGTACACTTTGAATAGCACAACAAAATATAAATGAAACAAAATATACTTAAATGAAATGTTCATATTTTACTTCTAAAACGTGATCAGGGACAGAGAGTGCACAAATTTTTTCCCATTGAAACATTCATTGATTATATACATATCCAGCATATTTTTACTGGGGTCCAGCTGGTCCTCTGTCCCAGACAATTTTAGACTGAGTTAGGATTTCTCAGGATGTTTGTGATTTGGCCTCTTCAGTGCAAATGAAAAAAGAAGGTTTGGATTTGTGTGCAAGCTTTAAATAATGTTGACAGTGTTCATAGTGTATATTTCCATATAGTTTAATATTTAGCTTCAGCAATTCAGTCTCACCTCTGCTGATACTGAACTAACTGTATGAACTCTGACCGTCAAACATGCTCATGTTTCAGGTCAATAGTTTTTTCAGCTGAACTCCTCCCCCTGCTTCAGTGACCATTAGATATCCCCATCAGATTAACATTATTCAGATACGGTTATTCAAATCACTGCTGCTGATGGACCTCTGCTTACATCTCTGTTCATGGTCAAATTAATGAAAAACATCCATCTGCAGATTTTATTCTAATGTTTAAGTAACTTTTTACTAAAGTCAATCACACTGATTAAACATCTCAGTTCTTTTAGCCTAGCTACCTGTCTAATTTTTATTTGAAAGTAAATGTTCAGATTTGAGTGCTTTCATCCTGCAGTTATTAAACTGTTAGCAGTCAGATGTCAGTGAGCAGTAATGAGGAGAGAATGCCCACGTGTGTGTGTGTGTGTCTGCTGTGTTTGCTGCCTGCTGAATGGACATAGACAAATGAAAGCTGAATAATGAGACAGACTTACTGCAGTGATGCTGAGTCCTGGTTCTCCTCACAGATGAAAGGGTTCAGTGAGTGAGCTGAAGACTGCTGAGAGAGCGGCTGTCTCATTTCAGCTCAGCTGGAAACACTGAGTCCTCCTTGAGACCAAGCTGGGTCAGGGTTGGGTGTGTTGCTTTGAGCTTTTTCAGTTAAACCTGAAAGTTGAGTTCTTCAGGGTGCGCCCATTTACTACACATAAAACAAGTGAACAATCACACAGCAGGGAAGTAAAAGGAACTCGGTCCAGTGTTGATCTTTTTCTTGCCTGCTTTGTGAAGCTGAGAGTATAGACGTATGCTAATGTGTGAGATTTGCTTTCACTGGTACTGAGAGGTCAGATATGAGAAAAGCAAAGATTAAGAGGTGTGTCCTTTGGTCCATATAGTGTGTGTTTGTCATTATTTCACTTCCATACAGACAGGATTCACTGAGCTTTGTAGCCCATTACATGCATGCAGGCATTGAACAACATGAGACCTCCTCCAGAGTTTCATCTCACATTCACATCATTTCAGTGTGACCTTTGACAGCAGCTGCATTTATGATGGCTCTCCTCACTCAGAGCTCCTCCTGTAGCCTCCTCTCTCCTCTGCAGTTTAGGAGCTGAGAGCTCCGTCAGCACCATGTACTGAGATCTATTCTTTGATTTCCAGCTCACAGGCAGGAGGACAGGGAGAGGAGCAGACACAAATTAGCACCTTGAGGCAACTGTTTGTTGTGATGTGGCACTTTATAAATAAAACTAATAAAACTCTGTGTCGTCCTGCTGCAAAGCCTTAAAGCAACATGAAGCTCACAGCTTGTTGGTTTCCGGCTGGTGGTGCAGCTACTATGACGGGCTGATAGAGGAGCAGACACACTCCAACATGAAGAGTCATGATGTTACATCTGATACTAAAATACAGGTTTTTCTTCAACAAACATTAACAGGGCAGGGTTCCAGCCACAGCCCCTGATGTTAACTAGCAGCCTTTTATAGACTGCTAGTTAACCATTCTCTGGGGTTACATATTGAGCTAAACACACAAAACTTATCTAATCAACTTTATTAACATTACACCAATACTACAAAGATAACAGCTATTAATATAAAAGATCTCACCACTTGGCCTACCACCCACAATATACAATAAAACTGATAATCACAATTCAGTCCCCTCTTCAATTACTTACTGCCATCTGGAACCTTTCAAAGGCCCTCAGGAAACCTGGGGGGACTCTTTTGGCTGGAACACCCTTTGGGAAAAAGCAGGTAAGAACCAATCTTTTAATGCAAAAGTTTACCTCAGATAAAAAGTAAATCTGTCTTCCTAACCATTAGCATACACATCCAGTAAATGTTAAACTGTAGTATTTCCTGCTGACTTAACCAAACTTGTCATAGTTAGCAACCCGCAAATCTGCAAAGGGGACTAGTGATGGTGAGATGAAGCTTCATGAAGCCTGAAGCTTTCCGTTCAATCAGTGAACCCATGGGTCGAAGTTTCAGGGTTCTTCATTTGCTTTACTGCACCATCAAGTGGACAGTAAATGTAAAACAGGCAGAAGGATTATAATCAGACCAAGGCTTTGGTGCGTGAAGCTCTGAAATGAATGATGTTTGTAATGCTGATACATAAATTCTGTCTTTATGATACTATGGTGGAGTCAAAAATGAAAGTGGAAACAAATTGGGGAGAGGATTATAAATGTGCTTCTGTTACTTGCTTTGTAACTGTGCCAATGTCACTAGGGACATTTTATTTAATTTATTCAAAAATAACTAATTAATTTTCGCCAGTGCTGGGTTTCAGGCAGTTTCTTTTTCAGGTGATTTCACCTGCTTTAGAAAACACCCTTTCACAGGGCACAGATGAAGCCGGGGCACTGAGAAAAGCAACACAGCAGGTTTATTTTTAATAGTTATATTTTATATTTGCCAAATCTGCAAACTGTTTCCTGAATCAGTCATGTGGTACAGGCTTCGAACGTCACCACATATGTCATCAACACGAGCCTCGATACACGCTTCACAAAAATCTCCTGCAACACACTGTGAACCCTCGACACAGAAGGACACATCAATAGGCACCACTGTTGCTGCCAAATTTCACTACAATATCTATATTTTTAATCGATTTTGATGAGCTCAGATGATTTTCCATGCCAAAAAAGCCCAGGGACAAAGTTTGGTGTTATTCTGATGACTCATGGAGGAACTCGAATGACCCAGCCTCATTGATGCACTTCTGTGATGCAATGTCTGGACAAAAAAGACCAAAGTCACTCTCATTAGAATTACCATGTCAGTCAATTTTTTTAAAATTTTTTAATAAGTCAAAAAGCTTCTGAATCTCAGGGGCTTCCATCAAACCAAAAATTTTAATGAACAGAGAACTACCATAATACTCAACATTTGTTCCTAGGCAGACCTTCACTGGGAGACTGCCAACAGAAACCTGCAAAACAAAGAAAACATGTCAAACCTTTTCATGTGAACATTTCATGTGATTTAGATATTTCATATTTGTATTATGTATATTCATATTTGTTAACCACATGTTTAGCTGTTGCACTCTTCAGATTATTTTATATTAAATATTGAAGTCTGCGCTCCTGAGTGAACATCTCTCTATGACAAGGAGAGTGTTGTATTGTTGAGTATCCACCAAGTCCACAAAAGGAAAACTTGAGACTGAGAATATTATGTAAATTAATTTAATTTAAAAAGAGCTTAAAATGTTCTTGTTAATACAGTCGTTAGGTTTTAATTTACAAACATGTTCAGATGAAATTCATAATTATTCTATAAATGTTACACTGACCAGAATAATAAATAATAAATCAGAGGCTTCAGAGTCTGTGGGCCCTGAATGATTTCCAAGAAAAACCCTTAACAGAAATCTGTCCATGGAAACAAGAACACTCTAATAGAATAAAACATTCCTTTGACCTCTGACCTGTTTGTTCAGCTGCTTGCTGACTGAAATGTTCCAAGTTTGTTTACAATTGAACTCACCAACTTCACACCAAGTATCCAAGTCCAAACTTGCTGTACTGACAAACAGGTGAGCTGCCAATTGGAATGAATAAGGGCTCCACCTCTGAGAGGAAAACCCATAGCCAGGAGAGAAGGCAGATTTTCACAATAAGAGCATGTGTTCCAGGAGGACTGTGATGTATCTCTGCACGAAATGAGCTGATGAAACAAACTGATGGAACAAACCATCCTGGTTAAATAAAGTTTAAAAAAAAAAACTGCAGCTGATTATTTCCCACACAGCAGACTGCACTGATTTCTGCTCACACCTCCAACATTACAACCATTTTCATGAATATCCAACATAAGCATAGAAACTGTGTTACAATCTGTTGTTCCTGTATCACAAATGTTGATGGCAGCTGCAGCTTTGGAGGAGTGCAGATATTAACATGACTTTTATTCCATAGAAGAAGAAGAGCATGAAGTCAAAGCTCAGACTGAGCCAGGACACAAACTCCATCCACTGCTGCTAACACACAGCATCTACAAAGACAGCATGCTAAGACAAAGCTAGCAATGAATGAGCTCAGAGCCAGAATGGTGTTAAAGCTAAGTGTGTGCTGATCCTAGACCAGCAGCCAAAGCTCCAGAATTGCTCACAGGACACTTTACTGTGTACAGAGGTGGAAAGTAATGAAGTACAAATACTTCGTTACTGTACTTAAGTACATTTTTCAGGTATCTGTACTTTACTTGGGTATTTATTTTTCTAAATACTTTTTACATTTACCGTATTTTTCGGACTATAAGTCGCTCCGGAGTATAGGTCGCACCAGCCAAAAAATGCATAATAAAGAAGAAAAAAACATATATAGGTCGCACTGGACTATAAGTCGCACTTTTTGGGGGGGGGGGTTGTTTGATAGAATCTGAGACCCAGAGCAGAAATTCCATCTTGAACGGCAATTTAAAATAATAATGGATTAAAGAACAGGACGAACACGGTTACACCTACGTTATGCTAACGTAGCACATTCAGCTACATGACGCACAACGAACAGAGTACGTGTTTGGTATGTTAACGTAACATTAACAGTTATTCAGATAACCATAGCATAAAGAACATACTAACAAGTTAACCAAACCATCAATCCATTGAATTCTTCATCCTCGGTGTCACTTCTAAACAATTCCGTACACTCCGTAGGCAGACGAAGCGCCGCTTCCTCTTCTGTGTCGCGTTAGTCAGACTCGTCGTCAGCTGCAGTTCCAATTATTCCAGCCTTTCTGAATCCCGACAGGATGGTTTCGGTTTTCACTGAAGCCCATGTTTTCTTGATCCATCCAATGACTTCCAGGAAAGTTGGGTGGCGCATTCTCCCAGTTGCCGTTAAGCTGTGCTCTCCATCCATCATCCACTGCGCCCACAGGTTCGGTTCACGGAGATGTCAAGTGGCTGGAGTATTTTGGTTCATGTGTTATAAATTTCACATATAAGTCGCTCCGGAGTATAGGTCGCACCCCCAGCCAAACTATGAAAAAAAGTGCGACTTATACTCCGGAAAATACGGTACTCCCTACATTTTTACACAAGTATAATAGATTAAGATAGTGTTTATTTGTCACATGCACAGTTATACACAGTACAATGCACAGTGAAATGTATTTTGTACCTGCAACCATATACACACACATATAAATAAGAAGAATAAAAATTAAAAAAAGTAATTCACACTATACACTATACTCTATATACTATACACTATACACACTTTTATAAATTATAATATTTACATTGTGCAATAATGGTCCAGTTAGGGCTCAGAGTTGAGCAGACGGATGGCTTGTGGGTAAAAACTCTTCTTCAACCTTTCAGTCTTAGCCCTCAGGCAGCGGTAACGCCGGCCTGATGGGAGCAGGGAGAAGAGAGAGTGTCCGGGGTGGCTGGGCTGTTTTAGGATCTTCATGGCCCTCAGCCTGCACTGCTTGGTGTAAATGTCCTGCAGGTTGGGGAGGGTGGTTCTGATGGTCCGTTCAGCTGAACGAACCACCCTTTTTAGGGCCATGAAGTCCTGCTTGGTGCAGTTTCCCATCCAGGTGGTGATGCTCCCACGCATGATGCTCTCGATGGTGCAGGTGTAAAAGTTCCTGAGCACCTTGAGTGGGAGCTTGAAGTCTCTCAGCCGCCTGAGGAGGTAGAGATGCTGTCTGGCCTTCTTCACAGTGATGTTTATGTGATGAGTCCAGGACAGGTCCTGTGAGATGGTCACTCACAGGTATCTGAAAGTGTCCACTCTTTCCACCTCAGCACCACTGATGACAAGTGGATGGTAGTCCCTCTGCTGCTTCCTGCTGAAGTCCACGATCAGTTCCTTCGTTTTGCTGACGTTGAGCAGGAGGTGGTTCTCCTGGCACCAGTTCTCCAGGCGGGAGACCTCTCTCCTGTAGGCTGTCTCCTCATTGTGAGAGATTAGTCCCACAACAGCAGTGTCGTCAGCAAACTTGATGATGATGTTGGACTCTGACGTGGCCTCGCAGTCATGGGTGTACAGTGAGTACAGCAGAGGGCTGAGCACACAGCCTTGGGGGGATCCAGTGTTGAGGGTGAGGGAGGATGAGGTGAGGTGACCCACTCGTACCACCTGTGGTCTGCTGGTCAGGAAGCTGTGAACCCACCTGCACAGGGATGGGCCCAGGCCCAGGTCCAGCAGCTTAGAGACCAGCCTGGAGGGAACTATGGTGTTGAATGCTGAGCTGTAATCTACAAACAGCACTCTCACATAGTTCCCCTTACCAGTGTCTATGTGTGAAAGGGTCTTGTGGAGGAGGAAGGATATGGCGTCATCTGTGGATCTGTCTGGCCGGTATGCAAACTGTAGTGGGTCGAGGGTGGTGGGCAGTGAGGAGGTGATGAATGTCTTGATGAGTCTCTCAAAACACTTCATCACCACAGAGGTGAGTGCTATGGGCCTGAAGTCATTGGGGCTGCTGGGGTGTGGTTTCTTTGGGACAGGGACTATGATGGACTTTTTAAAGCAGGTGGGAATCACACACAGTTTCAGTGAGAGGTTGAATATCAGTGTAAACACAGGTGCCAGCTGGTCAGCGCAGGTCTTAAGGACACGTCCACTAATACCGTCTGGTCCAGCCGCTTTCCTGGTGTTTACACGTCTAAACGCCCTCCTCACGTCGCGCTCCGTCACAGTGAGTGTCTCCGCCCCTCCGGCCGGGAGCGCAGCGGGCTGTCGGCTTCCCGACTCAAAGCGCGCAAAGAAGATGTTGAGTTCATCAGCCAGAGAAGCGTCGGCACTCACCGGGTGTGTGTGTGGTGCTTTGTAGTCCGTGATGGTGCGTAGTCCCTGCTACAGTCCCCTGGAGTCAGACTGTTGTAGTTGCTGTTCCAGTCTGCGGCCGTAGCGATGTTTAGCCTCTTTCACTGCTCTGCAGACGTTGTATGATGCAACCTTGTAGTCCTCCATGTTCCCAGAGGCGAGGCCGGAGTTGTAGGCAACGGTGCGGGACCTCAGGGCGTCACGGACAGATTTATCCACCCACGGCTTCTGGTTGGGAAAAGTCCTGATGGTCCTCCTAAGTGAAGTGTCTTCAACAACTTTCCCAATAAATCCCACAACAGTTTCCGTAAACTCCTCGATGTCTCCGCCCGCGCTGCTGCGAAACATGTCCCAGTCGGTTGAATCCAACGCACCCTGCAGAGCGGCCTCTGTTTGATCAGACCACCGTGTCACTTCTCTCACAGCAGGGGGTTCCTGCCTGAGCCGTTGTTTGTATTTCGGCATGAGAAGAACAGAGGTGTGGTCAGACTTCCCAAAAGGCGGAAGAGGCTTTGCTTTGTAGCCATCTTTGAATGGAGAGTAGCAGTGGTCTAGGGTCCTCTCTCCTCTGGTGGGGCAGTCGATGTGTTGAATCAATTCCGGTATCACCTTTTTCAAGTTTGCACTGTTAAAGTCCCCGGCTACGATGAGAGCCGCATCACGCTGGTTAGCCTGATAGGTGGAAATAGCCTCATGTAGCTCGGATAGTGCAGTGTTTGTGTCCGCCTGAGGTGGAATATAGACGGCGCTGAAGATGACCGAAGTGAACTCGCGGGGCAGGTAGTGGGGACGGCATTTCAGGGTTAGGAGCTCCAGGTTAGGTGAACATGATTGTTTCAGAAGGACAACATTCCTACTGTCACACCAGTTGTTATTAATCATTAGGCACACACCTCCTCCTCTTGATTTTCCAGACTCACTCGTTCTGTCCGTGCGATGAACACTGAAGAACTCCGACGGCTGTACGGCGTGGTCCGGTATGAGGGGGGTCAGCCATGTCTCCGTGAGACAGATGATGTTGCAGTCCCTTATGTCCCTCTGAAACTGTATCCTGGCCCTGAGTTCGTCCAGCTTGTTATCCAATATATTATATATATAATATAATATATATAATATAATATATATAATATATATATATATATATATATAATATTAGGCCTGAATATGTTTTTCCAAAAGGACAGAGGTGGACAGAGAAACGGTTTATTTGAAGAGTTTCAGTCAGGTTTCAGAATTCATCACAGTACAGAAACAGCATTAGTGAAGGTTACCAATGATCTTCTTAGAGCCTCTGACAGTGGACTCATCTCTGTACTTGTCCTGTTGGACCTCAGTGCAGCTTTGATTCTGTTGAATTGAATTGAATTGAATTCAATTCAATTTTATTTATATAGCGCCAAATCACAACAAACTGTCGCCTCAAGGCGCTTTGTATTGTGGGTAAAGACCCTACAATAATACAGAGAAAACCCAACAGTCAAAACGACCCCCTATGAGCAGCACTTGGCGACAGTGGAAAGGAAAAACTCCCTTTTAACAGGAAGAAACCTCCAGCAGAACCAGGCTCAGGGGGGGGGCAGTCATCTGCCGCGACCGGTTGGGCTGAGGGGAGAGAAAGACATGCTGTGGAAGAGAGCCAGAGATTAATATCAATTAATGATTAAATGCAGAGTGGAGTATAAACAAAGTAAATAAGGTGAATGAGAAACAGTGCATTATGTGAACCCCCCAGCAGCCTAGGCCTATAGCAGCATAACTAAGGGATGGTTCAGGGTCACCTGATCCAGCCCTAACTATAAGCTTGATCATAAAGGAAAGTTTTAAGCCTAATCTTAAAAATAGAGAGGGTGTCTGTCTCCTGAATCCAAGCTGGAAGCTGGTTCCACAGAAGAGGCGCCTGAAAGCTGAAGGCTCTGCCTCCCATTCTACTCTTAAGTATCCTAGGAACCACAAGTAAGCCAGCAGTCTGAGAGTGAAGTGCTCTGTTGGGGTGATATGGTACTATGAGGTCTTTGAGATAAGATGGTGCCTGATTATTCAAGACCTTGTATGTGAGGAGAAGGATTTTAAATTCTATTCTAGATTTAACAGGGAGCCAATGAAGAGAAGCCAATATGGGAGAAATATGCTCTCTCTTTCTAGTCCCTGTCAGTACTCTAGCTGCAGCATTTTGGATCAGCTGAAGGCTTTTCAGGGAGCTTTTAGGACAGCCTGATAATAATGAATTACAATAATCCAGCCTAGAAGTAATAAATGCATGAATGAGCTTTTCAGCATCACTCTGAGAAAGGATGTTTCTAATTTTAGAAATATTGCGCAAATGCAAAAAAGCGGTCCTACATATTTGTTTAATATGTGCATTGAAGGACATATCCTGGTCAAAAATGACTCCAAGATTTCTCACAGTGTTACTGGAGGCCAAAGTAATGCCATCCAGAGTAAGTATCTGGTTAGACACCATGTTTCTAAGATTTGTGGGGCCGAGTACAAGAACTTCAGTTTGATCTGAATTTAGAAGCAGCAAATTAGAGGTCATCCAGGCCTTAATATCTTTAAGACATTCCTGCAGTTTAACTAATTGATGTGTGTCATCTGGCTTCATTGATAGGTAAAGCTGAGTATCATCTGCATAACAATGAAAATTGATGCAGTGCTTTCTAATAATACTGCCTAAGGGAAGCACGTATAATGTAAATAAAATTGGTCCTAGCACAGAACCCTGTGGAACTCCATAATTAACCTTAGTGTGTGAAGAAGACTCCCCATTTACATGAACAAATTGGAGTCTATGAGATAAATATGATTCAAACCACTGCAGTGCAGTACCTTTAATACCTATAGCAAGCTCTAATCTCTGTAATAAAATGTTATGGTCAACAGTATCAAAAGCTGCACTGAGGTCCAACAGGACAAGAACAGAGATGAGTCCACTGTCAGAGGCTCTAAGAAGATCATTTGTAACCTTCACTAATGCTGTTTCTGTACTGTGATGAATTCTGAAACCTGACTGAAACTCTTCAAATAAATCGTTCCTCTGCAGATGATCAGTTAGCTGTTTTACAACTACTCTTTCAAGAATCTTTGAGAGAAAAGGAAGGTTGGAGATTGGCCTATAATTAGCTAAGACAGCTGGGTCAAGTGATGGCTTTTTAAGTAAAGGTTTAATTACAGCCACCTTGAAGGTCTGTGGTACATAGCCAACTAAAAAAGACTGATTGATCATTTTTAAGATTGAAGCATCAATAATTGGAAAGACTTCTTTGAACAGTCTAGTAGGAATGGGATCTAACAAACATGTTGCTGGTTTGGAGGAAGTAACTATTGAAGTTAACTCTGAAAGATCAACTGGAGCAAAAGAGTCTAAACAAATACCAGCAGTGCTGAAAGCAGCCGAACATGAAGAATAATCTTTGAGATGGTTATGAATAATTTTTTCTCGAATGTCTAAAATTTTATTTGTAAAGAAATCCATGAAGTCACTACTAGTTAACGTGAAAGGAATACTCGGCTCTACAGAGCTCTGACTCTTTGTCAGCCTGGCTACAGTGCTGAAAAGAAACCTGGGGTTGTTCTTATTTTCTTCAATTAATGATGAATAGTAAGATGTCCTAGCTTTACGGAGGGCTTTTTTATAGAGCAACAAACTCTTTTTCCAGGCTAAATGAGCATCTTCTAATTTAGTGAGACGCCATTCCCTCTCCAGCTTTCGGGTTATCTGCTTTAAGCTGTGCGTTTGTGAATTATACCACGGAGTCAGGCACTTCTGATTTGAAGCTTTCCTTTTCAGAGGAGCCACAGTATCCAAAGTTATACGCAGTGAGGATGTAAAACTATTGACGAGATAATCAACCTCACTGGGAGCAGAGTTTAGGTAGCTGCTCTGCACTGTGTTGGCACATGGCACTGAAGAGCATAATAATGAAGGAATTAGATCCTTAAACTTAGTTACAGCACTTTCAGAAAGACTTCTACTGTAATAAAACTTATTCCCCACTGCTGTGTAATCCATTAAAGTAAATGTAAATGTTACTAAGAAATGATCAGACAGGAGGGGGCTTTCAGGGAATACTGTTAAGTCTTCAGTTTCTATGCCATATGTTAGGACAAGACCATAACATTTTATTACAGAGATTAGAGCTTGCTATAGGTATTAAAGGTACTGCACTGCAGTGGTTTGAATCATATTTATCTCACAGACTCCAATTTGTTCAAGTAAATGGGGAGTCTTCTTCACACACTAAGGTTAATTATGGAGTTCCACAGGGTTCTGTGCTAGGACCAATTCTATTTACATTATACATGCTTCCCTTAGGCAGTATTATTAGAAAGCACTGCATCAATTTTCATTGTTATGCAGATGATACTCAGCTTTACTTATCAATGAAGCCAGATGACACACATCAATTAGTTAAACTGCAGGAATGTCTTAAAGACATTAAGGCCTGGATGACCTCTAATTTCCTGCTTCTATATTCAGATCAAACTGAAGTTCTTGTACTCGGCCCCACAAATCTTAGAAACATGGTGTCTAACCAGATACTTACTCTGGATGGCATTACTTTGGCCTCCAGTAACACTGTGAGAAATCTTGGAGTCATTTTTGACCAGGATATGTCCTTCAATGCACATATTAAACAAATATGTAGGACCGCTTTTTTGTATTTGTGCAATATTTCTAAAATTAGAAACATCCTTTCTCAGAGTGATGCTGAAAAGCTAATTCATGCATTTATTACTCCTAGGCTGGACTATTGTAATTCATTATTATCAGGCTGTCCTAAAAGCTCCCTGAAAAGCCTTCAGCTGATCCAAAATGCTGCAGCTAGAGTACTGACAGGGACTAGAAAGAGAGAGCATATTTCTCCCATATTGGCTTCTCTTCATTGGCTCCCTGTTAAATCTAGAATAGAATTTAAAATCCTTCTCCTCACATACAAGGTCTTGAATAATCAGGCACCATCTTATCTCAAAGACCTCATAGTCCCATATCACCCCAACAGAGCACTTCTCTCTCAGACTGCTGGCTTACTTGTGGTTCCTAGGATACTTAAGAGTAGAATGGGAGGCAGAGCCTTCAGCTTTCAGGCCCCTCTTCTGTGGAACCAGCTCCCAGCTTGGATTCAGGAGACAGACACCCTCTCTATTTTTAAGATTAGGCTTAAAACTTTCCTTTTGATCAAGCTTATAGTTAGGGCTGGATCAGGTGACCCTGAACCATCCCTTAGTTATGCTGCTATAGGCCTAGCCTGCTGGGGGGTTCCCATAATGCACTGTTTCTTTTCATTCACCTTATTTACTTTGTTTATACTCCACTCTGCATTTAATCATTAATTGATATTAATCTCTGGCTCTCTTCCACAGCATGTCTTTCTCTCCCCTCAGCCCAACCGGTCGCAGCAGATGACTGCCCCTCCCTGAGCCTGGTTCTGCTGGAGGTTTCTTCCTGTTAAAAGGGAGTTTTTCCTTTCCACTGTCGCCAAGTGCTGCTCATAGGGGGTCATTTTGACTGTTGGGTTTTCTCTGTATTATTGTAGGGTCTTTACCCACAATACAAAGCGCCTTGAGGCGACAGTTTGTTGTGATTTGGTGCTATATAAATAAAATTGAATCGAATTGAATTGAAAGTCTAGAAGATGCGAATGCAGCACTACCGACATTCCCTACCACAATGATCAGTGAAACCAATCAGCTGATGTATACCACGGGAGCAGAGAAAGCTGCGTCACACAACACCAGTGCTCAGTGGATCTAAGAGCAGACCACAGCAACCTCCCAGAAGAGGATCTAGTAATGATCACAGTGGCAGACATCCAAGAAATGGTATCGTATATGGACTAGTTCTTATATAGCACTTTTCTACTCTGTTTGAGCACTCAACATGTCCCAGTCCCAGTTTCGGCTGCAGCAGCAACCTCCAAGCCTCAGTCGCAGTCCCAGTGTAGGCTCTGTCTTCAGTCCCCTCATTTTCCACTCCCTTGGTCTTTGTGCCCTGTGCTCCCACTTCCTCTGTAGTTTTGGTTCCCTTAGCTTCCCTAGAGTCAGGGCCCCAGCTAGCTGTAGCCATCTCAGCCCCCTCCCTCCTGTCAGCTGCAGTAGCGCCCCTAGTTTTGAGTCAGAGCCCTTGTCACCATCATCCTCACCACCACCAAACACACCAAACCAATCCCCGGAGCTGCTCCAGACATCTGCACACACTGCTGTGCACCCTGCGTCGTGGCCTAAGTCTCCATCCACACCGGCAGCAGCTTTGCAGCAGCCTTAGCCCACACAGTCCGAGCCGCAAGGGGGTCCCACTCAGTCCGAGCGTCCCGAGTCCTCTACCATCCTGGGCTCAGGAGAATCTAGGCCAGCTAAGGTTCGGGAGAGTCTTCACCGCATGCCACACGGCTGCCCGCCCGAGATTATCCGTCTCCGCCGCATGCCACACGGTCAGCCCCTAGTCTCGTCCCGCCACCGCTGCTGGGAGCGCGGCCAGCCTTCTGCCTCATAAACTATGTGTTTTCTGTTTTGGATTTCCCAGCTGACCCCCTGAACAGTGTTGCCTTGTGGGCTGATTTTGTGTTTGGACTGTTTCTCCGGCCTAGTGCCACCGCCCTTGGTTTCATTGTTATGGTTTGGACTATGTGGCCCTTTTTGTTTTCTTTCCCTTATTATCCCGTGGTGTATTTAACCTCTTAACTGGCAGCAAAAAAAATCACCTGAAAAAAACTACATAATGCCCTCTGGTTATTATTGGCTCTGAACAACCCATTTCATAGCCTATTAACTGGCCGCTTCTGGTCCGCGGGCCGAATGAAGTGCATTTTATATGGCAGGCGTGCCCATTTTGATTGACACCTCATTCTGCCAATCATGTTCAGAAATGGGTTTCCCAGAGCCAATGATAATCAGAGGGCGTCACGTAGCTTTGTCAGGTGATTTGGTGCAGCCAGTTACACGATTGGCCGAATGAGGTGTCAATAAAAATGGGAGGGTCTAGCCTGCCATATAAAAGGGACTACAGACGGCCGTCACCGAGCCCTGGCCAGTTAAGGGGTTAAGTTCTGTGTTTTCTCTGCTTGTCGTGTCGTTGATGTTGCCGTGCCTGTGTGGTTTTGTCTCCCTTGCTTTGTTTTTGGTTTTCTGCTCTTCATCTGACTTTTTGTATTTGTTTCGTTTCCTTCTCAATAAACACCTTTTAAGATACGTCTTCATCTGGAGTCCTGCATTTGGGTCCATCTTCACCTCTCACACCGCCAGACATGACAGTGAGTGTGTAAGCTCAAGATATAAATACTGCATTCACACAGCAAGTATATTTTGACTCCACATATTCTCAGGGATTGGACCTGTTATATAAAAATCTATTAATAAATAATGCACTTGTATTGCACATGGGTTAATTGGTGAGGGGAAAGGCATTTGTACAGTTCAGCTAGTGAGTTAATGTGATGTGTTTAGGAGTCTGACAGCCCATGGATAAAAACAGGTTTTTCAGCCTCTTCTGCATTTCTGGGACCTGAACCGTTTGCCCGATGGCAGATGATTGAACAGTACATGTCCAAGGTGAGTGGTGTCTATGGAAATTTTCCTGGCTCAGCAATGCCTGCGGGAGCTAGCGATGTCTACTAGGGTGGGCAGAGGGCTACCAATTACTTTTTCTGCTGTCCTGGTTACTCTCTGCAGAGCTTTCTTGTCTGCTTGACCCTGAGGGTTCCATTCCAATGATTGGCCGATGCTGTTCTGCTCTTTTTGGACTGTATCTCCTATCCATTTCCAGCGCCTAATTCTAACCCTTTGCAATAAATCATCATTGGTTAGTTGGGCCATCTTATTCCTAAAATTAGTCTCAAACATCTATTAACAAACGATTGGATGACATTAAGGGAGGAGATGTTTCTCTCCAGGTTTCAGATCCATATAGCAGTATTAACTTTACATTGATATAAAATATCCTGAGTTTGGTGTTTAATCTCTGTGCCTTGCTCTTCCATATAGGTATTAATATTCCAAATGCCTACTGCGCTTTCTGTTTCCTGGCTTTGATGGCTTCATTGGTTCCTCCAGATATGGTAACTGTACTGCCTAGGTATGTCTATTCATTTGGATTCATGCAGGCAATCCAAAAGAAGACAAAAAACAGTCCATAAATCCAAACGAATTGACACACGTGAAACTCAGGCACACAAACATTAAGACAAGATAATGAGCTAGGAAATTTGAGGCTTTAAATAAACATATGAGGTAATCAGGGAAACACAAGGGTACACAGGTGAAACTAATCAGAAATAACAAGACAAGGGAAACAAAACGAAACCAGATGCACACAAGACAAGAGACTATCAAAATAAAACAGGAAAATCAGAACATGAGAACCTGACACAGAGAGAAAGAGACTTAATGAGACACAAGGAACATACGGGAGGCAGAACAAACTGAAAGAAGGGATCCAATATTAAACTATAACCATAAACATAAACTAGAGAGCAAAACTATTACAACTCACACTGCAGGATTATGATAAATAACAAAAATAAACTTACAAACGCAATGAAACAAAGGTTCCTGAATAATACATCAAAAGCAAACTAAGAATCCACAAAGAATAATGAAACAGAAGCAGAAAGTTCACTACTCAAAAACACCAGGTTAAAGAAAAAATAAAAACCTAGGACAATGATAGCACCACATTGTTTGGATTTGGGTTTATAAATATCAGCAGCTATTCAAGCTGTTCCCCCATCTATGTTCTCAATTTGTTATTCAATTCAGAATCAAAGGAGAGCTACTATGGAGCCAGAACAGTGCCACTAAAAAACGAAACCAAAAAATGAACTGAAACTGAAAAATTAAACATCCACATTGAAATAAATGAAGTTAAAACAGTTTTTTTACACACAAAAAAAAAAGTTTTATTGAAAAATAACATATAAACCTTTAAGATCACAGCTTTAAGCAAAAAAAAAGTTTACACTATCTTTTTTTCGTTGACTGAGTTTTTTTTTTACGCTTGTTTGACTTTTTTTTTCGCTTACGCTTTTTCTTTTCGGTTTCAATCCTCTGTCACTCTTTTGGCGTGGAGGGGAGGGGTTAATAGGCGGGGCCAGAGGGTCCGCAAATCCGCTGTAATTTGCATCTAATTTGCATCTAATTTGCATCCCGCTTCGGCTTGTCAGGACCGCTCCGAGCCTCGGTTAGCTAACGCAATGGCTGCCACGAGTTCGGGCGGAACTATTAAACCACAGGTAAGTCTCTTTCAATGGCCCATATTCTTGTCGTGTAAAACTCGACTGATTTTAACAAGTTTCCTTTCATCTAGCTTAGTTGCGTCCTAGTCTTACAGAGGCCTGTAAGACCGCGAGCGATTGTTGGCGAATGTGCTTGAGCTAGCTAACTCTCTTGTGTTGCCCCCAACCCTCAGAACTTAGAGGCCAGTGTGATTGCTGCTGCCCAAGGTCTGATTAATGTGCTACAGCACAATATTCAGCAATCAAACACCCCTCCAGTACTGCAGAGTTCAGTGCCCACTAATGAACAGAGAGATGGGCGAGCACAAGCACCAAAGCCAGCAGTTCTAGAGGAGATGTCAAGGTTTGGTATCTAGTTCTTTTTCTACATTACCTGTTTCATAGGAAAGTGTGGGCGGGGGGCAGTTTATACATTAATGTTTACTTCTCACATGCAGGTCATTTCCAGGCTTCTATGTCAAAAGAAAAGGAAAAAAACGCTTTTACAACCTGCTCCAGGGAAGGCTAAGACCTGTAAGCCATTCATTGTGTACGTATATTTAGTGAACAGGGCTGTACCAGCACTCCCTCTGCTACTGAAGAGTTGGAGTTGACCCAAGCAGGTTTGGGAAAGCGATCCCTCACCTTGGCAGATGATATGAATCATACAATGGTAAGAAATTAATAATTTATGGAGCAATTATCTAACAAATGCATGAAATTATGATAATTCATATTACAATACAGTGCGTATACTACTTTGTATTTGTTTTAATACTGTTTAACCTTTCCTTTCCCGTACACTTAATTATTTTAGGTAAATGACATTATCAATGAAGAATATCCAAAAATGGAAGGGGTGGATGGGTGGTTGTTGTACAAGTCTACAGGTCTATATCATAGCATTTACATACCTAACTTCTGTTTTAATGGTGCTAAAATATTACAGTTACAAACCTTTTCTATTCTTGTCTGTATACAACAGGTGGTCCTGGTAAAAGAAAACTGGTTGCAATTCCACCTGATGTTGATGGTTATACAGGCAGATTCATTGGCAGTGTTTCCAGTGCTGGGAAGACCCTCTTATACATTGCCCCACTGCAGAATGACCTTGACCTAACTCCACTGCCATCTGATGCAGCTGAATTTAAAAAAATGCCAAGGGCAGCATGTCAAGTGTGCAAAAAGACTATGCCTCTGCATATTCTAGCATTGCACATTGAGGGTTGTACAGAGACTCAGTCTACAAGTGATGAGGAGGTAAATTGAATAATTGAATTAAACAATATAGTATAAATTGTTACAGATGTGTAAATTTAGTGTAACAAGTGATACTGCTACACTGCTTTGTAGCTGTTAATACATGCCTATTAAAATATTTGTGTCACTACTAACAAACCTTTTTTAAATTCTGTTTTTAATTGTGATTTGATTTTGTAAAAATTATCAATATATGAAATTCTCAAAGTACAGAATATTGACATCCCTCTCACACAAACTGGCAGGGTGAGTTCCAGGTTATGTCTGTTACAAATTCATCACCTGTCAACTTGTACAAAAGCTCCAGTCATCTCGTTGATCTGACACAGGTACAATGCTTAACTTACCCCACAGTTATTTATATATATATATATATATATATATATATATATATATATATATATATATATATATATATATATATATATATATATATATATATATATATAAAATAAAAATTTTTAGCGCTGGTCTCTGGCTGCATGACCGCAGATGTTCGTCTCTGGATGAGTGATCTGGAACGATCATTTCGTTGTGTGCACAATGACAATGAGTTGAATCTAACATCTAACAAAATTTTATTTCATATTATTTGCTATTCACCTATACACCATACATTTTTCGCAGGACATAAAGGAATGCCCAATATGTCTTTGCTGTTTCCCAGCAAGTGAAATTGCTCAGCATGCAAGCCTGTGTGGAGAAAGGTTGTGTAATTTTTAACCAGTTTTCAGCATCTCAGTTACTGTCTTTGTTAATTAAGAATGTGTCCCTTTGTTGATGTAGCAATGTCTATTTAACTTGAACAAGTAATTATGAAAATGGAATATGTTAAAAATGAAAAAAAAATTCAGTCAAGGATCTTGAATATTTGTTTTTATGGTATCCAGCATTTTTTGTTTGTTTGCTGAAACCTTACTGTTTCTGTTTGTCCTGCATTTTAGATATTAATCTGATATTATTGTACATTCTCAGGCTCGAGGATGGAGGATGTCTTCATTGGCGTACTGACTCTGGTCCCAGGATTGATCCTGAGAACAAAATGATAGATGAGGAAGAAGATGAGAGAAGTTTGGCTGATTTATCGAGGTGATTTTGTTGATTGTTTAACATGTTCCATTTCATTGTAATATCATTTGCATGTAAGTTAGGTAACTGTTTTCAGTTGCTGTTTTTAATAGTGAAAGTGATGTCCTCCAGTGGCTTGCAAGTCAAGTAGATAAAAGCAAAGACTTTAAGATCTGCATCACCAGGGATGATGTTGTTCAGAGAGGCTTCATTCAGTGGCAAAGACAGAAGAAGGGCTCCCCTCTCAACAAACTGCATGTCACCTTTATTGGAGAGGCAGGAATTGATACTGGTGCACTGAGCAAAGAGTTTTTGACCGGTAATGTCATGCAGTAGTTTCTCAGGTGCCAAAGACTACTGAATTTTATCCATTGATATCATTAACTTGCTGTAGCATATTGTCATGTATTTTAATTAGAAATGATGCATGGCATTGAGAGGAGACTGTTTGAGGGCAGTGGCAAGAAAGGAAAGAGTCCCATCTACTCCATTAGTGACCTAGAAAATGGTTACTACAGGTCTGTATTTTTTTTCAGAAAGGTCCCAAAGTGTGCACTTTATCAGTGTAAAATCACATTTACAATGTTTTTGGTGTGCTGATGACATGTAGGACTGCAGGAGAAGTGTTTTCTGTCAGCCTTGCTCAGGGAGCTCCACCACCACGCGTCCTCACAAACTGCTGTTATCAGTTTCTTGCATCAGGGGACTTTGACAGTCTGAAGGTGAACAAAGATGATGTGGATGATCTTGACTCTGCTTTACTGATCAAAAGGGTGAGTTGATCTGAAATCTTTTCTAAGTATATTATTGTTGTGTGGTATTGTGGTTTTTTTTGTTTTGTTTGTTTTGTTGTCTGTGGTCATTTTAGGTGGAGGCAGCAAGTGATGTGACAGAGCTCACAGAAGAAATAGTGAATTGTGGTTCCACAGGGCTGCTGACGTCTGACAGAAAGGACAGTATCATAAGGTAGCATGGTTTCATAAAATGCTTTCATAAGTTGTATAGATGTTTGTTTGTTTTTTTCTTTTTTCTATTTTCAACTTTCTCATCTCATCTGGCCAAAAGACAGATTGGTCCATCCACACTTCATAAGAAGTGCTGCTACTCTTATTTATTTGTCAGATTTTGATGAAACTTGTATACAATGGACACTTGAGTCTTCATGCAAAGTGTGGGCAATAACAAGGTCAAGGCCACATTTGTTCCCGTTTACAAATACACATAACAGTTTACTATAATAATGAAATGGTGTGAAGTCATGGAAATATTCCTTCCTATTTTAAAGTTGCAAAATCCTTCATTCTGCATTTCTCTCTTTGGTCTTTGTCCAATCATTAGAAACTCTTTTCTTTTCCAGAGCCATTGTTCTTCATGCCATAGTGCGGCTAACTCCTGTGCTGCAGCAAATAAGAAATGGCATGAAGGTCTACAACCTTGTGGAGCTGATTAGAAGGCACCAAAATCTCTGCTCAGAGCTGTTTGTTCCTAAAGAGGATGATGATACAATAAGAGTGCTTGATGTTTCTTTATCTTGTGGCAGTAACTTGACTTTTTGAAACAACATATGATATCATGACATAGCTGAATGAGAATCATTTTTTTGTGACTATTCTTTCATCATTTTGCTTAAATTGTTTCAGAAACACACAAAAATCTCTAAATTGTTTTCTTTTTTTTTTTTAATTAAAAAAAAGGAAAATGAAAACCACTTGTTAAACTTTTTGCTTTTGTGTGTTTTTTTTTTTTTTTTGGTCTCTATCTTTAGCCGGATGCTGATTATATAATGGCTATCCTAATTCCTGAACTCAGTGAGAGGGGAAGCCAAAGGCATGACAGAGAGAATGCCATCATCAACTTCCTCCAGGACTTCCTGCAAGACCTTGAAATCCCAGGTTTCACACTCAACTTGTCATTGATCTGAGTACTAGCCACAAAATTTGGGGGCCATAAAAATGGTCTTAACACTTGATTTTACTTATTTTAATTGAAAATAAAATTACAGGAATGGCATCAAAACAAAGGTTTTTAGTATTTTTAATAGTCCATAGTCTTGCTTTATGGTCAAATGTGTTAAGATTTTGACCTAGAACATTTCATTGTGGACTTTTTCAGTTATTTCTATGTTGAGGCTTTCAGTGTGACTGTTATGCTTGTGCTCCAAAAAATTTGCTGTTGCATTGGAAAAAGAAATCTCAAATCAGTTTTTTGTGATTATCTTTTTTTTTATCAGCTAGTTGTCTTAGTATCAATATTAACAAATAAATAATTCCATGAAATACAGTGCCAGTCAAACTTTGACTCATTTATCAGGGCATTTTTTGTTATTTTAATATTATAACAGTAGAAAAGGAGCCTGGGGGAGAAAACTGATAACACGTGCTCCCTGCTTAGTTTTATTATGGTTTTTGGAGATTACAATCAATTCCTCATTATCCTAAAAAAGTCAATAGTTATTCCTTCAATCCACTTACCTTTGGACTTCTTCATGAAGGACAGCTGTTTCTGTCCCTGTATCAAAGTCTCCCTCACCTAATTAAAAATGCTGGCTAGTGTTAATCCTGCAACCACACATTATGGGGCGCAGTGGCCAAATGGCAATGAGGACTTGCTGCTTAGGCGAGATGTTCACCAACAAGCAGCCTGCTGTTCAGCTGTGGCAGTCAGACTTGGAACTTAGAGAAGTACAGCCCTCCTTAAACAAGAGACCCAAAGGTCTGTGGGCATAACAGTTACACAGAATTGGTTTAGTGGGTTTGGGTATGGAGGGCAGAGTTGGACTTCAACATAATGGTATATGCCCTGTTTTTCATGGTCCAGATCAGGAGGAAGCTGAAGAGGTATGTGGGCCTGTGCCACAAGAGCTACAAGCTGAAGATCAAGGAGGACACTGGAGTCAAAATCAGCCCTCAAGAATGTCTGTCCCAACAGTCGTGCAGTGGTTAACTGGACAAAGGCACAAACCCCTTCTTCCATCAGAGAGGGCAGATTTTAAAATAAATGTCAGATTTGACCACCTGTGTAAGGAAAAAAATCCTGGTCACCACATTTGCTACCCTCTTGTTAGTGCTTGCACAAATACAGTAACTTTCCCTGTGGCACATATGAATACATACTGAGAGATGTGATAACAACAGCAATCAGAATGGGTGGAGCTTTCGGTCGAATCTAAAGCCTCTGGTGGTTCATTTGTACTCATGTTGCACCTGTTACAGGCAGCCAGTCATTAGATGATACAAACTTTTCTAAAGAATGTTGAGAAAAAAATTATTTCACATACCTAATACTGGTGCCTTCTTTTGGTTCATTGTGGTTGTTTATATGTATAACACTATTGTTTAATAAATTTAAATAGCAAATTCAAAAATGGTGATGCACATTTGATTTTTCTTTCCAAAGAGAAAATGCTGATTTTTCTTTCCACAGACATTTTAATCAGTACATGTATTATAACTACTTTCCTAACGTGATCATAAAGGGGACTAAACATTATTTAATTTAGCAATAGCCATACTACATTAGTGCCTGTAGTAATATTCCAAAATTAAAACTTACTTTTGTTTTACCGATCAGTATTGCTTGAAGTTGTGTGACATGACATTTGGTTACTGAAAAACATGCAATATTAAGAGAACTAGAAGGTATCCCCTCTTTATTATAAGTGACAGAATTTATGCAAAACATTAAAAATGAAAAACATTTTTTCTAATAATGGACATTTTAATTTATAAAAGACCAGGCAAGAAGTATCCATTTTAAATCTTCAAAATTTTAACTGAACCTTAAAAACCATTAATAGCCAGCATCTATGTTATACTGCTCAGTTTATGAATGAAATGTTGCACAGGTAAGTGCAGCCAGGTAAAGGTCTTTTCCATTGTCCTGAGAGGGACTCAGAGGATCAACAGCTTCTCTAAGTCCAGCCATACCATGTGGCTCCAGGGGGCACTGGATGGGTGGTACAACAACTCCAACAGCAGGCTCTCCTCCCAAACTGTCAGGGTCCACGATGCCATGATTATGCAAATCCTGTATTAGGCACACGCACATTTTGTTGTAAAACATTTCAGTCACATTACTATACATTGATGAAGCAGTGCACAGCTGATAATCAGTTTCATGGTATATAATTTATAGATGCACAATGCTGAATGTGCAGTGGTGTATATACAAATACTTGTTCATCTATGTTTGAATCTTTGACTCCAGAGCCTGAGAACAAAGCTTGGTACATTTTAGATTTTTATTTACCTCTAGATTCTCTGCTGCTGGCACAGGATTCTGTAAAAGTCCAATCGACCAAAGCTGATTAGGAGTCAGGTTTTGTTCAGTACGCAGGGGATGGTTATCCCAGCCATCTGTGAAGAGGTCAAGGTCCATTTGAAGGCGTGGCACAAAGACGTACTGGGCACAGAACAAGTGTAGGCTGTCCGAGGGATTGAGTAGATCATGCTCTTCAAGACTGTGAAGCAGCTCGTAATAAGTACTTGTTACTGCCATCCACACGTCACGCCACAAGCGCTCAACTCTACAAGTAAAAAATAATTTGAATAGTGTATATTAATACATTTTAAGACTATTTAATTATTTCCTCCATCTTTGATAGAAAACAATTACAAGTATTTCAATCATAACCTCTGATTATGCACACTTTTCCCTGAAATGTAGCTTGCTTTTCCACAGCCACGAACAGTGAACATACAGTGAGCAATACCAACATTTTCAACTCCTTGGTCTCCTCTAACTCTAAGGGAGATGAAATATAAAATTAGAAATAGAGATACAGGGAAATCCTTTTAGTCAATAAATAAAAATAGAAAGCTGTCTCACCGTAATGGAAAGCCAAACTTTTCAACAGAGTTCATGAAGAAGCCAAGTGCAGTTGATGCTTTGTTATTATTAGCAGCACCCAGGTACATTATCTAGAGCATAGTAACATACATAGTCAAATATGCCAAAAGTAATGGGATCAGGTTAAAATATATATGTAAATGGAATGGAATGAGGCATACTAAACTTGGGGGAAAAGATGTAAAATGTTTACCTTTCGTGAATAACCGTCAGTCCCAGCAAACAATGCCATATCTGAAAATAGCAAAAGCTTTTCAGAAAGCTCATCAACTTTTTAAAACTAGTTTACCCCAAAATAAAATTCATATTTTCCCTTGCCTGTAGATCAATGTATCCATGGACACTGTATGAATGCCTTTTAGTTACACTATATATAATAAAGGTATTCAATGTGTGGTGCTCAAAGCACAATAAAATAAACTGCATTAACTGTGCCCCCTTCAATAGAGCTGTAATGCTAGCCATCAGCACCTTTATTTGATCATGTTGACAGTAGAAAAAGATATGAAATGGGTCGCAACAAGTTTTTTGTTTGTTACAATTTTTAGTAATTGGTCTTTCTGTAATGAAACACACAAATTATAGCACATAAACATACACTATACACAAAGGTTACCTGATAAGTTTGTGGTGTGTATCCACATGAACAGTGAGTGGGACCTTTGACAGAGTGTGTTCTTCTAGCAACACGGCCTAAATGAGTCATTCTCTCTAGAATCCCTGCAGCATCCACCCTGTGCAGAGATGCTGAAACCTGGTCCCATCTGGTACGGTGTCCCATTGCTTGCAGTTCTCCCTTCATCACTCTATAGCCTATTTGTGGCATCCTCATTTTAACCGAATGAACAAGGCTGTCCAGCTCCTCATCTGTGAGACGACTGTATGATCTCTTCACTGACAGTCCAAACTCACGCATCCGCCGAAACACTGTTCTTTTGCTGACAGCCAGCAGCTCGGCTATACTGGGGATGGACAGCTGCATGTTGATGAGGTATTCAAGACAGTCTCTAGAAATAAATTTTGATTGTTCTGTAACAGTGTGAAGAACCTCTATATTGGTGGAAGTTTGAGCTCTCTCCTGTTCTTGCAAATGAAGAAGTCTTAATAAATCAGATGAGGCAAGAACAACATCTTGTGGCAGTTCAAACACATCTGCAAAAGACTGAATAAGTCTCATTTCATGGCTCAAAACAAAGTGTAAATAATCAAAATCCAAAGGCTGATGTTGCAGAGCTTCCTGGAGCCTTCTGAGCAGTCTCTGCATCAACTGTCTCCCAGGCAAAGGAGCCTAAAAGCAACAAAATACTGCATGTTAATGATGTGAAGATACACATCTGTGCTCTTGTTTGACATAATAGATGAATATGATACTGTTAAATATACCAAAACAATACACATTGTGAATGATTGCAATACTCAGTACAACTTTTTAATGGAAAAAAACCCAAAATTCTTTCTTTAACTTTTAATTAAGGAGGGCATCCTCCACATACACATTACTATGAATGTCATGGGTATGTACTTTAAAGAGAGTGTGTACATTTACTGCGTATGAATAAACAGCAGACAAATGGCTTACCCCTGTGTGTTGTTGAGAGGCTGCCATGGCACTCTGCTTTAGCAATCCCAGCAGCGACCTGCAGTAATCTGGCCCCTGTGCTCCTTAATGTGCTATACTGGGTCCTTGGGCAGCAGCAATCACACTGGCCTCTAAGTTCTGAGGGTTGGGGGCAACACAAGAGAGTTAGCTAGCTCAAGCACATTCGCCAACAATCGCTCGCGGTCTTACAGGCCTCTGTAAGACTAGGACGCAACTAAGCTAGATGAAAGGAAACTTGTTAAAATCAGTCGAGTTTTACACGACAAGAATATGGGCCATTGAAAGAGACTTACCTGTGGTTTAATAGTTCCGCCCGAACTCGTGGCAGCCATTGCGTTAGCTAACCGAGGCTCGGAGCGGTCCTGACAAGCCGAAGCGGGATGCAAATTAGATGCAAATTAGATGCAAATTACAGCGGATTTGCGGACCCTCTGGCCCCGCCTATTAACCCCTCCCCTCCACGCCAAAAGAGTGACAGAGGATTGAAACCGAAAAGAAAAAGCGTAAGCGAAAAAAAAAGTCAAACAAGCGTAAAAAAAAAAACTCAGTCAACGAAAAAAAGATAGTGTAAACTTTTTTTTTGCTTAAAGCTGTGATCTTAAAGGTTTATATGTTATTTTTCAATAAAACTTTTTTTGTGTGTGTAAAAAAACTGTTTTAACTTCATTTATTTCAATGTGGATGTTTAATTTTTCAGTTTCAGTTCATTTTTTGGTTTCGTTTTTTAGTGGCACTGTTCTGGCTCCATATTCCCAGTCCTGCTGACAGAAGCGTCACTCCTGAATTCTGCAGGTTATTGTTACTCAGGTCCAGCTCTTTCAAACAGCATTTCCAGGTGTACATGGCGGCAGTCAGAGTACATCGGCGAGCAGAGGAAAGAAAGATCGCCTTGCTGCTCACCGTCGCCGGCCCAGAAGCAATAGAAGTCATCAACAGTTTTGTGTTTGCTGAACCCTACAACAAAGACATGTTTGATGAGGTCTTGAAGAAATTTGATGAGAGCTGCTTATCAAAGAAAAATGAGACGTACGAGAGGTACGTGTTTCGCTCATGCTTACAGCACCAGGATGAGTCGTTTGATAATTTTCTCACCAACCTCACGATAAAAGCTCAGTCTTGTAACTTTGGTGATCTCAGAGACTCCATGATAAGAGATCAAATAGTATTTGGACTAATGAGAAGAAGCTCCAGGAGAAACTACTGAGGGAGACAGACCTCACGTTAGACAGGTCTATAAAAATATGTCATACCAGTGAGCTTGCACGGCAACAGCTACTGGCTTTCAGAGAGCCTGCACAAGGAGCAGCTTACCAAGACAATGAGGTGTGAACGCTGTGGCAGTAAAAAGAAAGCAACGGAGCAAATTTAACAGCAGTGACAACTGGAATAAAACGGATGATGAGATGTTCGCTTGCAAGAGATGTGGTGAGAAACACAGACCACGCCAGCGCCCTGCCTATGGTAACACATGTACCAAACGTAAGGGACAAACCCACTATGTCAGAGTGTGTCTGTCAAAGAAGAAGGGACAGGGTGTGCACACAGTGCAGGAAGACACCGATGACAGCGATAATCTGAGTGAAACATTTTGCATAGAGATGGAGTCACACGATGAAACTGAAAACATGCAGTCCTCAAGAGTAGATGATACAGGCCAGACTGTTAATTCAGTATCTAATGATAAATGGAGCGCTCCCCTGCTGCTTAATGGGACCATTGTAACATTTCAAACTGACACAGGGGCCAAAGTTTGATCAGTCAGAAAGATTTCAAGGTACTGACAGAGAAGCCCAGAAAATTGACAGAGAAAGTCACACCGCTGAAGGCTTACAATAATCAGCCAATACACACAAAGAGTGGATGCAGACTTAAGGTGACAGCTAAAGGCAAACAGCATCACCTGCTGTTCACCTTCGTGCCTCATGGACATGAATCACTGTTAGGAGACAAAGCATCTGAAGACCTCGGTCTGGTAAAGAGGATCTAACAGATAAACACTGTCCAACAAGGTCAAAGACTGGAACAGCAGCAGTGTGAGGGGACCACAGACATACTGGAGAAGTTTACTTCTGTCTTCAGAGGACATGGGACATAGCTGGAAAAGTATGACTCATATGGGTGTCACTGAGCGAGGGGAAGAACCCACAGACTGGGTCAACTCCATCACATGTGTCCAGAAAAATGCAGGTGCCATCAGAGTCTGCCTCGATCCCAATGATTGATCAGATCCCAAAACGGGAAGAATAATGAGTGAAATGTTAGTTTTTAGCAAACTAGATGCTTCACACAGCTTCTGGCAGCTGAGGCTGGACCCAGAAAGCAGCAAATACACCACTTTTAGCACACCATTTGGATGTTACTGTTTCCTGAGGCTGCCATTTGGCAGCAAATCAGCCCCATTCAGGAGACAGACACCCTCTCTATTTTTAAGATTAGGCTTAAAACTTTCCTTTATGATCAAGCTTATAGTTAGGGCTGGATCAGGTGACCTGAACCCTCCCTTAGTTATGCTGCTATAGGCCTAGTCTGCTGGGGGGTTCCCATAATGCACTGTTTCTTTTCATTCACCCTTTTTCCTCTTTTTATACTTCACTCTGTATTTAATCATAATTAGTATTAATCTCTTTCACAGCATGTCTTTTGTCGTTTTGACCGTTGGGTTTTCTCTGGACTGCTGTAAGCTCTTCTCCTACAGATTTGGTGCTATATAACTTAAATTGAATTGAAATTGAAAAAACTGAATTCCAACATGTTCGGTGGTATATTAATGATAACCTTCATCCAATAAAACATTGTAAAGGGGACTTACGCATGATGATGATGATGATATCAGACTGTCTTTAGCTGTGTTGGCTTGCCTCTATCTCATCCATTGTTGTGTTGTGTTGTGTTTTGAGCCACATACAAATTACATCATGAGACTACTCACAGTGTTGCTATATCGACTCCACCCACATCGAGGTGGTCCTCAATTACAATGGAAACAAAACACAATGTGGCGAGTCGTGCGGACTCGTGTTGACCCGTGCTGAGGAGGTACTAATGGAAACACAGCTTTGGTGTTCTGGTGCTTTCTCAGCTCCAGGAGCTCTTGGGGGAAGGTGAAGGTGCTTCTGTCTCTCTAACATCCCTCTAAGTGTTGGGATGAAGAATGGAGGAGTTTCTGCACTTCCACCAGAGACAATGGAAAAAAGTTAGTGAAACTACACTTTAGAATCAGTTTTAGTGACAAGGAAATTACACAGTTAAAAAAAATATAGGGAACACTCAAATAACACTCAGCTCCATTTAGCTGACTCTTAAAAAAACATTTAAACTTTTCTGTTTAACCAGCTTTCTGTTGACTTTATTTTTATTCATTTTCTTTTAATATGGTAATGTTATTTTTTAACATGGTGTTTTATCTGTTTGTTTGATATTGTGTTTTAATTATTGTACAGCACTTTGTGACTTTTTGTCTGTGAAAAGCACTTAATAAATCAACTTTACTTATAACAATCGCTCTATCACCTGAATCCTGATGCATTAGCTCATAGTATGTTGTAAATTTCAGTAGGGCTGCAACTATCACTTAATTTAGTAATCGAGTATTCAATCAATTATACGATCAATTACCTGAGTAACTGGATAAGAAATACTTTTTTCATATTAACAGCTCATCTGCATATTTTAACTTCCGTACTGCAGTTTTTCCCTGTGTGAAAAAAACAGGGTGGATGGAGCAGCTACAAAGTTCTCTTTTCTTCACTTACTGATCAGGTGGTTGATGAAGGACCTCCAGCTGTTTCCCAGTAAAGGTTTAATGGAGGTTACAGGGAGAAAACTTTCTTCCGCTCCATCTGAGCTCACCGGCTCCGCCTCTTTGCGCTTGCGCAGACTGACTGCAGTAAATCAGCTGCTGCTGTTGCGTCATCATTGTTTATGTTGAAAAACTGGGGGCTGTGTGAGCGTAATCTTGTAATGCTTTATATTCACAAGCATTCTCCTAAATACGTTTCTACTGCAGGTCTATATTTAGTCACTAATCAGGGATTAAAGTATCGAAAATATTTTGACGGGGAAGGGGTTCTTCCGGTACCGGACGCGGCGCTCGCGAGCAGTATGTCCGGGAGCTGAAGTAGAGAAAGAAATAACAGCTGAAATTCTCAGCACAGCGAGCACAACACACGAACACGCAGAGAGCTTTGGAGGGGGTTGTTTCCTGATCCACTCCATTCCAGTAGGTGGCGTAATGCAGCTCTAAGCTGGTTTGGTCAACCGCAAACCCACAAGAAGAAGAAGACGGAGCCCTGTAATGCAGCTGATGTGGATCCGATCGGATTACATTTTTTATTTCTTTCCGATATCCGATCCAGTAATTTAGGCCAGGATGGGACCGATACTGAATATCAGATTGGCGCATCCCTAACACACACACACACACACACACACACACACACACACACACACACACACACACACACACACACACACACACACACACACAAGGCGCGCCAGTGCCTGCTTTCGAGAACGAGCTCGATTGTGTTTTTATTTGTGCCGTCATCTGACGACAGGTAGGTAAAGATGGAGAGGCAGAAAGAAGCTCTCCAGGGCACAAAACAGAAAACAGAGGAGGGAGAAGAATAAAGTGGTTTAAATGCTATGTCACTAACTCATTTTACTATCAACAAAAATATTGTTAAAAATTTCAGATTTTTGTCTTAAAATCAGCTTAAAACCTCATTTAAACAGCTGTCACTCAAATCTTCACAGACACTTCCATCTGACATTAAAATAAATGAATTAAAATCCTGATTATCACTTATTAATGTATTTGTCATATTTAAATACAGGAATGTAGTAATATAACAGAAGTGTCACTTTGACCCAGTGTTGTGTATTTCTGTGCCGTAATGCAGAGTGTGAACCCTGGATGGGCTTTAAACTGAAATTAACTTTAATGCTGAAGATTTGATTCGTCCAAAACAACCAAAATAGAAAATATAGAACACAAAACTCCATTCTCCCTGTTTCACACAGAAATACAGAGACTGAATAACATCTGTAACATCTGCACTTTGACTCAGAATATCTGTGGTGTACAGACAAAAGTTAACTCTATTTGGTGACTCTTACTATAGGAATCAATTCCATAATATGACTTTATCAATAAGGCCAACAGGGTAATAAATAATTACTTCCTATTAGAGGAGAGAAACCAGTTTGTGGTATTTTTAATAGCGGTGTTTAATCTGTATCTAAGCTTCATCCACAGTAAATAATAGTCTCCTAAGTCTGCTGTGACCTCCCCCTCTGAGTCCCACACTCTGAACATAAAGACCCGGAGCTCAGAGTCCCTCCGGCCGAGCTCAGGCCGCAGAGCGGGACAGCAGCGGCTCCTCTCCGCCTCCTCCACAGACTGACGGAGGCAGGAAAATCTGCCGGACACACCGCGGTGCTCCAGCTGTGAGTCTGTTACCGTGAACTATGGAGCAGCAGATTTGTGCTGGAACTAAGCTGCACACAGCTGATGTAGCCAGGAAAACATCCAGGTTTTCTGCCAGGAAATAAACATAAATATTAAAAAAGAGGAACACGGGGTAATGGATGCTATGCTGTAGTGATGAAGATTTCAATGACAATGTCAGCATACCGAACATGGCCACAGACTCTCCTGGAATACACAGTGAAAAGCAGCAGTGGTCACATCTGAACACTACACGACTTCAGCGTCAATCATCAAAGGAGATCCCGGAGTGACCCCAGGTCCTGTTCCCCATCCAGAAAGAATTTATGTAAGGAGGCTCCCGTGCTGTCATCACCGTCAATAAGCTGCATGTTAAGACTCCAAGGCATTGCTGGTTTAACAGCAGGTGATCTGTATCCACATCAAGGCCTTTTTCTGTTTAATTCTTTTCACTCCCCATTATATCAGCTTAATAAACATGTATGCAGAGAGATAATTCATGCCAGTCTAATCAGTGTGGTGTGTTGCTTGTTGTTGCTTTTTAGGTCACTTTGGAACGGTTCTTTGCTGTTTCCACTCTTATTTCGCTGATGTCACTTTTCCCACATTTTCTCTTCTCTTTCTGAACTCAGCAGTCAGTGCTGGGATTTGACAGACAGTCACAGACAGTCTGTTTCTCTGTGCTGGCCCTGCGACAGGCTGGGAAACCTGTACAGGTGTACCCTGCCTCTCATCCTGTGTCAGCTGGGATAGGCTCCAGCCCCCCGAGACCCTGAACAGGATAAGCAGAAGAGAATGGATGGATGGATGGACATAGAGTGGCTTCAAAAGTTTTCATACTCCTCGAACTTTTCCATATTTTGTCACATTACAACCACAAACATAAATATATTTCACTGGAATTTAATGTGAAAGACCAACACAAAGTGGTTACAATTGTGAAGTGGAAAGAAAATTATACATGATTCAAAACATTTTTTTACAAATAAAAAACTGAAAAGTGCAGTGTGCAAAAGTATTGAGCCCCCTGAGTCAATACTTTGTGGAACCACCTTTGGCTGCAGTTACAGCTGCAGGTCTTTTAGGGTTTGTCTCCACCAGCTTTGAACATCTAGTGACTGAAATTTTTGCCCATTCTTCTTTGCAAAACAGCTCAAGCTCAGTCAGATTAGATGGAGAGCGTTTGTGAACAGCAGTTTTCAGATGTTGCCACAAATTCTGGATTGGGTTTAGGTCTGGACTTCGACAGTTTCTTGTATGTAATATTGCCGCGCGCCTTGAGCTTTAGGGCTCTCAGCAGGAGGCTTTGGCCATGACAGTAAACTGTAGGGAAACTGCCGTGGACTCTGTGTCAGTGCTCCCTCAGCTCCCCCCTCTCCTCAGGTCTAAGGCAGGCTCTCATATGTAAAGGAGGTTTCAGTGAGTCATACAAATGCAAATCAACTACTCACCAGTGGTCACCAGTACTCACCAGTACTCCCCAGTGGTCTACCCCTCCCAACAGTTGTAACCAACATATTTTTATTTTGAGATATGTAATCAAATTTACATTATAATCTAATAACACATCTAATACATTTCATTCCACTTCACGATTGTGTCCCACTTGTTTCTTCACAAAAAATTAAAATTTTATCTCTTTATGTTTGAAGCCTGAAATGTGGCAAAAGGTTCAAAAGTTCAAGGGGCCCGAAGACTTTTGCAAGGCACTGTACACGGCGAATGGAATAAAGCAGTGTTGAATCAAGAAGTAAACGGCTTCCTTCTCTTTTTAACGGAACACAACAGTACTCACAAACTTCATGTCCACACAGAAGGGAAGAGTTTGGGGCTGAAGAAATTAGAGTTTTATTCACAAGTCTTGGCACTCACAGCTTTTAGATTCATACTCACGTAAAAACAATCCTAATCCACAGTTTATCAAATACCAAACAAATGTTAGAATTATGCACACATCTTTTTGATCTTATCTTACTCCATGTAATACAAAGAAAACTAACACCAACTAATGAAAACAAAGCAAAGAAAAACCTACTCTAATATAAATTGGATTAAAAACTAAAATTCCAAAAAAGAAAATTTGAACTAAAGTAGAAATCACCAAAGTCATCAAACTATGCACAAATCAGACTTTCGCTCTAGGCGGATGGCTTCTGTGGGGGTCCCAATTTTTCCTAACATTAATTACAATAAAAATCAGCACCAAAATCGGATCATACAGGTCGGATTTTCACCTGTGATGAAAAATCTGATCCCATTTTATATATTTCCAATTAAATGTTGGATGAGTTTAGCGCCCTCCTCAGCTCTCATCACACTCATTTCCAATATGTAGGATCTTCAGAAGCTGCGTGCATCGTTTATGCACAACTACATAAGCTAACAATGTGTGAAGACTGCTCGAGTGTCAATATAGTTGTGGTGTCTGGATTGGCTGTACTGAACAAATCAGTTAAGTTCATCGGAGACAAGCAAGCACAGGAGCCAAGCGTAAAAATCAAACTCGCACTTACGAGATTATAAAATTTGCAGATCCAGGGATAAAGAAAGCCACTGCTGTGAAATTTGATATATAGACATATATATGTATAGACATGGGGAGACCATACAAACGCCACACAGAAAGGCCCAGACCAAGGTGCAGTCGAACCCAGGACCTTCTAGCTGTGAGGCAATAGGGCTAACCACCATGCCACCACCACATGTTCAAATCATTTACTCTTTTAATAATGAAATTCTAATGCAACGTCATGTATGTAGTTATCAACGGCTGCTACACTGACTCAACCAAACTATAGTGGGGGTGACATCCCAGAAGGTGGAGAGGATTCTAAACCCCACATTCCTGTAAAGGTCCAAGTGGAACATTAGCTGACATTCTTTACAGGACACTCAACCGGAATTCTGTGGAGCCGGATCTCGAGGTTTTTAAGTTTGACCCTGCAACCAGAAGAGGATCTTTGTGTGTCTGCAGCTTCACTGTGATCCAATGATGGGAATGATCTCAGCCCTGCATGATCACGCTGATGTTTGGACAGAGCAGATAATGAAGTGAATGTTTTTGGACATTGGTAACAGTGAAACAGTTTCTGTGCGTGGGATCGTTTGTGGTAGGAGTATGAACTGAGATTCTTGAAGCTCTTGTTACACTGGTCACAGCTGTAGTTCCCTTCAGTGTGTGTACTTTCATGAAGGAAACGATAACTTGAACATGTGAAGCTTTTCTCACAGTGTCTGCACTTGTATGGTTTCTCTCCTGTGTGGACTCGTTTATGCCTTTTAAGGTTACCTGCATTGCTGAAGTATGACCCACACTGGTCACAGAGGTGCTTTTTAACCCGACTGTGGATGAGTTCATGTCGTTTTAATTCATTTGGTGTGGGGAAGCTGCTCCCACATTCTTTGCAGTAGTTCAGTTTGAGTCCACTGTGTCTACGCTGATGCATTTTTAGGGTGAATTGATGACTGAAGGTTTTCCCACAAAGGTCACAGCGAAACGCTTTCCCACCACCACAGCGACGACAGGGCTGAGAACTGGATCCATCTGTGTGGCTCTGCTTCTACACAAAGACACAAAGACAGAGTAAGTCAGAGAATCCTTCAACATTTTTATCCTGTACATCACCTGGAATAAAGAGCATCTCTGCCAACGTCCAATTACACTCAGCTTACTGGGATACAACAACTACAATACTACCACCATAATACTACAATTATACTCATTTAATACTATAATAACCTTAATGTCATACTAAAGTACTACGACTGTAACACTGCAATAATAGCATCATGATACTGCAATTATACTCATTTAATACTATAATAACCTTAATGTCATACTAAAGTACTACGACTGTAACACTGCAATAATAGCATCATGATACTACAATATCACTGTTTTAAATTCTTACCACAATAGTGCTACAACACTAATGTCACACTATAATACTGATGTAATGCTACAATAAGATTGTAGTACTGCTTTACCACCACTTTAAATATTCAATTACTTCAGCGTAAAACTATAATGATTATACATTACCAAAATACCACATTAGTACTACAATACTGCTAATGAAATACTATATAACACCACCAGACTACACAGAGTACATTCATACACCACAGCAAACTGTGGGACTTGCTGTAAGTAAGCAGTGAGTGATTTTGGACACAGCTGTGTGTATACGGCTCATTTCATACAGACTTTCTCCTGCAGCCTTCCAAACAATCACACTTTGACTCTGTGAGCTGGAGAACGGTGGAACAAAGAGGACATGAGAGGAAGAGGAGATTCTCTCTAAGGTAAAGACTGCTCACCAAGTGTCCTTTGATAAACTACTAATTTAAAGCTTACAGGTAACGTTATCATTCATTTTAGAGTTTTTAGTCAGATATTGGATCTGTACAGGATCAACACAGAAAAACCTTTACAAAACAGCAGGTTTTTGTGCCATCTTGATAAAATTTGAAATACAGGTCGAAAAGACTTCATTCTACAGCTTCATTATATTTTCCAGTCCATACCTTCTACACTCAGTGTGTAGTTACATGAAAACAAACATAAAAATCTAGGCAAGGCAAAAATTGTCTAATTTTTCTGTGGTCCAAACTTAATAGCTACATACTCATTACAGTTACAGCATTTTTGACTGCAAAAATGAAAAATATAGCTTGTCTTCAAAAAGATACCAAGCTTTGCAGGTACTCCAAAGAGTTCAGGAACAGCAGCTGATTTAATTGTGGTATGCTGTTTTAGGCGTTTTTGGTGATTTTGGAGTGGCGAGTTAAGGGGTTAACTTCCATATTGCAGTTTTTCTGTGTGAAACAAACATCAGTGGATGGAGCAGCTACAAAGTTTTCTGTTCTTCATGTGGTTGATGAAGGACCTCCAGCTGTTTCCTGGTTGCTCCACCTGAGCTCACCGTCTCAGTAACAGCTCCGCCTCTTTGCGCTTGCTGCGTGTGTGCAGACAGCTGCTGCTGTGTTTTTGTTGAAAAACTGGGGGCTACATGAGCTTAATACTGTAATGCTTTTGATTCACAAGCATCCTTCAAAATATGTTTCTATTGCAGTTCTATTTTTCATTGCTAATCGGGGATTAAAGCATAAAAAACATTTTGATGGAAACCCTCGGTACTTAAGGGGGGTGGAGAGGGGGGCTTCCGACACCAAACGCCCCCGCCATCCATTCTGGTAGCTACTGCTGTAAATAAAGAAAAAACAGCTGACATTATCTGAACACATACACACAGCACACAGCAGAGGAGGCATGGAAAAACTTCTCAGCGATCCACTCGTGTAAAAGGGTTGTTTTTTCCAAATCAAGCACACGCACGACCGTAATAAGATCACCGTGCACATTGTGAATTAAACTGCCCGTGCTTTGTGGTAGATTGCGAATTGCCATGAAATAATACAGGCGCAAGTGGCGATAATAGCAGCGACCTGCCAGGGCAGAGTCCGTGGGTGCGCTCCTCTTTGCTAAATGCAGTGACAGCAGAGCTCCAAAAGCGAAGCGGTGAAATCCTCAGCCCGGCACAAGGTCATCTCAGCAAGGCACAGTGCCTGACAATCAACCGCTAGCTAGAACACTGGATATAAATGTTTGGAACTAGACATAGTAATAATTTAGTTTTTTATGATCATGGAAGAGAAACTCAGAACTGAAATTAAAATGTGATGACTCTCCAAGCACTGCCTTTACATGCAGTAGAACTGCTAACATGCTAACACAAGTTAATGAGCAGAGTTGTTCCAAACAGTCAGGCTAAAATTACAAGATCCAAATAAAAACACATACCTCACAGTAACTGCACTTGTAGAGTCTCTTTCTGCTGTGGATCTGTTGGTGTGCTTTGAGGCAACGTAGAGCTTTAAAAGCTTTATCACACAGGTCACACTGATAAGGTCTCTCCTCACTGTGAGTAACTATGTGCTGTTTTAACTCAGAGTTTGTTCCAAACTTTTTGCCACATTGATCACAGCAGTACACATCATGCCCAGTGTGAATGCGTAGGTGTGTATTTCGGTACCCTATCCGGTTGAAAGTTTTTCCACAGTAGTCACAGCTGTATGCTTTAATTCCAGAGTGGGAAACTTGATGAAGTCGTAAGCTGCTGCGGTAAGTAAAAGCTTTCCCACACTGATCACAGCTGTACGGTTTCTCTCCACTGTGCAGGAGTAAATGACTTCTTAAGCTTCCAGCCCAAGTAAAAGATTTTCCACACAAGTCACAGGTGAACGGTCTCTCTCCAGTGTGGATGACTTGATGCCTTTTTAATTTAAACTTTCTACTAAAACCCGTCCCACACTGATCACAGGTGTATTTTTTTTCTCCATTCCCTCTGTGAGGTTTGTCAGCCTCCTGAGAGCACTGACTTCTCGCTCCATGTTGGTCCTGCAGTGACAGAGATACAAATAGAGGCAGTGAGTGAAATGCAGTTGTGGAACAAGCTCAACCTTCAAAATCTATTAATAAAGGTTTTTTTGGTAGCCTCCAAACACCTACTACATTTATTATCACCAGCTATTGGCGACAATAGTACATTACAAGCAGCCGTGCACAGACAGAAAAAAGGAGAAAACAAATTTATGTATCTCACTCTTCTTTACCTACATGTATATATTTTGTTTTGTTTTCCTCACTGTTGTATATGTATAGTTCCAGCTTCAAATGCCAAGGCTGGGACAACGCTGCAAATGGATGAAAGCCATCCTGGAATTTTGTTTTATCTGTGAGCTAACAGACATATCCTGGTCAAAGATTATTCCAAGATTCATCACAGGACTACTGCAGGCCACATGAATGCCATAAAAGGGAGCAAACACTTTTCCCAAGTACTGTATTTTCTAACAAATAAAGCAATCAATAATAGTGTAACACTGAGATTTTTCTCACCTGTTGTGTTGAACTCATTGTTTCCTCTGTAGAGGCTGAAAATGTTCCTCTGCTGCTCCGTCAGACTCTCCTCCTCCTGATGATCAGCTGCAGGAGAACAGATCTTTATTAGAAGCTACTACACTGCACTGTTTGGGGGAATGAGCCCTTTAAGGCTGCATTTGGATTTAGACACTTCTGTGGGATACGGCCGGTTCCAGCCTGCTATGTTAGGGTGGGCATCTAGAAACAGTAGGTGGAAACTTGTTGGAAACAAAGACAGAAGGTCTGAAGAGCCGACTAGTAACCCACAGGTTTGTGGTTGGAGTCCCTGTTCAGATGCTGACGTCTCTGAGACGACTGTTTGTATTTGATCCTGACAAAAAGAAGCAGAGCAAACAAAAACCTGAGCAAAGCAACATTTAGAAGATTCATTTGTTCCAGCAGCTCCAGGATGGTTTCTACAGGCTGAAGAACAGCAGTCAGTGCAGGAATCAACATCTGCACACTGATTTTCTATTAGAGGAACAAAGTGAATGCAGACACACACACAGAGACACACTCTCTCCAAACCCTCACAACAAAAGCTGTCCAGCTTTGTGTGTCTGTCAAAATGCTTTGTGCACATCCTGCTGGACTCAGTGTTGTTACAGCTGCAGTCAGAGCAAGATGGAAACCATCGAGAAGGAAAGTTCAGATCAAGGGCCAAAAACGCCTCGAGGTGACTGTTTGTGATTTGGTGCTATACAAATAAAGTTGAATTGAAATAAAACAATAATTAAAGGAAAAAAGGATAACTAACAAACTGTATTGTGGGTTCACAAAACAAAAACTAACAAATTCTCTTCGTTTTCGTGTTGTCAGTTTATTGAAATCCTTGCCCGAGGCCCGAGGTATCTTTTTCAGACTTGGTGTTGGCTCTCACTGCAGTATTGTATCACTTCCTGTTCCTGTTTCGGAGCACAGTGTTTTGCTGTCTGTTAGCTGTTATATCTGTATAACTCGATTTATCTGGATAATAACATATTTTAGTGTAATCTTCACCTACTTTAAATAGCATACTCTTTGCTGAATCACCTGTATTCACATTACTCACTTTATTTGTTTTTAGAAATTCGCTAGCTTAGCTCAGCTAGTAGCTTAGCCCTTAGCCGACTCACTTCTCCTGTCTCTCCTGCACTTTCCTGCTCTGGGTGTCACATGTTTAGTTACTCCTCGGCCTCCTTTAGCAGTAACGGTACTTGTAATAAATGTAGTCTGTTTGTAGCTCTGGAGGCCAGGCTTTCTGAACTGGAGACTCGGCTCCACACCCTGGAAAATCCTACATCTAGCCAGGCCCCTGTAGCGGGTGCGGACCATGGTAGCTTAGCCGCCGTTAGCTCCCCCCCAGCAGATCCCGAGCAGCAGGGAAAACAGGCCGGCTGGGTGACGGTGAGGAGGAAGCGTAGTCCTAAGCAGAAGCCCCGGGTACACCACCAACCTGTTCACGTCTCTAACTGTTTTTCTCCACTCGGCGACACACCCGCCGAGGAACAAACTCTGGTTATTGGCGACTCTGTTTTGAGAAACGTGAAGCTAGAGACACCGGCGACCATAGTCAAATGTCTTCCAGGGGCCAGAGCAGGCGACATTCATGGAAATTTGAAACTGCTGGCTAAGGCTAATCCTAGATTTGGTAAGATCGTTATTCACGTCGGCAGTAATGACACCCGGTTACGCCAATCGGAGGTCACTAAAATTAATATTGACTCGGTGTGTAACTTTGCAAAAACGATGTCGGACTCTGTAGTTTTCTCTGGGCCCCTCCCCACTCAGACCAGGAGCCACATGTTTAGCCGCATGTTCTCCTTGAATCGCTGGCTGTCTGAGTGGTGTCCAAAAAATGACGTGGGCTTCATGGATAACTGGCAAAGTTTCTGGGGAAAACCTGGTCTTGTTAGGAGAGACGGCATCCATCCCACTTTGGATGGAGCAGCTCTCATTTCTAGAAATCTGGCCAAATTTATTAACCCTCCTAAAACCTGACTACCCAGGGTTGAATCAGAATCAGAATCTTTATTGTCATTGTACACAGAAGTTGCACAACGAAATTTAAAATGCATTCCTTTCTAGGTGCCTCAGACAATAAATAATAAAATAATAAAAAATATGAGTGATAAAAATGATTACTAAAATACAGTGCACAATAGTAAATTAAGATGAATCTAGCCCCAATACACACACCAACGCACGCACACAGTCAGCACTACCACCCCACATCACTGTCCAAACCACACAGAGTTCAGTTCAATGATAGCCCTGGCATAAAAGCTGTTCCTCAGTCTGTTTGTTCTGGCCTTCATTGTCCTGAAACGTCTGCCTGATGGCAGTAGCTGAAACAAGGAGTGTCCAGGGTGTGAGGGGTCCTGGAGGATGTTCTGTGCCCTCCTCTGGCAGCGGGCATTGAACAGTTCCTGGAGGGAGGGCAGGGGACAGCCTATGATCTTTTGAGCCGTGTTGATGATTCGCTGGAGTGTTTTCCTGTCTGCTGCTGTGCAGCTGTTGAACCACACGCACAGACAGTAGGCCAGGATGCTCTCTACACAGCAACGGTAGAAGGACACCAGCAGATTCTGGGTCAGATAGTTGCTCCTAAGAACCCTCAGGAAATGCAGTCTCTGTTGGGCCTTCCTGTAAATGCTGGTCGTATTGATACTCCAGGTCAAATCATCCTGCAGATGTACTCCCAGGAACCTAAAATCTGAAACCAGCTCCACTTCATCCCCCTCGATGAACAGAGGTTGAATGACGTGTTGTCCTCCTAAAGTCTACTACCATCTCCTTTGTCTTAGTGGTGTTCAGGATCAAGTTATTCTCACTGCACCACCTTGACAGCCGCTGCACCTCGTCCCGGTATGCTGACTCATCCCCGCCTGATATGAGCCCCACCACAGTGGTGTCATCCGCAAACTTAATGATGCAGTTACTGGCATGTATGGAGGTGCAGTCATGTGTGTAGAGGGTGAAGAGTAGGGGACTCAGCACACAGCCCTGTGGAGAGCCGGTGCTGAGGCTGATGGCTGAAGAGAGGTGGGGACCTACTCTTACCCTCTGGGAACGGTCTGTCAGGAAGTCCTTGATCCAAAGACAGGTGGAGCGTGGTATCCCCAGATCTGACAGTTTAGTCACCAGTCTGCCAGGAAGGATGGTGTTAAACGCCGAGCTGAAGTCCACAAAGAGCAGCCAGGAAGCAGAGTTGCAGTCTTATGGGCTCGACACACGGGGAGCGACAAACGACAGCGACGAATGGGTCGCATCGCCACTGGGGTGAAACCGAACACACGGGACGCGATAGCGACGGCAGCTTTGCGAATCGCGCTCTTACGTCACTCGTCTCCAAGAAATGTGATTGGTTATGAAACTGGAGGGATTTAGACATTTTCAAAGCAGTCCGTGTCAGACACGGCAATAAAGATGAGGAGTCTGAAGATTTTATTGGAACTGACAGAAATCTTGCTGTTAAGTCTCCTCTACAAAAGAAAAAGACAACCTCGCGTTCATCCCATATTTGCACAAAAGTCCTCTCTATCCGTCTGTTTAACGTTAGTCTTGCACCAACACGTTCTCATACGGCTGCCTTTTATGTTTAACTCGATAATCACTGCGTGAAGTGTCATATAATATAGGAAAGTCAAACACAGCTAAAACGATGCTTTCCTTCCTGCTGAAAGTGGTTGCAGACTGCAGTGTGTAGCATACTCTTCGCTCATTGGTCAGTCAATGAAACTCTTGCTGATTGGTTTAGTGCCACGCGACAGCGACAAAAGTAGAACATTTTCCAACTTTGTTGTGTCGCGTCGCCTGGTCGCGTGTGCACGTCTACGTGTACGAGCTCGAAATTTCACATGCACGAACGTCGCCGGTCGCTTAGCTGGAGGAGGGCAAGCGATTGTCGCCTCATCGCACAAGCTCCATAGGAAATGAATGGAGAGCGAGCGACGTCGCTCCCCGTGTGTCGAGCCCCTTACACGCCTCTCTGCAGCTTCTCTCCTCCTGCCATCCCCCCAAAACCCCATCCCCATAGAGTCGGTGCTGCTCCCAGACCACCAAAAACCAAAGCTAAAATCAGCAAAAAGCTATTTAAGCATAAAAATTCAAAAACAATAAATAATACAGCTTCATCAACTGCACCAAAAAATAAAACAATTAAATGTGGATTGTTAAACATTAGGTCTCTCTCTTCCAAGTCCCTATTAGTAAATGATTTAATAATTGATCAACGTATTGATTTATTCTGCCTTACAGAAACCTGGTTACAGCAGGATGAATATGTTAGTTTAAATGAATCAACACCCCCGAGTCACAGTAACTGTCAGAATGCTCGAAGCACAGGTCGAGGAGGAGGATTAGCTGCCATCACTTGACCCAGCTGTCTTAGCTAATTATAGGCCAATCTCCAACCTTCCTTTTCTCTCAAAGACTCTTGAAAGAGTAGTTGTAAAACAGCTAACTGATCATCTGCAGAGGAACGGTTTATTTGAAGAGTTTCAGTCAGGTTTCAGAATTCATCACAGTACAGAAACAGCATTAGTGAAGGTTACAAATGATCTTCTTAGAGCCTCTGACAGTGGACTCATCTCTGTTCTTGTCCTGTTGGACCTCAGTGCAGCTTTTGATACTGTTGACCATAACATTTTATTACAGAGATTAGAGCATACTATAGGTATTAAAGGTACTGCACTGCAGTGGTTTGAGTCATATTTATCTCATAGACTCCAATTTGTTCATGTAAATGGGGAGTCTTCTTCACACACTAAGGTTAATTATGGAGTTCCACAGGGTTCTGTGCTAGGACCAATTCTATTTACATTATACATGCTTCCCTTAGGCAGTATTATTAGAAAGCACTGCATCAATTTTCATTGTTATGCAGATGATACTCAGCTTTACCTATCAATGAAGCCAGATGACACACATCAATTAGTTAAACTGCAGGAATGTCTTAAAGACATTAAGGCCTGGATGACCTCTAATTTCCTGCTTCTAAATTCAGATCAAACTGAAATTCTTGTTCTCTGCCCCACAAATCTTAGAAACATGGTGTCTAACCAGATACTTACTCTGGATGGCATTACTTTGGCCTCCAGTAACACTGTGAGAAATCTTGGAGTCATTTTTGACCAGGATATGTCCTTCAATGCACATATTAAACAAATATGTAGGACTGCTTTTTTGCATTTGCACAATATTTCTAAAATTAGAAACATCCTTTCTCAGAGTGATGCTGAAAAGCTCATTCATGCATTTATTACTTCTAGGCTGGATTATTGTAATTCATTATTATCAGGCTGTCCTAAAAGCTCCCTGAAAAGCCTTCAGCTGATCCAAAATGCTGCAGCTAGAGTACTGACAGGGACTAGAAAGAGAGAGCAGATTTCTCCCATATTGGCTTCTCTTCATTGGCTCCCTGTTAAATCTAGAATAGAATTTAAAATCCTTCTCCTCACATACAAGGTCTTGAATAATCAGGCACCATCTTATCTCAAAGACCTCATAGTACCATATCACCCCAACAGAGCACGTCGCTCTCAGACTGCTGGCTTACTTGTGGTTCCTAGGATACTTAAGAGTAGAATGGGAGGCAGAGCCTTCAGCTTTCAGGCGCCTCTTCTGTGGAACCAGCTTCCAGCTTGGATTCGGGAGACAGACACCCTCTCTATTTTTAAGATTAGGCTTAAAACTTTCCTTTATGATAAAGCTTATAGTTAGGGCTGGATCAGGGGACCCTGAACCATCCCTTAGTTATGCTGCTATAGGCCTAGTCTGCTGGGGGGTTCACATAATGCACTGTTTCTCATTCACCTTATTTACTTTGTTTATACTCCACTCTGCATTTAATCATTAATTGATATTAATCTCTGGCTCTCTTCCACAGCATGTCTTTCTCTCCCCTCAGCCCAACCGGTCGCGGCAGATGACCCCCCCCCCCCTGAGCCTGGTTCTGATGGAGGTTTCTTCCTGTTAAAAGGGAGTTTTTCCTTTCCACTGTCGCCAAGTGCTTGCTCATAGGGGGTCGTTTTGACTGTTGGGTTTTCTCTGTATTATTGTAGGGTCTTTACCCACAATACAAAGCACCTTGAGGCGACAGTTTGTTGTGATTTGGCGCTATATAAATAAAATTGAATTGAATTGAACTTGTGGGTTGATATGAAATCACTTTTTCTGCTTCAGCAGTTTTAACCAGGAGCTCTGCCACTGTGATTGCACCTTCAACCACATCATTGTGTGTCTGCTCACCGGTCTACAAAATAATGGCAGAGTTGGTAAAGCGGCAGAGAAAAAGTCCCAGCGTTTTTGCTTTCTGTCGGCACCACAGATAAAACACCAGCACAAGAACAGAAGGTGATTAGCACACATAATGCTGCTGCACAACTATCAGTGCTGGTTGGTTGTGTACTTACAGAACCAGCATAGAAAGCTAATTAGTGAGTATCCAACCAAGCACCAACCAAACAGAACCAGCATCACGGCCATGAAGGAAGGTCACAACCATAATGAACCGTTTTCACCAAAAACAGAACTGCTGGCTGACCTGTATCCGGTCTTTAGGCCCGACATTATTCCCAGGTCCAAATGCTCCTAACTGAACAGGAATGGATTAACCAATGACTGTTCACCATTAAAGACGACTAACATTCCTTATCAAATGCAGACATTTCTGCTTCTATTTCTCATCACTTTTCATCACTTATCTCGTTTCTCTTGGCAACATCTTCCACACATTAAGCATCATTTCCATTGCTTCACCCAGCTCTACTTAACCACTAAAGCTGACTCCTCCCTCTCACCCTCCTCCATCACCACCTGTTACCTGAAATCAAATCCTGGGTCACCTCAAACTTCCTTAAATTAAACAGTGACAAAACTGAGTTCTGCCTCGAACAAAATCCACCTCATGCAGAGTCGGAGTTTCTCCCTCACCATCCACAGATCCTTAGTTTTTCCCTCCCCTCAGGTTAAGAGTCTGGCTGTCACAGCACTCAATCCTTTCACCCCACATCAGTGATATTACACAGTCTGCATATTTCTACCTACAAACATAAATCATCTCTGCCACTCCCTCTCCCTGCTGCCACCTCCATCACTGTTCATAGTTACCTCCTGTATTGATCACTGTAACTCTTTTCTATTTGGCCTCCCTCACAAATCCCTCCAGAAGCAAATGGTTCAAATCTCAGCCGCTCACATCATCACCAAAACCCACTCCACCGGCTCACAGTTAGATTCAGATTTCAAAATCCTCTACAAGCCATCCACAACCTCGCCCCTCCTTATCTAGCCAAATTTCTTCACGTCACCTCCTCCTCTGCTCCTCCTCTTCTATCCACCTTATTGTTGGCCTGCCCACCTCAGTACTATGAGGAACAGAGCTTTCTCCTGCTCTGCTCCTCAGCTGTGGAACTCTCTCCCACCAAACATCTGCAATATTAACTTCATTTTTTCAGATCACGACTCAAAACTTTCCTGTTCAAGAACGCAAACTCACTTCAGCTCCTTTGGTCATTTCTGTTTGTGCTTGATGTGATTGTTCTGTTCTTACCCCTGTGGAGTGTCCGTGGGTGTCATAAAGGTGCTTACAAATGAAATGTATTATATTATTAAAACTGAATTATTACAGCCCTAGTTCAGATCCACTCAGACTAAATGTCTTCAGTCAGTGTGTCAGCCTCCAGTTACTGCTGACAAACTGCACTGCTGCACCTCCACTGACTGAGGAACTGCAGTTTGGTGCTCCATCTGAACCTCATGAGATTTGGAGTGAAAAACAGCAGAAGATCAGCCTCATCTTTCCTGGAAGGAGAGCTGATAGTGAGGTTTGGATTCTACTCTGCTGGGAACAAAGACAACTGGAGACTCCACGGCCGAGAAGCTCCTCCTGTTCTGCTCCATCAGGTTCACCACCTGGAGCGCAGGTGTAGTTGGTGCATCCTGATCTAAAGTCTCTGTGGAGGAGTCAGTGTGCTCATAACAAACTGGCAGACACACACAGACTCACACTGACCGTCTGCTGACCTCACATCTTCAGCTCGACTCAGATCACTTGGAACCCCGGCTGAGTAGGAGCTGAAAAAGTACCTGGTACCATGTACTACCACCCGATGGAGAACCCTAAAAACTGAGCCGACTGGAGTCGAGCTGAGTAAGTACTGATGGAAAAGGGCCAACGGATACACAGAGTACACACCTGTTTCACAGTGGATTCACACTGCTGTGTTATATTTGTACAGCAGGGATATGGTAACTACAAACCCCTCTGAAACACTACAACAGCCTGACGTGCAGCTTCCTACAAATGTAACTACATTTAGACTGCATACAAATATCAAACATACAGATAACCTTTATAACCTGTTTTATTGTTAGAATGTTTGTACTGAATCATTTAAAATGCTGCATCAAAGGAATGAGAACGTTACTAAAGCTGTGTTTCTGTTAACAAAGGAAAATTTAAAAAGTGTTAAAAATTTTAGTATTTTTAATTAAGTATTTATTATAAGCATTTATTATAGATTGCAAATTAAATAATACTATACTGCAGCGATCTAGCAGGAGAAAAGAATCAGTGTGGTATTGGCAGCATGCAGAGAGCGTGCAGGCTGCCCGCCTGCTAACTGCAGTGATACTCTGTAGTTCCCAAAATAGAAGCTTATATTTAAATTTTATGCTAATGATTAATTATGGTTTGATCAACTCCATACTGTTCAACAATGATGGAAAGAAAAACAAAATATTTAATGTAAGGTCAAACTATTTTTGCAGGGGGGGGGTCTCTTTTCAAATAAATTAAAAAAACATGTATTATCTTTCCTTTATTTGAAGATGAAGTCCATCCGCCTGTGCTTCTCAGCACTGCCCCCTATCGGTGCAGCACGGTACTGTCTGCCTCCCCCTGTGTGTTTTCACGGTGCATTTATGACTGATTATAAAGAATAAACATGTCACACACATTCATTCACTATATTAGACAGACTGTGGAACATCAGCATGTGCAGCTCAGGTGTAATCAAAGAGATATAAAGAGAGACAGCAATGGACATGCGCCAACCGCCGGCTTCATTATTGTATGTGACACAGCGCCACTAGAGGTGAGCCACAGTACTGCACTGCCTCACCCCGCATTTCTTCCATGTGTTTGAACAGTTAATGCGAAAATCCAACGATTTTGACCATTAAAGTGTTGAAATAATTCAGAAAACAGTTTATAGAACAGTCAAGCGGTCAAATGTATTTTATCTTATTATTTTACCTGTCATGAAGACACTGCTGTAAACACACACAAAAACATCAGGAATACAGACGCTGGTCTGATGCTGCTCTCTAATATATGCGGAGTATTTAACATTTATAATTATCAGAGAAAGTTACCTTATTTTTGGTGCCCGTCAGTTTCACAGTATATATTAGCGCATATTTGACTGAGACTGAGAGTTTATGGAGTTCAGTCCATTCACGTGGATCAGTTTACATCCAATATGGCGGACGCGCCGACGTCTCTCAGAACAGGCCGACCCGCGCAGCGCGGCGCTGCAGATATCTGCGTGTGTGAGACTCGTTTAAGAGTTTCCAACCATTAATCTCTCCGCAGGCTGCAGGTTTATTTCCACGCACGGATCTGAACACGCACGCAGGTAGTTCTGCTACAATAACAGCCCCACAGGCTGCTGAGAGACTTTGTGCTCCACCTTCTGCCAGCATGCTGAGCTAATGATTAGCTGCTGTTGGTCTCCAAACACTCTCTCACTCTCCTCTCAGCGTGTTCACCATAAAGTGAACAGACACCGAGGAGAGCAGCAGAAGAGCTCATTCAGGAGCTCAGCTGCAGATGAACTGAGCTCACATTAAAGTAGCTCCTGCTTACCTTTAGATGAAGCTGCGGGACGAAGCTGCAACTCTCTCCAAACACGCGAACACATCAGCGAGCACCAGTGATGGCGGATTGATACTGAAAT